>NC_047667.1:68348559-68948559 GCF_011762505.2 Arvicanthis niloticus | reverse complement strand
CTATTTCCTGCTCTCTACTGCTCTTGGTTGTGTTTGCTTCTTTGAGTTTTAGGGCTTTCAGGTGTGCTGTTAGGTTGCTAGTGTAGAATCTCTCCAACTTCTTTCAGCGGGCACTTAGTACTATGAATTTTCCCTTAACACTGCTTTCATTGTGTCCCATAAGTTGGCCTATGCTGCATCATCATTGAATTCCAGGAAGTCTTTAGTTTCTTATTTCTTCTCTGACAAAGTTATCCTTCAGTAGAGAGTCCTTTAGTTTCTTTTCTGGTCCAATCTATTGGTTGTTCTATGGGCATCTTGTACATTTGTGGCCGTCTCTTTCTTTAGGTTGAAGAATTTTTCTTCTATGATTTTGTTGAAGATGTTTTCTGGTCCTTTGAGTAGGGAATTTTTGTTCTCTTCCATGCCTATTATTTCTTATGTTTTGTTTTTTTCTGTGCACCCTGGATTCCCTAGCTGTTTTGGATTAGGAGAACTCTTTATGTTTTACATTTTCTTTGACTGTTGTGTCCGTATCTTTATGCCTGAGATTCTCTTTTCTATTTCTTGTGTTCTGTTGTTGATTCTTGCATTTGTAGCTCCTTATCCATTTTCTAGGTTTTCCATTTCTTGAGTTACCTCCATTTGTGTTTTCCTTATTGTTTCTACTTCCATTTATAGGTCTTGGTCCACTTTATTGAATTACTTCACCTGTTTGATTGTATTTTCCTGTATTTACATCTTCCTTAAAGGACATTATTGTCTTTATTAGATAGCATTTTAGGTCAGTATCATGGTTTTCAGGTGTGTTGAGGTATCCAGTGCTTGTTGTGATGGGAGAACTGGGTTCTGATACTGACAAAGTATATTGGCTTCTGTTGCTTATGGTATTGTGCTTACCTCTCACCATGTGGTTATCTCTGGTGTTAACTGGTCTGGGTGTCTCTGTCTGTAGCCTGCCCCCAGTGTACCTGGGTTGTTGCAAGTCTCTGGGAGACCTGTGGCCCTGGATGCAGCAGTTCTTCTGGGAGGCCTTCAGATTTTTGGGTCTTTAGAGGAGCATGCATGATGATGATATGTGTCCCTGGCTACAGCTCATGTCCTGGAAGGCTTCATATGTGGAGTCTATTGCCCTGGGTACAGTAGATCTCTTGGGAGGCCTTCATCCTTTGGGGTCTTCAGAGGAGCAGACAAGCTGCTGATCTGCCCAGGTGGAAGGCACAGGCTGAAAAGGGAGTGAAGTTCAAGTGGAGGGGAATGGGTCCTGATTCTACTGGACTACTTGGCATTTCCAGATACTGGGATTATTTGGGAGAATCCTTTACCTGTTTTGCTGTGTGCAGCAGATCTTCTGGGAGTTCTTCAGACTGTGAGGGCTTCAGAGGGGCAGACAAGCTGCTGGTCTGCTGTGGTGGAAGGTAAGGCAAGTTTAATTTTTTTTTCCTTTGGGGGTTTCAGCTGCTGTTTATTGACATTCAGATGGGCACTATAGCAACAGGCTTGGAGACTGCAGACTACAAGGTAGAGTGGAGTGTCTGCAGTGACAGCAGTGGAGTGCACAAGGAGGAGGGGGAAGACAAAGCTGTTAGGAAAGCAATTTAGGGCCAGGGCCAAAAGTCATCACTGAACCCTGGGCCCCATGCCCTCAACCCCTGCTCTTGCTGTCTCCTGACTCCAGGCTAGGGCTGGGAATTCTCTGGGCAACTTTCTATAAGAGCAAAGTACACAAAGATGGTGCTGCCTTTTGTGATAAACTCAGAGGGTTTCTTATTCTGCATTCCTCTTTTCCCCTGGCTTAGGTAGGGCCATGAAAAATTATAGCTAAACTTTACTGCATGTTTCCCGTGCAATTTTCTCTAGTGTCCCAGCCCACCAGCACCACACTATGGCCCAGAGTGAGCACTACAAACATTGTTAGCCTAATGGATAGGATAGGAGAGGAGAAGAGACAGGAGCTAGAAGAAGGACTCCCGAGGACCATCAAGCTACAGGCACTACAA
The DNA here is from genome assembly GCF_011762505.2 of Arvicanthis niloticus. Classification (NCBI taxonomy): domain Eukaryota; kingdom Metazoa; phylum Chordata; class Mammalia; order Rodentia; family Muridae; genus Arvicanthis; species Arvicanthis niloticus. The sequence continues at coordinate 68,946,580 of NC_047667.1, read as the reverse complement.
GCATCTTGTTGGTGAAGCTAGAGCCAGGGTAACACCCAGTCAGCACAATGACCACATCTCCCTTCTTGAAGAAGGCTCGGGCCTTGCCAACATTCATGGCCGAGTTTACACGAAGGTCCACATCCTCAGCCCAGGCATCTTGTACCGCATCCTTACACGGCACAGGGAACATGCCATGGTACAGATGGGCCTGGTAAGCCATTTGGGGATTGCATATCACAGCAATGATAGGAGCTGAGGGTGGTACCAGGTTACTTGGTGAGGACTCCTGCCAGACTTGGTGATTTCCTTAATAGGCCCACTGTAACACTTTAAGGAGGCCTTTAAGGTGCCCATGGCTGTGGGGTCACTGGTAATGGGTGCCAGGAGGCAGAGTTCCTTGAATAACTGCAAATGGTAGATGGCATCCTCTGTCTCTCGGGCAGTCATGTGCTACATACAACCAGCCTTCAGAGAGTAGTCCCCTTTGGCTGTTTCTCTAGACAGCATGATTCGGTCTGTTCCATCTAGACCTGCATTGTCCACATCACTCCCTTCAGCACGGGTGAGGCATGGCTTCTTGATCATCTTCTACAGCATCTGTATGGCACAGATAACAGGCTTCCCAGCTTGGTTGCATCAACTGATCATCATCTTCTGAGCCAGGAAGACCTCTGTAGGAATCTCAACGCCCAGGTCACCATGAGCCACCGTGATCCCATCACTGGCTTCCAAAATCTCATCAAATCTGTGGACACCTTCATGATTCTCAATTTTACTGATGATGTTGATATTTCCCTTCTCTTCCAGGACCTTCTTAACTTTATGTACGTCAGCTGCTTTGCAGAAGAAAGATACAAACGCCAAGTCGACATCCTGTTCCACCCCAAACTTCAGATCCTGGATGTCCTTTTCTGACATGGCAGGGAGGTCCACAGCAGCTCCAGGAAGATTCACACTCTTCTTGATGACCAAGGAGCCACCACTTTCCACCACTGTCACCAGGTAGTCAGCACCTTTCTCCTTCTTCTGAAGTGAGATGAGTTCATCATCTACATACATCTTGCTGCCCACTTCCACCAACTTGCAGATGTTTTTAATAGTTCTGCCACAGGATGTTCTAATAACACTTTTTCATGGAGGCATTATGTAGGGTGATCTTCAGAGCAGCTCTTCTTCAGCTCCACCTCTGAAGTACTGCTGCCCTTGATGAGTTCAATCAAGATCTCAGGCCCCTTTGTGTCCAGAGCCACTGCAACAGGATGATAAAGAATGGAAAAATTTTGTGGCTGCATGGACATTCTTGATGCTCTCTGCATGGTACTTATAGGTTCCATGAGAGAAATTCAGCTGAGACACATTCAGTCCAGACTTAATCATCTCTTTCACTATCTCCATAAATCAGGAAGCAGGGCCAGTGGTACAAATGTTGCCAGTAATGTGGGCCAGGATGGGCATGGAGTCAATGTTCAGGCAGCACATATGTTCCAGGAAAGTGTCAGCCATGGCTGCATGGAGCTACTGTGTCTAAATGAAGGCAGTCCCTGCTTCACAATGTGGCTTCGCTATGTGTTCCTGAGGTCCTAGGGTGTACTTTGGAGCCTGCTGTGTTACCTAAAGCAGATGTCTGTAGATACATGATGCATCACTGCTGTGCAAGGCAAGTTATTTTTTAAAATAACCTTTAAAAAGTATTGCCTTATAATATTATTTAGTAGGTAATTATAAAATTATGAATCCAGCATTTCTCATAATAAAAATATAGGAATTGAAATGAACAGATAACAAGATCTTTTGACCACTGGTTTTAAAGTTAAAATTGTATCTTTAGCATGCTATGATGAAGACAAGAGTTCTTTAGTTTGGTTAGACAGGTAGATTTATGTACCAATCTGCATACCAGAAAACATAAGGCTTTTAGTTCTGAGTGCAGTGCAGACCCAGATGTAACACATTTTTACAGCTGTATGAGCTATATGGCCAACTCTGTCATGAAGCTATGAATGACATAAAGAAATAATATTATATGGAGTTTATGCCAAGACTGAGCAAGATAGTCACTGTTAAATATAGCTATTACATTTTTTTGTAGTTGGCATTACCCTATATAAGTCATAGCTTCTTCAGGAGAGTATTTACATTTTGAAAAATAACACCTGTAATACTAGTAGATACTGAAAGAATCAGAGATTTAAAAAAAAAATCACAAGGTACTAATGACAATTTAGTCAAACTGTTAATCATATAGTATCAAAACTACTTAGTCACAAGTTTCCAGAGACCCAGCAACAACTTCACTGTTAAACATTGAAAAAACAACATAAATGCAGGACCTATAGGCATAAATACAGTTCACAACTGCTTAGCTTAGACCCTTGCTTGAACTACCAGTGAAGGAAAACTGATCCTACCTGGCTAGAAACCTATGACTATGTGTGAAATTCCTTATGAAACCTGAAAGAGAAGGGTCAAGTCAGTGCATAGATGAGGTAACATATGTAGCATCTAGGAAAAGATTATACATAGGTCCAACAACTACATTTTAAGAATTACCTGGCCAATCTATAAGGATTTGTTTCTGCCAAATGCAAACCTGTTCACAAACAAAAAAACAATTCTGACATTTCAGCACAGTAAACAACAAGGACAATTAATATATTAATATAATTAAATGATTAATACATTGATTATTCAGATATCTTCTCTCTAGGAAGTTATATGTAGTAAACAAATGACTCTCATAAGACAATCCACTTAATGCATGGAAAATTTCTATACATACTTATTTTCTGTGTATGTATTTTATGTATATTGTTTGCGTGATTATTTTATGTGTATTATTTTATGTTTGTCATTTTATGGCTATGTGTAGATAAAAGAAAGCAAGTATTTATAAACTATCAGTCATTTTGTAGAAATAATGACATATTATAAACTGTAACACTTCCAGACAAAGTGATTCTTCAATCATGTTTCTTTGGATAGATAACAGGTAAACAAGATATACATAAGGTAACAATAAATGATGAAAGTGGAATACAGACAGCAGGAATGAACATCAAAGAATGAATATGTAACAGGTAAGAAAGATATACAAAAAGTAAAATGAAAGAGGGATAAAGTTAGCAAGGAAGAAGATAAAGGGAAAAATAAAGAAAAAAATCAATGGTCGATCAGCATGATATTTGAAGATATGGTGCTACTGTAACTTCTTTCTCACATGTCCTTCATGTATTCTGAACTTTAAATCCTATTTGAAAGTCTTGATATCTTAATCCTTAATAGTCTTTTGTGATGGACTTAATAAATAGAATATGGCATGATTTGTGTTATGTGGCTTCTACATCTAAATCAGAAGTCAACATCTACTTCTCTTTTACTTCCTTATGAGTTCTGTTTTTGGAATACAACTGCTTTGCTTTGAACACACTCAACTGGGTCATAGGCCATAGCCCTATTCTCCAGCCCAAGCCCATATAGTTTCCCATTATATGGGCCAATTACCTTCCATGTCTATATTACTGAATTAACTCTGCTAATGCTATATTGTACATAGGTGTGCCATCTCAGCTGAGCCCTCTTCAATGTTCAGATTTATGAGAAAAATACATTGGTAGAAACTAGTGTGGTAGGTGTTATGAAGTAATAACAATAAGTAACTGTCTTAAAAAATAACTAAACTGATCCAATTCAATACAGCTTCAAATATTTCTAGTGTATAAACTATATCAGAAGTAAATAATACATTTATGATGTCTTCTCAGCTCAGTTGATAAATTTTCAATCTTGAAACTCTCAATCTAGAAATTACTTCTAGACATGTTAGTAGAGTTCTATCATAGGTAATTCTAGATTGTGTTATGTTGACAATCAATATTAATTATCATTCCTCGAGAATTTAAAATCATGTTTGTCAGGACTTGGAATTATAGCGCAGGGCTATTGATCTTAGTATATTTCATTGTGAAAAAAAAGTCCCAATATCTTTGGAATATTGCTTTCAATTTCTTAATTAAGTGATAGGTATCTTTCTATTTTATTCAGTTCTTCTGCTTTGATAGCAATTCATAAAGGTAGAAATGCTTTCATGAACAGCAACCAAAATGTAAATGACTTTCTATCTCACTATAAGGAAATGCAATTAATGCTATTTAAAATTTCCTAGTTATCTTAGTGTGTATTATTAAGGGGCACAATATGTTATTCACACTCTAGTCATACAATATCTGATAAAAAAAACTTTCAGGAAGGAAAGGGATTTCTTTTGTTGGGGAAGTCATGGAGACAGCAGAGCAAAGACATGGTAAGATTGCATCCACATTCAGGAAGCACAGAGGCTAATTCCGGTGTCCCACTAGGTCTCCTTCTTATTCAGTCAGTGGCTATAGCTCACAAAATTAAATTACTTACATTGAGCACAAGTCTTTCTAGTTCAGTTTCTCAATCTAGAAACTCTTCCAAGACATATCAAGGGGATATATACTAGATTCTAGATCCTGTTGACAATTAATCATGATTCCAGGTGAAATTTAAAATTACGTTTGTTAGTGTTCAGTATTCTAGTTCAGTGGTACAATGTTTAACTTAGATTTAATTCCATGTACTGCATTGTAAACAAAAACAAAAATAAATTCTACATAAACAAAAATAATTTTTACACAAATCACAAAACAATCCTATAATATTAATTTTGAAAACACATTATAGTTTTTTAAATGAGAGATTTATCATTCCATACAAATAGATTACCAAGTACCTCTACTTCCTAATGCTGTTTGCGGGTAAAAGATAAAAGATGCATGTGTGCATAAGAAAACTAAAATTCCAGCGCTGGAGAAATAACTGATTCAGTGTACTTACTGCCTTTGTAGAGGACCTGAATTTGGTTTACAGAAGCCATATGGTATCTAACAACAAATCGTCTGAACTCCAGTTGCAAAGGATCCAATATTTTCCTCAGCCCCCATGGACACTATACATATGTGAAGTAAGATATACAACCAGGCAAAATACAGTACAAGAAAATAATATCTTTCCTTCTTTCCATCCTTCCTTTCTTCCCCCTTCCATCCTTTCCTCCTTCCTTTCTTCTTTTTTACCTTCTTTCCTTCCTCCTTTTTTGTTTTGTTTTGTTTTGTTTTGTTTTGTTTTGTTTTACACATTCTTTCTCTACTTTAGAGAACATATAGACCAGACCGGCCTCAAACTCACAGAGACCTCACTACTTCTTCCTCCCATGTGCTTGAAATAATGATGTGTATCACAGCACCCAGCTATAAGTCTTTAAAAATAAAAAAAATAAAGAAAGAAAATTTAAGTTGCATTTTGTTTTGTAAAAGCATCTTGTGGTTGACAGAGAGGAACGTGATTATTTTTATATCATCAGCATTTAGCATTCTTAGAAGATTTCTCTAGGAATTTGATCTGAATAGGGGGCTGAGGTGGCAGAAGTCCTGAAACATTTATCAACATAATAGTGGAGATTTTTTGATATTTAATTATCCACCCTGTGTTTCTACTCATCCGAAACAAAAATCTGAGTGTTTTGTGCCTGGCTTCAGTGACACAGTCATTATAGTTTTCTTATATTGACTTCTCATTTGTTTGTTTGTTTGTTTGTTTGTTTGTTTTTCAGAGATAGTTATTTATGTGGATTTCTAACTTACAAAATATGGTCTATCCATTATTTATTTAAAATAATTTAAAATTTTGTGAAAAAATGTTATAATAGAAGTTTAACTAAACTCTGTGCAGTCATAATTTCATTGTTCCCAGAACACAATTAAATTATTATCAGAAAAAATTATTGGCTTAAATACCCAACTAGCAGATGCCATATAAAGCATGCTAAAATTTTCTCCTGGCACAGTTTGCAGCTCATTATATCATATGTGAGCAAAGGGAATTATAAAGAAAAGAAGGTTTAGTTACCCTTCTGGAAGAGTTTCACTCATACTAATTTAATGAAAAGGTTTCTTTTGAAAACTATTAAAAATTTAAAAAGGAAATTTACTGCTAATAAACTATAATAATAGCCTTTTTTATATTTTATAACAGAAGCGGGCTTTAGAAGAACAGGAGGAGTGTTATTTTAGTGACAGCTATTATAAATTTATGCCCATTTATGGATGCAAAAATTTGAGTTGTAACATTGGCCATAGAGCTTTATGCATCTCTTTTGGCCTCTGTTTCTTCCTCATTCCTTCCTCTCTACTCCCCACCTCTCTCTCACACACACAAAATGGTGGCAGAAGAGTCATTGATGATATCATAATCACCAATAAGAGGTTAAAGATTTTGTTAGTCACTTTCGTCAAAGCTATAGAGTACCTTAGGAAATGTCTTAAGGGGGAAGGATTCATTTTGTATTGTGATTCAGAGACATCAAAGCATGGTCAGCTGATTTCATGACAATGCTTTTGTGATGATGTGTGATGATGATGTTTAAAAATACATGTGACAGAAGAGAATGTTCATATCCTGAAACCTGAAGGAAAATGCACATAAAGATGAGATGTGGTCTCCAGAGGACAGTGTTTGTTAGAAACTTACACCTCCAACTACCTTTTACCTTCGAATCATGCATTCAGTTATTCAGCCATCTCTGAAATCACAGATGCTATTAGACCTCATGTTCCAATTATTTCTCAATAATACTAAGCCTTCAACACATGAACCTTCATAGGAGATATTTTGTATCCCAGTTATAACAAGTGTATGACAGAAATTATATCTATTCTTCACCTATGCCTTTAAAATATTTGGTAGACTTTATCATTTATTTTTTATTTAATGATGATTGCAAATATGTATATATATACATATATACATATTTGATAAAGGAGTATCATTAGTAGTATCAGGAGTAATATATATATGTATATATGTATATATATATGTATATATATATATATATATAAGTCTGTAGAATGTTCTCATTGTCTGCCAATATAAATATATTTATATTACTTCATATATTTTTTCAAAGTTTACCTTTTCATTACCTTCGACAATTTTATACCTATATAGAATACATTAAGCTTACTCTGTTCCCTTCACCCTCTTATTATCTTTCCTGTCCCTGTCAACATTCCATTCTTTTTTAAAAATTTTACATCACACTCACTGCCCCATCTCCCACAATCCTTCCACTATAACCCAATATACTCTTCCCCTTCTTCTGAGAAGTTAAAGGCCCTCCCTGGGTATCCCCCAACTTTGTCACATAAAATCTCTACAGGGCCAGGTCCATCCTCTCCCACTGAGGCCACACAAGGCAGCCCAGATAAAAGAACATATCTCAAAGACAGGTAAAACCTTTCAGGATTATCCTCACTTCAGTTGTTTAGGACCCACATGAAGATTAAACTGCACAGGTGCTACATATACTTAGGCATGAGGACACTACTTTCCACCTCTGCTCTTTGGTTTGTGGTTCAGCCTCTAAGAGCCCCAAGGGTCCAGGTTAGTTGACTCTGTTGGTCTTCCAGTAAAGTTTCTATCCATTTCATGACCCTCAGTCTTTCCCTCAACTCTTCCATTAAGAGTCCACAAGCTCCATAAACTCTTTGGTTGTAGGTCTCTATATCTGTCTTAGTTGCTGGGTGGAATCTCTCAGGAGAGAGCCATTCTAGACTCCTATCTGCAAGCATAAAGGACTATCATTAGTAGTGTCAGGAATTGATACTAATCCATGGGATAGGTCTCCAGTTGGGCCAGTTTTTGGTTAGCCATTCCTTCAGTCTCTGCTTTATCACTTGTCTCTGCATTTCTTGTAGACAGGATAAATTTTGGATCAAAGGTTTTATGGGGGTATTGGTGACCCTATGGCTCTACTGGGGTTCCTAACTGGGTATAGAAGTTGGCCTCTTCAGGTTCCATATCCCTAATGCTATGTGTCACTCTAAGGTCACCCCTATTGATCCATGGGTGTCTTCCTTATCCCAGTTCTCTTTCTTATCCTGGAGATGCTCTCTACTTCAGCACTCCTGTCAGTTGTACATTTCCATTCATTCTCATGGCCATCTAGTCATCTCTCCTGTCCATCCCCACACCTAACCCTGACCTCCCCTCCCCCATTATACTCCCAACCAATTCCCTCCTTCCATCTGCCTCCCTCAACTATTTTATTTGCCCTTCTGAGATTCAAGCACCATTACTTGGGCCTTTCTTCTTTGAAATTTTTTTGGGTATCCTGTCTTTTGTTGTTAATATCCTCTTTTTGCATTCTTGTTATAACACTCAAGATGATATTTCTCAAGTTTCATCCATTTACCTACAAAATTCATGATGTCTTTGGTTTTAATAGCTAAGTAGTATTCCACTGTGTAGATGTATTACATTTTTTTATATCCATTCTTCAGTTGAGGAATATCTGGGTTGTTTCCAGTATCTGGCTAATATAAATAAAGCTGCTATGAACATAATTGAGCAAGTGTCTTTGTGGGGTGGTAGAACATCTTTTGGTTATATGCCCAGGAGTAGTATATCTGGTTCTTGAGTTAGAACTCTTCCCAGTTTTCACAGAAACTGCCAAATTAAATTTCTAAAGTAGTTGTACATGTTTACACTTCCACAACCAATAACCCCTTGTTTCACATCCTTACTGGCATGTCCTATCAGTTGAGGGTTTTATTTTGTTTGTTTGTGTTTTGTTGTTTTTTGTTTTTAATCTCAGGATTGTCTTGATTTGCATATCCTTGATGGCTAAGAACTTTGAACATTTTTTAATTGCTTCTCAGACATTCATGATTTGTTTTTGATAATTCTCTGTTTAGTCCTATAACTCATTTTTAATTGTGTTATTTAGATTGTTGATGTCTAACTTCTTGAATTCTTTATAAATATTTGATATTAGCACTCTGTCAGATATAGGGTTGTTGGAGATCCTTTCAAAATTTTTGAATAGATGTCTTTCAAATTTGGATTTGTCTTGAAATATCTTGTTTTCTCTATCCTAATTGACAGTTGTGCTGAATATAGTAGTCAAGGTTTGCATCTGTGTTTTTCTTTTTAAGTTATAAGATATCTGTTTAATCCCTTCTAGATTTAGAATTGCTATTAATAAGTCAAGTACAATTCTGATAGTTCTGCATTTGTATTTGTTATCTGCTCCTTTTCCCTTGCAAGTTAAATATTATTTCTTTGTTCTGTAAATTTTGTGGTTTGCTTATTATGTGAGAGGAGAAATTTTTTCCCCAGATCCAATCTGATTGGTATTGTATAAGCTTCTTGTAGGTAGTTCTTTCATTAGGTTGGGAGAGTTTTTTTCTATGATTTTGTTGAAAATGTTTTCTGGGCCTTGGAGTGCTGACTTTTTAGCTTCTTCTATTTGTATTATTATTCTATTTGTATTATTTCAGGTTAGGTACTTCATGGTATCCCAGATTTCTCTAATTTTTTGTGTCAATTTTTTTTTTACATCTTATTATATTTTAATTTTTAAATGTGGTAGAGTTGATTATACTCCCTATCACATTTTAATCTTTATTTATTTATTTATTTATTTATTTATTTATTTATACTCCAGTCAATTGTTTTTAGATTTAAGTGATACATCAATTTCTACTCTTGTATCTTCTCTACTTTCAACTCTCTCCTATCTCCTATATTCTATTGGTGATACTCACATCTGTTGTGCCTATTCTTCTCCACACATTTTCCATCTCAAGTATTTTCTTAGTTTGTGTTTTCTTTATAGCTTCTATTTCTATTATCAGGTTTTGTTCAGTTTTATTTATTTCCTTCACTTGTTTAATTGTATTTCACTGTGTGTCTTTAAAGAAATTATTTCTTTCCTCTTTAAAGACCCTTCTTGTTTGATTGTATGTTCCTATAATTCTTTACAGGATTTATTCATTTCCTTGAACAAAACCCTTAAAGGGTTCTATAATCTTTATATGGTTTGACTTAAGATTGTTTTCTTGTGCTTAGGTTGTGATAAGATGTCCAGGGCTTGCTGTACTAGGATAGATATGCTCTGAAAGTATCATATTGCCCTAGATATTGATTATATTTTTTATTATTTTTTGATGGCCTTTAACCATCTGGTTGAAATTGATCCTGGATTTTTCTGGTGTAGATCCTACTGGGAGGGAATTCCAGAACCTCAATTGTCCAGGTGAGGCATACCTATGATGGATACCTTTGGATCATGTGGTTCCAGATAGGCAGGTCTGTATGGATCAGGTCTGATGAAGGTAGGCAGAGAGATTTCAGGAGAAAGGTGGTCTACTGGGCACAGGAGACAGCTCAAGAATGCTGGAAGTGCCCCTAGAGGACTCAGATAGCAGGGAAGTTGGGCTGGGGAAAAAAAAGCTAACCTGCATGGTTCAGGATCCCCAGGTCTGATAAATTTGGGTAGAGAGGTAGTGTGAGAATAGAATAATTTTTCCCCACTGAGTCCAATAAGTCCATATATAGGCAGATATCACTTCACTGGGGCATGGACAGCCTATTTCTCAAAAAAAAAAAAAAACTTCAGTCACCAACAACTCTTCAATTATAAATCAGGTCTTTTATAAATCAGGTCTTGGTATCCTTTCCTTTCTCCATGGTGGAATTTTGGACTGGCTTGATCTTATGTATGTCTTGTTCAGGTAGACATATCTGCTATCAATTGATAAATGGAGCAGCCATAGTATGTACAGAGGACAACATTTCGCAGCACTCTATCCTCTGGCTTTTAAAATCTTTCTAACCCCTCTTCTTATCTATAGCCAAGCACTCAGTTGCCAATTATTTTCAGCACAGTTATTATTATTGAAGCCATGCTTTATTTCTTGTTTGTTTGTTTCTTTGTTTATAATGTTTCCAGTACCAGGCATTGGTTCCAACCTACATAGAATATTCCAATACTAGGAAAACTAGCAGCAGAGGAATTCATTAGCTATTTCAAGATTGGTTTCTATGTTCTACAATCAAGTCATGTGGTGCCTTAAGTAAAAATGCTATTTCTCATAGTTATTGTGGGTACCAAGGTCAAAGATAATAACCTGCATTGTTGTTGGCTCTTTTTAGGGCTCTCTCACCAGTATCTCATAGGGAGGTATCCCATATACCTGGCACTAAGACTTTCATTTAATTACCCATGTTTTCTGGTAATAACATTGTGTTTTAATGTGACTATTTCTGTATAAAATGCATTATAAGCCATATTTTTAGAGCTAGAGATATGGGTCAGTGGTTAAAAGTATGTGGCTTCTCTTTCTGATATCTTAAGTTCAATTCCCACCTTCATGTCAGGCACCTTACAACTGACTTTAAATCTAGCCTCAGGTGGGTCTGGCACCTGAAACCTCTGTTGACACTTGCATTTATGTGCACATAATCTCCCATAAACATAATTATAAATAATAAAAATAAATATTAAAAAACATTTTAATTAGCTGAAAAACTAGTGGGTTTTACAAGGCTTTTTCAAAATTTTCAGATTTGACTACTGACTCTTTTTTTTCTTTTCTTCAATCTCTTATTACTATCCCCACTTAAGCTTCACAAGTCTGAGATCTACACTCTTCCTTTTTTAACCCCTTTTATCTTTATTTTTCTATTAAATTATTTTATTTATTTACATTTCAAATGCTGTCCCCTTTGGGTCTCCCCTCCCAAAGTTCTTCTCTCCATGCCCCATCCCCTTGTATCTGAGAGAGTATTCCCCAGTCCACCTAGCCACCCATCCCCATCACCCACTCACCTGCACCTGATCCTCCCAGCATTTCCCTTTCCTAGGGCATCAAGTCTCTACAGGATTATATGCATCCCCTTCCACTGAGGTTAGACAAGGCTATATATGTACCAGGGGCCATGGACCAGGCCATACAATCTTCCATTAATCAGTCTCTTACTTCTTTGTTGAAAATGATAGCGATTGGTAAAGATATTTTTCCCACATCATGATATATGATATATATTTCTAATACCACTTCCAGGATATTGGCTCAGCATGGTTTATTTATTTATTTATTTATTTATTTATTTATTTATTGCAGTTGTTGTAGAGAATATTTGATGTTCTTTAGTACAGGTAGCATTAACCTGCAGGTGGTAACTTATTATTCTTCTAATGTGTCCATCAACTCAGCATCTAATTACTACTCTGAAATATAAATGACACCAGGGGCTAGAGAAATAGATTAGCAGATACAATCATGAGTTTTCCTTCCAGAGAATTTTGGATTGAGTTCCTGTGCCAAAACAGTAGCTAACAACCATCCCAAAATCCAGTCCCAGAGAATGCAATCACATCTCTGAGCACTATACACACACATTGTTCAAAGATATATACACAGCCAAAACACACATTTACATTAGATAAATTAACTAATTAAAATGTCTATTGTTGACATAATTCATGACCAATGGTCTCAGTAAAGTACATGACCTGATACTTGGAAGATTAGCTATAATGACCCAATGGGAAATACAAATCTGTGTTGTAAACATTGGAAAAGTTGCTGCTTTCTGTACAAATATAGTTCAAAAAATAAAGTACTATAAAAGAGTCTTTGACATTACAAAAGAATGAAATTATGTAAAATCTGTTGGAGTAGATACAAATGCAGGCTAAGGCAAGGTTTTATTTCACTCTCAACTTTATAGTCTCTTGAATTATGTTAATGACAGAAAGCTCGGGCCCAAGAAATTTCTTTTGTAGTGTTTACTCGCTATCATATCACATACAAACATTTTTAATTGGCTCTTTCCAAAAAGCAGTCCCGGCATGTACATTTGATATGGTTTAATTTTTTTCTTTTGTTTTGGTTTTGTTGCTACTGTTATTGGTTATTTATTTAGGTTTTAGGGTTTTGGTTTGTTTCTTTTCTGTTTTGCAGGTAAACAAAATAATAAAGTTTAATTTTTATATGATCATAATATAAATTTTTGTATACTAGAATGTATTATCTGTGTTAATAAAGTTATTTAATTAAGCACAGAGAGGAGAACAGAAATAAAAACATCTTGCTACACAATTTTCTTCCAATTAGGAATTAAGCCTAAAATAAAACATCACTTCAAAACAAATAAAACGGGATGCATACAGATATCATCAAACCACAATTCTGGAATAGTAGAGAGATGCTTAATTTCCATTCATGTATGGTTCCATTAGCTATTGCTAACTTTATATCTGTATGCTATTGTTTTCTACTCCTATATAAACATTGCCATATGTTTCCTATAAAGAAATAAGAAACCAAATATCCACCATATCACACTGCCTTTTTTCCAATTATTGAGTCATCTAAGCTTTGATATCCAGGGAAGGAGTTCTGACACCACTCTGAACAAAGGAACTAGAATGAACTGTTACCTCCCAGGACTGCATTATCACACACATCCAGACTGTTTAGCATAAGCAGCTTTGTGTAGGTGGAAAAACCTGATCATTTCTAGTTACAGGGAGCAAAGCCATTCTCCATGGATTCACTCACCCCTAATCTCAGTGCATGGAGCAAGGTATCCCCTCATTTGTCCACAGAGCATAGTGAAAAGCATACTTTTTGAGACAAAATGTTTGATTGCTGAGATGACCAACTCTGACTAAAATAACCTGGAACATCTCAAGGAAGACTCTAAACAGCTCAAGGATAAGTTAGCATATGATCTGTAATCCTCACTGCTCTCTTTATTAGCTGGTTGCTGTCTATTAGGAGCTGTAGAAATGTAATGTACATAACCCAAAGTAGAGGAATTCTTTTTTTTTTTTATGTTCAGCCAATCGTTGTTGTAGTTCATATATTCATATGGTTATTATTCAGAATTCTTTAAGAAAATAGAATTGGTTGAATGATGATAGACATATAAAGAGACTTACAGAATGTAGTCCAAGAAGTCTAACAAGGCCAATAATCAAATAATAGACTGCACATCTCAGCCACCCCAATATGTTTCTGGCATCTAGAAGAAATTTTAGAAAACTACTGGTCTTAAGTCTACCTAGAAATTCAAAAGTAGATTTTAATACCAGTGAAAGAATGCTTCAACAACAGGATAAATGCACTTGTCCCAAAATTGAGGTCAAATAGGCACAAAGCAAAAGATTACTGCTCCATTTATGTCCTTTTGGGTGGGCTGCCAGTAGACGGTATAGCCCAAGTCAAATAACCAATCAAGAAAATCCTTTACAGATGTACCTAGATGCTTGGGGTTTAGTTGATTCCAGAAGCAGTCAGATGACAGCCAAGATCAGCATTGAAAATATAGTCTTCATGAATTACACAATCCAGTCGTTTCCAATGTGAATATTTATAAACTTGTCATTTATACACATATACTATAGAATTGTTTATCTTCCTGATAGATGTGTGCCTATGTAACAAAATTTTTGATGAACCGTTTTTTTTTTTTTTTTTTGTTTTTTTTTTTTTTTTTTTTTTTTTTTGGTTTTTGGTTTTGGTTTTTTTGTTTGTTTTTTTAGGTTCTGTATCTTTGGAATCATTGATATTCATGTTAATGAAAGATCATTATAATATTTATGACTTCAAATATCTCTAATTTCTGTGTTTATATACTTATCACTCTTTAGTTGTCAATTTTGCATATAACAAAGTCAACATTTGACCATATGATGACTTGTTTTATTTCTGGGAAAAAAGAGGATTCCACAGAATGCTAAGTGTGATGAGACAACCTAATACAGACCCTTTTCTGTAAATAAGATAATTTCTGTGAAGAAAATTGAAAAGACTCATCTTAGTATGTGAAAAACAAAAGCCTTCTCTAAACCCAGATAATTCTGTAAATATGAAATATATAACAATGAGAGTTTAGATTTGACAAATTAAGAGACATATACAAGTGGCTGGCAATATATGGAAAAACCAACAAGAAGAAAAAAACATAACTAAGAAGTTGTGATTTTCCTAACCATATGCATTCCCTTAGAATAATAACAAAAAAATTCAAAACTGTTTTCCTTCCTGAACTTCAGATACTTAATGTCCAGATATTTTGACTGCATTAATTGAAAAACATAATTTCTTCTGGATAAGCCGACTAAACTGGTGAGGGGACCAAGAGGGCATTTGATGTGTGTCCCAAGTTAATTCTACACGAGTAAAAATAAAAATGTACATTGATATTTGGATTGTTACAGATTTTCCTTCAGTTATTCTATGTATAATTCATTATTCCATTCCAACTGGGAGTTGGCACTGTGACAATTTTTTAATTTCTAAAACAATCTTAGTCTGGTAATATGCACATAAATTTAAGGCAGTTCTGAAAGTTTATCTGGGAGTCCTATTGTAAGAACTAATCACATGGCCCAATATAAATCTCTCTTACTCAAGTAATTCTGTAAAAAATAAAATAGAAGCAAAATTTCTTTTAATTCTTTACAACTCACAAGACCTAAGATTATTCTTAATTATTTTTTCTATTTTCCGGTACAATAAGTTGTTTTACTTTAAAACAAAAAATAATAATTTTCCCTCTATGTTTATTGCTACCTTTCTATATTCTTAGGTTTTCTAATAATCTTAAAGAATTTAATTCTTTTAATAATGATATTCCATAAATGTGAAACACGTGTGTTTAGAAGAGAAGCTGCTATTTTGCTGCCATCTATCTTTTACTGATGGTATTGTGTAAGAATTAAATAAAATACAAATTACTGTAGTAGAAACTTTCCTCAAAATATGACACGGTAGATTCAGGTTTGTTATTTACATGTTTCCTAATAATATAGTAAGCTCAGCTTTTTCTCAAAGACATTTTGCTTGTAAAAAATGTACCCCTGTTCTCATCTGTTTTATTTCACTTATACATATTGTTATTATTGTTGTTGTTGTTGGTGGTGGTGGTGGTTGTGTGTGTGTGTGTGTGTGTGTGTGTGTGTGTGTGTGTGTGTGTATGCACATGCTCACAAAACAGCTTCCAGCAATCAGTTATCTCACCATTTGGCTTCCAGTTGTCAAAACCAGTATATCATTTGTGATGGGAAGAGTTTCCTCCTGCATTTTCTTCTCTAAGAATGAAGGCAATTAGAATTCATGTATCTTTAATTGATGAGTTGTTATGACAAGGGTCAAAATCCAGATGTTTACTGATGAGAGTGCTAAAATGTTAGAGACAGAAATTTTATACTTTAACCCATGCTTTACTGTATTTTTCAAGGCATAATATTTTTTATTTTTTATTTGTTATTTTATTTATTGACATTTCAAATGTTATCCCCCTCCCCAGGGTCCCCTCCACAAATCTCCTATGCCTTCTTCCTATCCCCTGCCTTTATGAGGGTACTCCACCACCTGCACACCCATTCATGCCTCAGTACCCTAGCACTCTCCTACCCTGGGTCATCTAACATCCACAGACCAAGGGGTTCCCCTCCCAGTGATGCACAATAAGACAACACTCTGCTACACATCCAGATGGAACCATGGGTCTCCCTTTCATGTATACTCTTTGGTTGGTGGTTTAGTCCCTGGGAGCTTTGGGGGGGGGGGGTCTGGTTGGTTGATATCATTGGTCTTCCTATGATGTTTCAAACTTCTTCAGCTTTTTCAGTCCTTGCCCTAACTTCTCCATTGGGGTCTCTGTGGTCAGTCCAATATTTGGCTGAATGCATCTGCATTTGTCTTAGTCAGGCTCTGGTAGAGCCTCTCAGGAGATAGCTATACCATACTGCTGTCAGCAAGTGCTTTTTTGCATCAGCAATAGTGTCTGAGTTTGGTGTCTACAGATGGAATGGAATCCCTAGGTGGACATTTTCTCAAAATACATAATTAAAATAAATTTAAGCTGCCTTCTAAATTTCACTGTGCATATCCTTTGAAGTATAAACCAATCATCAACTTTTATTATTTAAATTCTCAATTCTTAAGATTTATTATTTTACCTTTTCTACAATTTATTTACATTATAAAAAATGTATAATTCATATACATTTTTATGTAATGTGCTTGACTCATGTCTTTTACTGAAAGATTTATAGATGATTGATCATGATATGAGGTATAATACTCAATTAAAACATTCAATACTTCTTCCAAAATACATTATGGAAATTGTATATAAATCCAAAATGGTTTTTTATGCATATTACTTATTAAAGCATTTCTACTAAGTGTCAACAATACAAATTCACATTGGTTATTGTCTAGTCTATTTATTTAAACAGGCCTACAATTTTATGATACTATGATTTGTTTCTTTGTTTTGTTTTGTTTTGTTTTGTTTTGTTTTGTTTTTTGAGACAGGGTTTCTCTGTGTAATAGCTCTGGCTTGTCATGTTCTTGCTTTGTAAATCAGTCTGGCCTTGAACTCTCAGAGATGCACCTACATCTGTCTCCCAAGAACTGAGATTAAAGGTGAGTACCACCATGTGTGGCAAAATTTTATGATACTTTTAAAACAAATTCTAATTATTCAAACATAATTGGCTATTTTAGGCTCAGTTTTAATTTTTAATATTCAAATAGAATTTGTAAATTTATAAAATCACAAGAATTAAAAAAGAACTTATACGTAAATCATGATTCTCTCTGAAACATTATAGAAGTTCGGAACTGGCAAAAACTCTGTTTTATTAATACTAGTTTTCTATCCATTTTTGTGCATAAAGTTTCTATAGATCAAGCACCAAGATACCAGTAACCTCAAGCACTTCCATGTGGTAGCAAAGAAGACACTATCTTATGTAAGCAGAGTTCTAGGACCTTTACCAAGGATACAATATCTCCCCACCTATATTCTCTAACATTAAGGTATGTATTCATATAAGAACTTACATTGTTACTTATTTTTTATACTAGTTTAGCTTTTTCTTCATTTAAGTGTAGAAATAAATTTATTTTGATATTGAGAAACATCAATTATTGGGCCACAACTTTATTAATAAATTATTTCATTCAGGGTTGGAGTTTATAAAGCTCAGGAATGCTTTGATAATACAGTTTCAATGCCTTCTTCATTCTTTACCTGAAAACGTGTGTGTGTATGTGTGTGTGCATGCGCACATGTGTTATAGATATATATGTTTATTTTCTGCAAAAAAAATTCCCAACATTTTAATTTCAACATAAAAGCCAACAGGCCCAAGTGTAAATGAAATTAAAAGAGTCATGCCAAAATATCCTATACTCATTGGAGGTATTAAGAAAAAAGAGCTGAGGCTGAAGAGATGGTTCAGTGGTTAAGAGTACTTCTTCTTTCAGACTATCTCAAGTTCCTCAAACCCAAATCAGAAGGTTTGTATTAGCCTATGACTCTTGCTTTAAAGGATCAAAGTTACTCTTGTCACTTCAAGAGTTCCCCACACTCATGTGCATATCCTTATACAGACATACAGGCACTCACACACTAATATATCTTGAGAGAGAGAGAGAGAGAGAGAGAGAGAGAGAGAGAGAGAGAGAGAGAGAGAGAGAGAGAGAGGGAATAAAACATATTTAAGCTAAAGTATGTATAATATATATTCTTTAGAATACAATCCTATCAAGTTACATATAATTAATTATGAGATTTTATCCAACAAGTACCTTCCTGCTTAAAAAGATTTCCTGCAGGATTCAATGTTTCAATTTCAGAAGAAGCTGTTATATAACAACATGTATTTACTACTTTGGAAAAGCATGATGTCTAAAATAGTAAAATATCAAAATCATTCTGAAACATATAATTGCTTAAATAATTCAAGAAGTGGTCAGGATGACAAATATGAATTATTATTAAAAATACAAATTTTAAAATATAATTTTAAAAATGTTTTAAAAGGTAAGAAACCACTATACAGATTATTCCAAAAAAACAGAAACTTATTAAAATATCACCAATAATGAATAAAAAGGAATATCATTAACAAATAAAACTAAACCACAAATAGCCTTTAGAAAATAAGCACTGTTTGAACAAGGGGGTCAGGATAAGAAACAAAGCATATGTGTTAAGAGAAAACAGGAAATAAATTAATTAATTACCAGTGGCAGAACTTATCTAGATATTGAGATCATAACAATCATAAGTAGACTAATACTCCCTAATGGTAAAAAAGCAAAAAATACAAAATAAATTGAAAAATAAGGTCATGCTACCTTCAAGAGGTAAGTCTGACTCAGAGTATTAAAGGGGAAGGAACATTATAATATTTTTCTATAGGAAATCAGTATCAAGCACATGTAGGTAGAACTTATGGAAAAGTAATTAAGGGTAATGGAATTTTAAAGGAAGTTACAAATGTAATTTTATTTGCATAAAAGTTCATGATACAGCTGGATATGGTGGTTTATGCCTACAATTCCAGCAGTACAGGGTGAAGATAGAGGATTGTTGTGACTTTATGGCTACCTAGAAAAATATAGTGAGTAAAAAACCATGCTGTGTTATAGTGTGGACTCAAGTTTCTAGAAATACAAAAGAACCTTGAATAGCCAAATTTATATGAATACAATAAAACAAAATAATTAAATGGAGACATCATCACATATTTTATACATAGGAGTTAAATAGATTCTCAAGATTGTCAAGGATTCTATTCAGAAAAATTGCATAGAAATCTGGCTATCAATTTTATTATATTTGGACTTGGCTGAAATTGTAGGCATAATAATCAAATTTTTTTACTTTTTATAGCAATAGACTAAGAGTAAAAAATTACAGTAAGTGACATCCAGTTCTTTAAAGACCAAATCATTTTTTTTTCATGAAATTATGAAACTAATACATCAGTTGGCAGTTTCCTTCCTGGATATACATGGGCAGTTTTTTATTTTCCTATTTTGCAGCCTACATCATATTTCAGACCACTGTGTCAACAGATAAAAGTTGTTACTAGTGGCTTCTCAAAGAGTGCATGTTTCATATTCCTTCCAATTCTATAGTCTGAGTAACTACTAGAAAATTACATCATAGTATTTTGTCAATTGAGGCATACAGCTTTGGCAGAAAGTTTAAAGAAAACAAGAAAAAAAGGTCAAATACTTAGAGTTATAGAATTCATATAGCATCACATTAAAGTTAATTCCCCATATATTTATATGACAGCAGGCACAATATTACATCTCGACTCTTGAGGTTTTTATTAAATGTATGTTTTATTGTGAGTGGTGATAAATTTTCATAGACAATCTGATCTTTCAATCACAAAAGAGAATTTTTTTCAAATATTAATCCTTGAGTATTACTTTTAATCCATACTCAATCACCAACCAAAGATTTATCTAGACTCCTGCACACATGTAGCAAATGAGCCCCTTTTTCTTCATGTGGGTCCCCCAACAACTGGAGCAAGGGCTATCTCTGAGCCTGTTGCCTGCCTACCTGTGGATCATGCATGCATCCCTAAGTAAACAGCCTTGTCTAGCCTCAGTGGGGGAGGATGGACCTAGTACTTCAGCAACTTGTTGTGTGTGTGTGGGGGGGGGGGTGTGGGTGGGTGTGGGTGTATAGGGGGTTGGTGACACCCAGGAGGGGCTACTCCTTCTTAAAGTAGAAGGGGAAGGTGGGATGAGAGAAGAACTTGCATGAGAGGGTACTAGGAGGCGAGGAAGGGTTGATATGTGTATAGATATGTTAATGTCGATATATATAATATTTGTGTATGTGTGTGTGTGTGTATAAACTATAATATTACAATTTTAGATAAAAGAAAATAGCCTCAAATTTGTATAACTTCAAATCGTGCTATGCATGAGAAAAAATTATGGATATAATCTCTACCATTAACAGTGAAAAATTATTATAAGTAGTAATAATCTTGTAATGGAATTACACACAAGATTCACCTGCAAAATATTCATGTATAGTCTCTAAGTCTATGTACAATAATTACATGGCAAAGGAGAATTAGCATTTTGGAATAATTAAGGTTGGTATACTGGTTCATACAACCCAAAACAATTTAGACTCACCTAGGAAAACCCCAAATGAAAAATTGCTTCATGTAGATTGGCCTATAGTCATGACTATGAGAAACTGACATTACTGGTGACTGATATAGGAAGACCCAACCCATTGTGATTAGTACCACTGCTAGAAAGGAGGGTCTAGGTTATATAAGAAAACTAGTCAAGAACAAGCCACAAGCAATGTTTCACCAAGCTTTCTGCTACAACTTCTGCTTGAGTTCAAACTGATTCCCCTGAATAGTGGATTGTGACCTGGGAGTATAAGAAAAAGAAAGTGTTTTCTCTCCTAATTTTCATTTAGTCGATGTTTTAATCACAGTAAGAGAAAAGCAATTGCAACAGTGGTTAAAAAATTGATGTTAAAAATAGGAGATTAATCTAGATTATCTGAATAAGCATAATATACTAACAAAGATCCTTAAAAATGGGAGACTAAGGTAGAACGGGAAGAATAAAAGAGGTGAAAATGTGAATCCTAGCAATTACATAAAGGATTTAGACTTACAGACATCTTTATGGTAAACAAGAAGCTTCATTGCCAACTCCTGATAATCCCATAAAGATTATCCATAAAATACAAAGCGTTTTGTCTGTTTGTAAAAGTAATTAAGGTGAGGGTGATTTATTAAAGCAGCCATGCTAAATTACAAATGCATGTGTGGCAAAAACTCTACTTAAGGTGTTGAAAGGTTTTGTAGCCCCATGAAGAGAGCAACAATACCAACCAACCAGAGCTCCCAGGGTCCAAACCACCAGCCTGGGATCACATAAGGAGGCACCCACATCTCCAGCTGTATGTGTAGGGGAGAATGGCCTTGTTGGGCATAGGTGGGAGAGGAGGTCCTTGGTCCCTTGAAGGCTGGATGCCGCAGTATGGGGGAATTCGAGGGCAGGGAGGTGGGAGTGTGTGGGTGGGTGGGGGTACATCCTCATAGAAGCAAGAAGAGGGAGGATGGGATGGGGGTCTCTGGGTGGGGGGGAGTGGGGAAAGGGATAGCATCTGAAATGTAAATAAAATATCCAATAAAAACAAAACAAAACAAAAACTCAGAAAAAGTATGATGAGTGCACTGCTTTGATGTTGAATAAATACTGCCCACCATTAAATGGCATTCAAGAAAATGGAATTTCTCTATGATGTTCAGAATTTCACAATAATAACCTTTACCTTGTACCATATATTAGAAGATTTAAATTGGTGTGTCAAAAACTTTCTATATAGCTGAATCCCTCATCAGTCCTTTAGTCATCTTGATGACAATTTTTTTTAATTAAATGACATGGACAAAACCAAAGTCGTATATCACAAAAATGTTTAAACATGATTTAACAAACTTTGCCAAGGACTGTCAAAAGCTGTGAAAAACATGAACACTGTTTTTTAATGCCAGATATGAAGCAGTTTCTCCTAAAGTAATGTCAAATTACATTAGTGTCTCAGCACTAGGAGAGCTGGTACTCTGGGGATGGCCTTGTTAAAGTCAAGAGACAGACTGAAGAAATTAATGATACATTTTTTTGTGAGATTCAACTTAATGTATAAATGTATAAAGGGGAGTAATATCCCTTAGAACAGAGTCATATTTCCAAACTCAGTAACATAATAAATACACTAAGGAATGAAAAATTTTACATTGACTCTTGCTGGTAATCAGATCATTGAACACTTTTTGTTGTTATTGTTTTGCTTTATTTTCTAGCACAAGAATTGAATAAAAAGAATAAAGAAGAGCATAAATTTCACCTAGAGTTCACATACTAAGCAGAATGTAACAATGACACTGGTTTTGCCAGACATGAAACTCATTTGTTAAGTCATACACCTGAAGTGCTCTAACCTTTTAAAAAGTACACCTTTGTTAGCAGATTTCTATGGAATAGTAATTGTGCATATAATTTAATATAATAATAATGTATTTGTTTAAGATGATGTTTATGTACAAAAGGGCTCAGAATTGGTCTTCTGTATTCTTGGAAGGGGTAGGCCTAAGATAGTGGAATTTTGAATTTGTACTGATATAGTATTGAGTTTGTCTGACAAAATTATCTTATTTTGATCATACAAGTTGATGGGTACATATTTGCAATCTCTACCATGGTATACTTTCAGAAATCTATGTTTTTGATTTTACAATTATTGCATGTTATTTCTTTAAATCCTTTCATTGTAGACTAAAAGACCACCCTCCCACCCCCATCTTCTCACCCATGATTTCCCCCACACTGAGGCATCCAGCCTTCACTGGACCAAGGACTTCCTCACCCCCTATACCTGACAATGTCATCCTCCCCTACATATACAGCTGGGACCATGGATCCCTCCCTGTGTGATCCCAGACTGGTGGTTTAGACCCTGGGAGCTCTGGTTTGTTGGTATTGTTGTTCTCCCCATGGGGCCATAAACCCTTTCAGCTCCTCAGTCTTCTCTCTTTTCCATTGGGAACCCCTTGATCAGCTCAATGGTTAGCTGTGAGCATCCACCTCTGTGGTCTGGCAGACGTCTAAGGAGACAGCTATATCAGGCTTCTATCAGCATGTACTTCCTGGCATCCACATCAGCGTCTACCTTTGGTGACTGCACAAGGGATGGACACCCGGGTTGAGCAGTCTCTGGACGCCCCTTCCTTCAGTTTCTGTCCAACACTTTGTCTCTATATTTGCTCTCATGAGTATTTTGTTACCCCTTCTAAGGACCAAAGCTCCCACACTTTGGTCTTCCTTCTTGATGAGCTTCATGTGGTCTGTGAGTTGTATCCTGGATATTGTGAGCTTTATGGGCTTATATATAATTACCAGCGAGTGCATACCATGTGTGTTCTTTTGTGATTGGGTTACCTCACTCAGGATGATATTTTCTAGTTCCATCCATTTACCTAAGAATTTTTCAAATTCATTGTTTTTAAAGCTGAATAATATTCTATTGTGTAAAAGTACTACATTTTCTGTATCCATTCCTCTGTTGAGGGACATCTGGGTTCTCTTCAGCTTCTGGCTATGATAAATAGGGCTGCTATTAACATAGTGGAACATGTGTCCTTGTTATATGTTGGAGCCTCTTTTGGGTATATGCCCAGGAGTGGTATAACTGGGTCCTCATACAATATGCTATGTCTAATTTTCTGAGAAACCACCAGACTGATTTACAGAGTGGTTGTACCAGGTTGCAATTCCACCAACAACAGAGGAGTGTCCCTCTTTCTCCACATCCTTGCCAGCATCTGCTATCACCTGAGTTTTTGATTTTGGCCATTCTGACTGGTATGTGGTGAAATCTCAGGGTTGTTTTGATTTGCATTTCCCTGATGACTAAGGATGCTGAATATTTCTTTAGGTACTTTTGGCCATTCGAGTTTCCTCAGTTGAGAATTCTTTGTTTACCTCTGTACCCCATTTTTAATAGGGTTATTTGGTTGTCTGGAGTATGTTTTCTGAATTCTTTGTATATTGGATATTAGCCCTCTATCAGATGTAGGATTGGTAAAGACGTTTTCCCAATCTGCTGGTTGCCTTTTTGTCCTATTGCCAGTATCCTTTGCCTTACAAACAAAATTTCTTTGTAATTTTGTGAGGTCCCATTTGTCAATTCTTGATTTTAGAGCATAATCCATTGGTGTTCTGTTCAGAAACTTTTCCCCTGTGCCTAGGTATTCGAGGGTCTTCACCACCTACTCTTCCATTAGTTTCTGTGTATCTGCATTTATGGGAAGGTCTTTTATCCACTTGGACTTGAGCTTTGTGCAAGAAGATAAGAAAGGATTGATTTGGTTCCTTCCAGTCTAGGCCTGAGCACTGAGCAGATCCCAGGCAGCAGCTCTGCCCCCAATCTCACAAAACACAGAAGAAGCAAGCCTCCCTTAAGCTCTAACCTGGGCAGTATCTTTGGTAAGGAGACAACAATACCCACCCCAAACAGGGAGTAACTGGGACCCAATAGGACCCAGGAAGTCACTCCTGGCCTAGAGCACTGGTTCCTTCTGGTCTGGCCCCAAGCACTGAGCAGATCCTGGGCCCCAGCTCTAACTCCAGTAGTAACATCTACCTCACACAGTTCTGATACAACCAAGATAATAGGAAAAACAGGCTCCAGTCAGAGACAGCACAGGTAGCACTAAGGAGATCCAGATGGCCAAAGACAAGCTCAAGAACATAAGCATCAGCAACCCAGGGCACTTGGCATCATTAGAACCTAGTACTCTGACACACAAAAAAAGTCCTGAATTCCCCATATCACTCAGAAAGCAAGATTCAGATTTAAAATCACTTTTAATGATGATGATAGAGGACTTTAAGAAGGACATAACACTCTCAAAGAATTTGAGGAGAACACAGGTAAACAGGTAGAAGCCCTTAAAGAGGAAACACAAAAATCCCTTAAAGTATTAAAAGAGAACACAACCAAACAGGTGAAGGAATTGAACCACACCATCAAGGACATAAAAATGGAAGTAGAAACAATCAAGAAATCACAAAGGGAGACTACCCTGGAGATAGAAAACCTAGAAAAGAAATCAGGAGTCATAGATGCAAGCATCACCAACAGAATACAAGAGATAGAAAAATCTCAGATGCAGAAGATACCATAGAAAATATTGACACAACTGTCAAAGACAATGCAAAATGCAAAACGTTCTTGACACAAAACATCTATAAAATCCAGGACACAATGAGGAGACCAAACCTAAGGATAATGGATATAGATGAGAGTGAAGATACCCAACTTAAAGGGCCAATAAATATCTTCAAAAAAGTTATAGAAGAAACTTCCCATAAACATGCAAGAAGCCTATAGAACACCAAATACACTAGACTAGAAAAGAAATATTTCCTGTCACATAATAATATAGCATAATAATAATCAAATAATAATAATCAAAACACTAAGTGCACAAAACAAAAACAGAATATTAAATGCAGTAAGGGAAAAAGGCTAAGTAACATATAGAGGCAGACCTATCAGAATAACACCAGACTTCTCACCAGATACTATAAAAACTAGAAGATGCTGGACAGATGTCATACAGACCCTAAGAGAACACAAATGCCAGCCCAGGCTACTATACCCAGCAAAACTCTCAATTACCATAGATGGAGAAATCAAGATATTCCATGACAAAACTAAATTTGCGCAATATCTTTCCACAAACCCAGCATTACAAAGGATAATAGCATGAAAGCTACAATACAAGGAGGGAAATTATACCCTAGAAAGAGCAAGAAAGTAATCCTCTTCCAACAAATCCAAAAGAAGATAGCCACAAAAAGATAATTCCACCTCTAATAACAGAAATAATAGGAAACAACAATCACTGTTCCTTAATATCTCCTAACATCAGTGGACTCATTTCCCCAATTAAAAGACATAGGCTAATGGACTAGATACATAAACAGGACCCAGCATTTTGCTGCACACAGGAAACCCACCTCAGTGACAAAGGCAGACTCTACCTTAGAGGAAAAGGCTAGAAAACAATTTTTCAAGAAAATGGTCCTAAGAAACAAGCTGGAGTAGCCATTCTAAAATCTCTAGCCCGAGAACACAAGGCGGGGGGGGGGGGGAACTCATGGTTCCACCTATATAGGTAGTTGATGGTGGCCTTGCCAGGCATCAGTGGAAGTGGATGGACTTGGTGCCTGAGAGTTTGGATTCCTTAGTGTTGTGGAATTTCGAGAGCAGGGAGGTGGGAATGGGAAGATGGTGGGAGCACACCCTCATAGTAATTGGAGGAGGGGGGATGGGGTAAGGGGTAAGGGGTTAGGCATCAGCGGAAGTGGATGGCCTTGGTGCCTGAGTGTTGGGGACCGCACTAGTCCCACGTTGGGGCGGCTAAAAAATGTCTCGGCCTGAGCAAAATGTTGAGGCCTGGGCCGACCCACGTTTGGGCGGCCACTGTATCCTGGCCCAAGCTGCTGCTCAGGTCTCCAGGTCGGGTTTCAGCAAGAGCGAGGGTGACGGCAGATTCTACCTAATGTCTGATGTGTATGAATCTCTCTCTCTCTCGTCTCCCTAATGTCTTCTCTCTGCTGTGTCTCCCTAATGTCTGAATTCTGATCTGTTCTGTCTCTGCCTTTTATATGTCTCACTTCTAAGCCACACCTCTAAGTTACACCTTTAATCATGCCTTTAGGTCTTGTCTCTAACCCTGATCTCTATACTTCTTAAGTCACACACCTTTAATCTCACACACCTTTAATCTCAAGGTATCTAAACCAAGATTATCAGAGTGTTCTCAGCTGTTGTAGGCTATTGTAATTTAAATCTCATGTCAGGGTATATGGCTCAAGATGGCTGCAAAGCTGATAGCCGCTTTCTGCTAAAAGTCGGCCCCCTACACCTGAGAGTTTGAATTCCCTTGTGTTGGGAAATTCGAGAGCAGTGAGGTGAGAATGGGAGGATGGTTGGAGCACACCCTCATAGAAACTCCCAGAATTATATGGATTAGACAAGACAAAGGGAGGCCACCAGAAGACTAGATTCCAGAATTCAAACAAAAAGGTTATCTTGTTACTAAAATTTATTTTGAGAATTGTATATTTCAGAATACATATCCTTGTTGTATCTATTCATCAAGCAAGCTGAGCAGACCTGCTCAAACCTATGTCCTGGAATTCCAGCTGATTGCAGTGAAGACACAGTGTCAGAGACTTATCAATTTACTCTTCTCCTTGCCCCTCTTCTAATATCTAAACATCCATCATCAGCTTGAAGAAGTTAATGAACAGTCGGCACCTCTATTCCCTGGGCTTGGGGACTGAGGTGGTTAATATTGGGCTGTCTTTCTAGGGAAAAGTAGTGGTTTTGGTGGAACAGGGAGGATTAGCTAGGATTTATTGCATAGCCATAACTTATTGGTAGAAATATGTATAATTGTTATTAAGATGAAGTTATAATTTCTTAAACGGTACAAAATTTACTTTGATTTCAAATTTAAGATTTTCATTGGTATGATTTTATTGATATAAAAGTGAGATTAATATTTTTACTCTCATAGGCATTGTGCCTACATAACACATTTAGGAATACAAGGCTTAGACCCAGTCCTTATTTAATTTTTCTAACTGATTTGAGATGGTTAGACTGTGAATTAAGGGCCTATAGGAAATTCAGAGATGGTTAGACTGTGAATTAAGGGCCTATAGGAAATTCATGGCTCTGAGATTATTGTTAGGGTGTTTTCTATATTTTATTTAGAAATAGCTGAGAGGAGTTAACAGACAACTGTCCCCATTGCCTTACATAGATAGTTGGTTTTCAAAATGTCAGAAATCCACAGAATTAACATTACAAACATTTCTGTATTTATGTTCATTTTGATTAGAGACCTGTCTGCTCCTGACAGCTTCCTGTCTTGGATTCTAAGAAGAAATTGAGCAACTTTGGAGTTACTCCAGCTGTTGGGAGACAGCCACTAGGCAAGAATTGCCTCTTTTCATCTACAGACAAATCACTGTCCAGAAAAGGACATACTTGCAGAATAATCAACTGATTATATCTGCCAAGACAGAGTAATCAGCCCTTAATAATGCTGCATTACTAGGTCTGTCAGATGATTCTGGGCCAGAAGACTGAAGATCAGATGCTCCAACATTTTGTAGTATAGGCACTCTCCAGGTGTTCAGCGGTCTTTTATATATTGGCTAAGTTTTAGAAGCTATGCTTTGTGCTTCCCATAATTTCAGTTAACTCAGTCATTCTGGATTTCTGATGGGGTTGAAGACTTAAAGTCTCATAGCCAATTCTGGCTATTTACTTTGAGAGAAAAAGATTTGAGACGATGGTTTTAAGCTGACATTCATTTTAAAACCAAGAAAAAAGCTAGGTTCAGAACTAAGTTTTTAGTTAGGAGAGATGTCAGAGGTTCTGTTTAGTCAACAAAATGATTGACTGGGTATTAGGTCTATCTTGTACCTTACTGACACAAATTGCTATAGTTATGCTCTAATTGTATTTTAAGAGAAAAGTTTTAACAGAAAGGGTGATATGTAGGAGGATCTAAGGTGGGAGGAGTAAGGAGAGGAAGAAGAAGAGTAAGAAGGAGGAGCTAGGTGATGAGAGACGAGAGAGAGAGAGAGAGAGAGAGAGAGAGAGAGAGAGAGAGAGAAACAACATGGAGAAGGATGTTCATGTGTCTCAACCAGTCAAATATAGTTCATATATCTAGGTTGGGTATTGGGTTACACTTCTGATTGTATGGGCACCTTGTTATTGAGCATTACCAAACTTATAAAGCCTTTGATCAACATTTAAAAATGTGTAAAAGAAAAATGGAGAAGGAGAAGTGGGATAGAAGTTTTCTAGGGAGGGAAAATGGGGAAAGGAGATGGCATCTAAAATGTAAATAAAATATCTAACAAAAAAGAAAAAGAATGGATTGATTTTCATTATTTTGCATGCTCACCTCCAGGGGAACCAGCACCATTTGTTGAAAATGTTGTCCTTTTTTCACTGGACAGTTTTAGCTCCTTTGTCAATTATCAAGCAACCATAGGTGAGAGGGCTTATTTCTCGGTTTTCAATTCTATTCCATTGATTTTCCTGCCTGTCTGTGTACCAATACCATGCAGTTTTTATCACTATTGCTCTGTAGTACAGCTTGAGTTCATGGATGGTGATTCCCCCAGAAGTCTTTTATTTTTGAGAATAGTTTTTACTAACCTGAGTTTTTTGTTATTCCAAATGAATTTGTGAATTGCTCTTTCTATCTCTATGAAGAATTGATTTGGAATTTTGATGGGGATTGCATTGAATCTATAGATTGCTTTTGGCAAGATGGCCATTTTTACTATATTAATCCTGCCAATCCATGAGAATGGGAGCTATTTCCATCTTCTGAGATCTTCTTCAATTTCTTTCTTCAGAGACTTGAAGTTCTTGTCATACAGCAGTGTATCTTTCTAAGACTGACTTTTCCATGAGAGTTCTTCAAACTACTAGCAAATAAGATTGCTACAATCTGCTAATAACGATCTTGTACTTAGCCAACATATATCAATTAATGACTGTAATAAAATTTACCATACTAAATTTTTCACTGCAATTCACAGGATTAATTCAAAACATGCATATGAGTATAACATGAATCATTTTGCATTCATACTTTTAATTGTTAATACTTGCAGAACAACAAATGTTGTAACAATTATATTTTTATAGAGATTGCATACGGCATTAGTCTAATTCACAAGCAGTTTTCTTTTATAAATTATTTAATTTTATGTGTATTGGTGTGAGGCAATCCCCGTCAACTGGAGTTACAGACAGTTGTGAACTGCCATATGGATTTTGGGAATTAAAGTGGGTTCTTTTGGAAGAGCAGCCAGTGCTCTTAACCACTGAGCAATGAAAGCAATTTTCAATCCACCCTTCTCTAGCATGTTTGATCTAAATATGGGAATATATTTGTTTGCTAATGTTAATAATAAAAAGGTTTCTGCTGTATTTCTTTCCTTTTCTTCAATTTTATTTTATATTTGTTATTTTTTAAGGTAGCATACTATAGATGACATTAGAAATTGAAAAGAAGGAGTAGGAAGATAGCTCAGAATGTAAAAGTGCTTACCACTGAAGTCAGGCAACCTGAGTTTGATCCCGGGAACTGATGTGAGGTGGAAGAGGTGAACTTACTCTTTACTGCTGTCCTCTGACGTCCACACATAAGCCATAGCCAACATACATACTCAAACCACAAAAACACCCAAAAGAAATTGAAAAGCAAAACTTTTCTTCAAGAGAAATAGTATGTTAAGCAGCTATTATAAAATTTATCCCATGTTGACTATGGAGCAAACAAGGCCTAAGAAGATAAGCTTTTTTACTTATTCACTTTAAATCCCAAGGTCATGACCCCCTTTCTCCCAATAGCCCCTCACACAGCTCTTCTCCCATTACCCCCTTCCCTTCTCTTCTGAGAAGGGGGAGGCTCCCCCTGGGTTTCACTACACCCTGGCACATCAAGTCACATATAAAAAATTCAAATTGGAAAATGAATTTGAATTCTAAAATATTGTCAATCTATATTAAATTAAAAAGTTTAATAGCCTATAGCAAAATATTATACTGTGTTGGCTCTTAGCTCTGTCATGTTAAAAATTTAATTAATGAACAGGAAGAAGACAGATAAAGGGCATAGTTTTAAAATTTGTAGACAGCAGCAAGCTAATGATAACTAATGAAACAAAAATAAAATCAGGAGATTAAAAAATGGTTCTGGCCATCTGGCATGCTGTGTAGAATCCCAGACAGATTGTTAAAGAACTCAAACAAATGTCTGGCACTTTTCATATTTTGGTGGTATAATTTCAGAAAAGTGGATAACTCTTGGGAGTAGTTTCTATAAAATTTAAAAAAAAATCTGAAGTTTAAAATTGGATGTACAAATATAATTTAATTACAAGATGAAGTTCCTAAAAATTTTAACACAGACACAGAGACTGTTTATGTGGATATTACACTCTATTTTTTTATTGAATCTAAGTACAATTTTTATATCAGTTTTCTATTTATGTCAAATATTTCCTTTCCAAACATGTCTCAAATATCCAAATTCTAAATCTGATGTCAAGGAACTTAGGTGTGTCCTGAATCTTCAGTGTCAACAACAGCCAGGGAATCAAAAAGTAAGGGTCAGAGTTGAGTCAAAAGTTTAGTCTGAAGTGTCAATGAGTCTGTAGACTGGAGGTTTGTAGGACAGTAGATACTAGCTCCTCTGCAGGAGCAGAGGGGAACTGATTTTCTTTGAAAATTTAACAGCCTCATCAACTGGAGTAAGGGAGAGAGAAAGTGGATCAGATTTGGGATTTCTGAAACCACAAACATTACTCTCAGTGACATACCTACTCCACTATCAAAATATACAAACATACCATTAAAATAATTAAAAATAATGTTAATAGGTACTTATGATTTGAATACACTATGTTTTTCCAAAAAGTATTTATTTGCTTTTAATAATTAACAATTTTGTGAGGCCTTTAATTTTCTTTGTATAAAACTAATGGAAAAAATTTCCAAAACTAATGCTTTTTTCATTTATTTAAAAAATGGATACTGGAAATTTCTTAGCTCCCAGGGAGGGACATTGTCTTAAAAATGCCATGGAGAATGAATAAAGAGATATCTAACATGAACTTCTGGTCTCCATATGCATGTGCATGAATGCGTATATATATCCGCTTGTAGGAAGCACAGCTTACAATAAGTATTGTTAAAACCAGGTTTGTCAATACATGGGCCTATTTTATTCAAATGAATGAAGCATAGGCCAAATCACCTGGAATGCCAGAGTCAAAACAATTTAGTGAATTTTTTTTTCTTTTCGACTAGGAGCCAAATTCCACCTGAATTCTCCCAATATCCTGACCATTGTTTAGGCCATAATCCTGCAGTGAAGAGATCACATCCATATGAAAGAAGCCTCATGTACTTTCCATTCTCAACCAACAAAATCTACTCTTATGCTTACTACATATCCTTCTTTAGGCCCAAGCCAAGGCTCTGTTCTCGGAGACTATAATTCATTCCTATTACCAAGATCACAGGTCACAAGATCCCTGGGTCAATATATATATATATATATATATATATATATATATATATATATATATATCTTATAAATATATCTTAATATATATATTATAAATATATCTAAAATATATCTTATAAATATATATTTATAAAAATATATAAATATATATTTATAATTATATATTATATATTAATTATATATAATTATATATAATTAAAATATATTATAAATTTTATAATTATATTTATATAATTATAAAATATATATAAATATATAAATATAGATCTTAAATCTATCTATCTATCTATCTATCTATCTATCTATCTATCTATCTACACTAAAGTTACTCTCTGAAAGATACAGTGCTTGCAGAAGAACACTGCCCAGTTTTATCTTTCAATTTCTATGGAATAGTCAACCAACCCCTCGTAGGATGTGAGGCTGGGAGTGGGGAAGTCCCAACATCACCCCCACCCTCAATACACACACACACACACACACACACACACACACAGAAAACAACTAAAGAGCAGAAACATGCTTCTGACCACAGATCAAAATCCACAGTGTGTACAGAATAGCTGTAGAAAAACTAGAAAAAATTTTAAAGATTTTAAAATAAAGTCTTAAACAAAACAGAACAATCAACTCTCTTAATTATTACTATACTATCACAGAACTAAAACAAACAAAAAAACAGTCACATAAGAAAAACCAGAACCCCTCATCCTATTAGAAGAACAGAGTATCACATATATAAATTTCTTTTTAGAAGTATTTACTTGGCCAGGAGTTGCAGCCTAGTGGTTAAATTCTTTCTTGAAAAGCCTTCTCTGTACCTCCTCAAATACATACATACATACATACGTACGTACGTACGTACGTACGTACATACATACATACATACATACATAGCAAATACTACTAAGATGTTTTGTTGTTGTTTTTCTTTGTTTCCATTTAGGCCTATACTAAAATTTATAATCAGAGCTTTGCTTGCTTGCTTTTATATTTAAATAAAATAATGTAGGACTGGTGACAGAGTATTTAACTGTTATGAACAAGGCCCTATTTTATTGTCCTGTACTCCTAAAACAACAGTTTCTATCATATTTTTACTACATATTTGACTATATGTATACATATGTATACGTATAAATATATACACATATATATGCATATGTGTATTCTTGTACTGAATAAGACATTTGTTCCAAATAAATGCTTGGTATTTGGACTGTGCATTAAAAGTTAGCACATATCTAAGATTCGTTAGATTTTTCTACATTTCAGTATATATTGAGTTGCATTCCTACTAAATAAATATGCAGGTTCACTCTAAAAGTCATTTCTCTATATACTCCTGTTGAAAAAACATTTTACTATGCTTCCTAAGTTTTAAGAATTTAATTTTAGTGTTTCATCATACTGCTTTTTATGTCAACATTTATTGTGCGGGAGATAGTCCCATTACATTCTTAAGGTTCACTGTAACTATACATAGCATACTGGTAGTCTTTCTAGAATTATCTAGTGTTTGAGCTCCATGTATTTTCTTTTTTCTCATGTCATGAATTTCTCATATTAGGACACAAGTAGTACATGTTCCTCCACTTTTGTTACTTTATTTTGGTATATTTTACTATGTAATAAAAATTATTAGTATTTTATGTGATCAAATGTATCATTTTTCTTTAAAAATAACTTCAGATTGCAGTCCTAAATACAGTATTTCATCTGGATAGCAGGTCAAAATTCTGTTTGTATATTTATCTTTAGATAAACATGTAAAAGTCCTTGTTTTAGCATTTGTGAAATAAGGTCATCTAGACAGCTGCAGGGGGTAGGGGGGTCATGCATATAACATCTGTTGCAGTCTTCTGCACTTCCCTGTTCTCTCCTTCCTTATCTAGCAAGCATTCTAAAAGGCGTATTTGTGGCCCTCAGTGGTACAAGGCTGGCTTTCAGCTGCATGACCACCAACCCAAAGCTGTCATGCCTTTCCCTAATTATGATGAACAGAACAAGTAGGCTGTGTTCTACCGTGTGTGACAACCTTGAAGTCAGCTATGTTCTTCCTTCATAAGATTGAAAGTCTATAGTTTTACTTATATTTTTTACTCTATAGTGTCTTCTGGCATTTATTTGATCTAGTAATTTTTTGAGAGTTTAAACTAGCTGCTACCTATAAGACATTTATTCTGTACTTAGTTGTCCTAAATCAGAAGTGAAAATCAATGATGTAAACTTTGAATCATGATTAAAGGATTTCATTGTGTCTAGGTTTAACAGATGTTTCCATAATAACTAGAAATTTCCAACCAAAAGAGATTTACACTTTGACTAGCCTTTAATCCACTCCTCTGACTCCCCAATTTTATCTCATCAAGAATAATTTCAGGGCAGAAGACATGAATCAGCAGTTAATAGCTTGAACTGCTCTTGCAGAGGATTTACTGGTTAAATTTTCAATATCTACATGGCAGCACACAATCATCTGTAACTTCAGTTCCAAGGGTCTGTCTGATATGTCTTCTGGGGACACTTGCATCTACATGAACATATCCACACACACACACACATACACACAGACACACAGACAAATATTTTTATCTTAAAAGAGAATGATACCAATGTTTTGCCACTAGATGAAAAATTTTACTTTGATTTCTCTCATATAATTATTTCCAAAATACATTATAGGTTCACAATGTATTATAACCATAACACTGCAGTGACTACAAGCAATAATCAAAAGAATATGAATAAATACATTTCCTCATTGAAATTTCATGCTGAATATTAATGTTTTGTAATAAAAATATACCTTTAAGTAGGTTAATTATTTAACTTGTAGGGTGTTATTTTTTATTGGTTTATGTATTTACATTTCAAATGTTATCCCTCTTCCTGGTTTCCCCTCCAAAAACCTATCTCAACCCCTCTGCTTCTATGAGGGTGCTCTCCACCCACCCACGTACATACTCCTGCCTCACTACCCTAGCATTCCCCTATGCTAGGGCATCAAGCCAAAGGCCTCCCTTCCTATTGATGCCAGATAAGGCCATTCTCTGCTACATATGCAGCTGGAGCCATGGGTCCCTCCATGTGTATTCTTTGGTTGGTGGTTTAGTACCTGGGAGCTCTGGGGGTGATTGGTTGATACTGTTGTTCTTCTTATGGGGTTGCAAACCCCTTCAGGTCCTTCAGTGTAGGGTGCTATTTATATATATTTCTATGAATGATAGAAGAGTAAAATGTAAGTCATATACTTAAGACACCTGGGATAATTTGTTTCTTTAATATTAAACCAGTTCTTTTTTGAAAGCCTATATACTTTAAGGCAGCTTGTTTTACTGGAGTCTCTTTGAAGAAATATGAGATTCAGTGTCCAATATTCTATAAAGGGTATGAACAGTTCATTAGCATAACACAAATGTTCCAAAGTGTCTTTGAGAGATTTCTTTTTATCATTTATTTGTAAGTTTCCTCTTTTGGAAAAGACTGGGAATAGCTGTATCCTGAGATCTGAGTTTTATTTCAAGGTTCCCAAAGTATCACAAGAGTGCAGTCAAAAGTTAAGCTGATGAATAATAAATATCAGGAGGGTACTGCTTGCAAGATAACCATGACATTTCAAAAGAAGTTTGATAAGTAATGGGAAATATATATTTTTAAACTCTTTTCTTTTGCTTTCCGAGTATAAAAGTGCATGTGGTAGATTTCCAACCATACAATTCATAATATATAGCCAACACTTTACAAAAGATCTGATGCACATAAAACATGTAAATTTTATACTAAGATTTGTAATAAAATATTATAAAATAAAATGTATGAAAAACCACTTGGTTATAATGGGCCTTGTTTAATGGTAATCATTGGAGCAATTTCCAAACACTCTGTATCTCATATATGTCATTAACCACATGTCAATCAAAAAACAAAACCCCTAGCCAGGGTGAGGTATGTGTGGGGGTTAACTTATGAGAATTCCTTAAGGCACACTTGCCAGCCATTTTAGCCAGAAAGGTTAGTTACAATTGTTAAGTGAAATAGTGGGTCTTAAAAAATATGAAAGGAAGTTTCTGAGTAATAATGACACCTAAGGCTGAACTCTTATGTCCATGTGTATGCTTACATATGTACACATATCTACACATGCACATACCTGCTTACCTACACACACACACACACACACACACACACACACACACACACGTGTGTGTGTTTATGGAAATGTGTGTTTTGAACAGCACCATCATCTGAGCAGAACAACCCCCTTTCATAAGACCAGCTAATTTTCTTCCCAAAGATCACAATTGGGCTTAGATTGTTGTCACTGATAGGAAGTAAGGAGAGTTACAGGAATATGACCTGGGTATCTGTGACCTAGGTTCTATCTACTCCATAAAAATAGTTGTATGCAATTCTGCCCTAATTACATGTGGCTCAAGGATCTCAGGGAATATCTAAAATGTGTAGAGTGGGAAGTACTAGAAGATGTGGCTCTATCTATAAGGGTAGAACTTTCAATGTGGTTCCATCATGGTAACACTTTATGTCTCATTCATGTTTCATTATCTCAAGGGGTGAATTGTACTATTCTGTACTGGAACATTAGTTTGTGACTAAAACCATAGGATTTAGAAGGAAGTGTTCTGAAGAAGAAAATTCTTGAGACAGTATGGAAAACTAGACCTAGCAACATAACAATAAAATACTGCTGACCTTCCAAACTTAAAAGGAAATGTTCAAAGTGAAGATAGAAAAGGAATGTTGGTGTGATTCTGCTTACTTCTCTTAATCCAGTGTTTTGTACCATGTTGAAGATGCTGAGTAAGAGAGATGAATGGAGAAGCCTTCTGCAAATTTAGAAGCATTGAAAAATGTTATTTATTGTTTATGAATTTTCCAGGTTCTTCCATAGGAAAAGAGAGAGACATTCATCATAATATTTTAATTGCCAAAGCAAAAGAATTATTATTTATGGTAACATTTAATAAGAACTTCCTCTGAGGATATGTAGTTATAGGTCAAAACTAATTGAACTAGATGTTAAAACCATAGTAATCAAATAAATTCAACCCTGCCATTCCGTGTCTGGTTTTAGCCTATAGGAATGAAAAGTAAATTTATTAACAGAACCCAAAAATATACAAAGCAAAAATTTATGAAAATACAAAGAAACATAGGTATAGATCATTGGAGAGTTTTTTAAACATAATTAGAAAACAAATATATGTGGGCAGATGTTTGTGTTTTTAACAATATATACAACTTAAAAAGTGTTCTAGAAGTCAGCAGCTCTGTCCATTGGTTGGGTGCAAATATCTACATCTGACTCTTTCAGCTGCTTGTTGAGTCTTTTGGAGGGCAGTCATGATAGGTCCCTTTTTGTGAGCACTCTATAGCCTCAGTAATAGTGTGAGGCCTTGGGGCCTCCTTTTGAGTTGGATCCCACTCTGGGCTTGTCACTGAGCCTTTGTTTGAATTAGGGAAAAGCTAGAAGCTGAGTAGGGTGACTCTGTAGGAGGACCAGCAGACTCAATTTACTTGGACCCCTGAGATATCTCAAACATTGGACCACCAACCAGGCAGCATACACCAGCTGGTATGAGGCCCCCAACACATATACAGCAGAGGACTGCTGGGTCTGGATTTAGTCAGAGAAGATGCACCTAACCCTTAAGAGACTGGAGGTTCCAGGGAGTTTAGAAGCCTGATGGGGTTGGGGGTGGGGACATCCTCATGGAGACAGGGGTGGGGAGGAGGTATAGGATGTTGAACAGTCGGAAGGTGGACTGGGAAGGGATTAAAATTTGGAGTTTACAATAAATAAATTAATTTAAAAAAGTGTCCTAGGAGTGAGGACTACCATGACCTCTGTAATAAGAACCCAATGTGAACTAAAACATAGGTAGGGTACAATATACTCACATATTATATGTTTTTCCATAAAGAAGGGATACTTTCTAACCACTGAGTATATACAGACCATAAAGTTGAATTCCAAAAATACTCTAGGTATGGAAATAATAAAAATTATTTTATTGCAAGTTTATCAAAATAATAAATAGTGTTATATTTAAAAACTAGGATTGTAACTTTAAAGTACAAAATAATAAATGTAATTCAATCAAATCAAATACTGAAAACTTTACAGATCAAAATATAAGAAATAGATGGCATCTGAAGACTATTCTAGAGTGAGAAAAGATGCAGTGCATTTCTCATAGCTGACCAGTAAATGCCTTAGCTACACCCATTCAGAAATCAGCACCCAGTGGCCACAGGATTGTGTATCAAGCATCCCCTACCTAAAAACAGAATATTAGGGAATTAAGTGGCAATGTCAAGAGAGTCAACTGCATACTTGTACTACCACTGTCCATTCACAGTCCTTAAAGACCAGTGTTTCCAAGTTTGGGGGCTGTTTACTTTTAGCTTTTGGTTTGGCAAAGGACCATGGAATGCTCTCCTTTGGCCATGCTAAATCCATATCCTTACTAATATTTTATTTCACACAGAATTACCATTTCATAATTCAAAGAAAGGAGGCAAAGAAAAAGAAGCAATGCTTAATTCTAAAATTAAGTAGAATAAAAATAATTTCCATTAATTTAAATAAAATTCTATAATTTATACAACTAGTTTATAAATAAGAGCTCTTTTTAATTTTCACCCCATTCCATCTGACATGTATCTTAAAGTTAAAAAGAGTGTAGGTGGATTTTACTGGATGTAAAAGGCACTCCATTTTTTTTGAAACTTTTGATATCAACTGGCTCCTCACCCAGAACTATTTCTGAAGTACCATTTTTTTGAATAAAGAATTTCTACTTTTGTTTAGGATCTCACGAATCTTTGTTTTAAAGAATTTTTACATTAAGTCATTATTGCCTAGTAGCCATTCTGTTTCTAAATTTTATATTTAATCTTTTAAGAATGTACCACACAGATGCTTTGAATTCCAAACTTTTACCACATCTCTTATAGACGGTTATCCTAATAAAAGAAACTGCAAAATATGTGAAATTTCAATTTTTAGAAATCACTGCTGTTGATATATGACTTGTGCCTCAGAAATATGAATGTGTGTGAAAGTGTTTGCCTATGTATAAAACATTGGAGTATGTATATAACATATGTACATATGAATATGAACATTAGGTTGAATATCTTTAAATTTGTTAATATTTTATCACATAGATGTAATCACATTCATTTAATATAATTGAAAATAACAGGTACTCAGTTTTTATAAATAAAATGAAATTATGTATAATAAATTCAGAAAAACTATATTGTTTTTAACTCTAGAAGTTTTGTAAGCCTTGATGGATAAATGATGTTATGATATCTTTTTAAATGACTCTCAACATTTTTCCATATGGGATATGATCCTTTAAATAGAAATTCTGTGCCCAAAGCAGACTTTGATGTTAGTAGAGAGGAAGTGTAAAATACAGTCATCAATGAAACACACTTACCTTCCTGAAAAAGAAAAAAAATGATTTGCTTTTGATAAATTTATAAAAGGTGTTTTCCATTACCATAGGTCACCTTAATTTTAATTTTATGTAATAGATTTATAGCACTTATATTTATCTGGACAATGGTATACTTTAAAAAAAATAATGCTCTTAATTCTTTGAGAATTTTTTTACAATGTATTTTGATTATATTCAGGCTTTTCATTCTTCCAGAATCATTCTCATCACCCTATAGAACCAATTTTTACATTTGGAAGTAGCCCTAAAAGGTGAGAGCTTTTGATTAAGTCATATAATATTAGTTTGCCCACCATGTCTCGTGCTATTCCTAATTTTCCCTGTTGATTTCTAAGTGTGAACATACTGAAGGAGAAATAATCCACAGTTTAAAATGTTGTTTTAAAGGGATCCAGTGATCCCTAAGTCCATTAGATTTAATTGTACTTTATTTTTAGATCAGGTCTCATGATGTTGCCCTGTGTAGTCTGGAATTCAATATGTACACCAGGATGGTCTGCAAGTCACAGAGATCTAACTGTCCCTGCCATCAGAATGCTGATTATAGTTATTGCTACCTTTTATACTAATCATAAATTCATATTCTACTTTTACCTTCTTCTAGTTTATTCAGGTAATCTAACTATCTATTCCTCACTTTCTTATTGAGCTAATTTAGAAAGGAATGATACTTTCTAAATTTCTAGCTCTGTAAAAACAATGATTCCTCTATTTTTGATGGAGGAGTATATTGATAAAAAAGGTTGAGCCATACATTAATTATGAAATATATGAAACACAATAGCAACTTATACAAATAAAATATTTGAACAAAATATGTAAAATATAAAGTAAAAAATATATAAAATATCAAATACATAAACAGAAGGCAAGGATAAATTTAATTATTTGATAGACATGTAACACAAATTCTAATTAAAAAATAAGGTCTAGATATTCAATATTAAAGAGAGGTTTTTAAGAAGTAAGTTTTGAGATGAAGTGAGAGGCAAAAAAAGTACTTCGAGCAAATTTAGACACATAAATTTGAAAAATTAAGAGAATAGATTCTTAAAATAATTATTTCCAAAATTTCCCAAAATGATAAATAAGATAAATAAGAAATATATGAGATAAATAAACCCACAAATACATATAAAAATTATGGCATTCTATTTCCATGTATAAACACATGATGGCCATATAATTTCATACATGAGTCTTAATAATAATGTTAGATTATTTCAATTTATATGCTTCGAGAAAGCATACATGTAGATAATGTTCAACTTATATGACACATATTGTTGTTCTGAAAAGTATATACTCCAATTACTATTATAAATATTTATGCAAATATATTAATAGCTAATTAATACAATTTAACAAAAATATAATACATCATCATCAGGTTCATTTTATCATAGGAAGTAAGTTGGGTAAATTTATTTATATATATTTTTTCAAGTAATGTAAGAAAATTAACAGATAAACAAAAAATGAAGACTATCTCAGAGGAAAGGCAAAATATTCAATAAAGATGATTTTTCTCTAATGGAAAAAAGTCAAATCTCAAATAGAAACATCACATCATAATAAAGAACACCTGTGAAGTACTCTGAAAATGCATTATAATCAACTGCAAAATGCAAGAAGCCTTCCATTAGCATCAACTGTCACAAAATCCATTTCATATTATACAAGAAGTCATAAAATAAAGAAAAGAGTATTCAAGACCCAGCTAGATCACTTCTGGGCATATACCCAAAATATGCTCCAAAATCTCACCAACACACTTTCTCAACTATGTTCATAGCAGCTTTATTAGTAATAATCAGAAACTGGAAACAGCATAGATGCCCATCAACTGAAGAATAGATTCAGAAAATGTGGTACATCTGTACAATGAGATTCAGCTATTAAAAAACAAGGCATCATAAATTTTGCAAGCAAATGGATAGTACTTGAAAATATCATCCTGAGTGAGGTAACCCAGTCCCAAAAGGACATGTATGGTATGCACTCACTAATAAGTGGACATTAGCCATAATGTACAGAATACCCATGCTATAATCCACAGACACAAAGAAGCTAAACAAGAAGAAAGGGCCAGGTGAGGAAGTTTGAATCTCACTTAGAAGCAGGAATAAAATAGTCATAAGAGGCAAATGGAGAGAGGGAGCTGGGAGGCAGATGAGAGGGGAATGTAGAAGGGAATGGTGGATGCAGAATCAGGCGTGGGGAAGTACAGGAGACCCTGACAGACTGCCATGAAGATGAAGGAATATGCAATGGATGCGGGGGAGGGGATGACATGGGGAGCATCTCTAGAAAGAGACACATCTGAGATATGGGAGGCACCCAGAAAATCAATGACTGCCCCACGCATATGTAGCTGATATGTAACTGGGTCTTCATGTGCGTCCTCAAAAACTGGAACAGGGGTTATTCCAAAAGCTGTTGCCTGTTCCTGGGATATGTTCGACTAGCTGGGCTGCCTTGTCTGGCATCAGTGGGAGAGGAAGCTCCTTGCAGAGACTAAGTGGCAGGGTTGGGCAGATACCCATCCCCACCTCCACCTGCTCAGAAGAGAAGGGAATGGAGGTATGGGGGGGGGGTGAGGATTGTGGGAGTAGGTAACTAGTAGGGGAACAGTGAGGATGATATAAAGTGAATAAGTAAAAAAAAAATAATTTAAAAAACCGAAGAGTATTAAAATGTTGTAAAACTCAAAAAAAAAAAAAATTCTCATTAAGTATAGTTTGCAAATAATATCTATTTCAATGGCACCTAGGATTATCTAATTACTAAGAATATTTCATAAGATCCCTGACATAATATAAACAAAAAAGCAATAATTGTGTAAGTATACACTGTACTTGAATTCAGACATTATGTAGTTGATATATCACAAAAATAAATTCAAAATGCCATGGGAAATCTTAGAAGTCAAATGAAAAATATTGAAGGGAAAATTTGAACAAGCTGTAACTTGACATATGAGTATATAAAAACATATGTAAAAGGCAATATTTCAAAGTAAACATATTAACCATGCAATTCTGATTTTGTATGTTTGTGGACTCTATTAATACATTAAATATAATCTGAAAATGTTTAAGTATTTTATCAATAAAAACTTATTATATATATGGGTTTGGCTTTTTGAACATATGCATCAGTTATAAATGGCACTTTCCTTTCTTTAGAGAATTGTTGATTACAAACAGGATATATTTTTCTATTAACTTTCACACTTTCAATTATATTCCTATTGATTTTAAGGAACTTAGAGCTAGAAAACTTTGACCAGATTACTTGTTTAAGTAAATTGTGTGAATGATGTTTAATGAAAATTTCCCTCTTCAAATTAAAGACAGCAAAACAAATAACAAAACGACACTTGTGAAAACTTACTCTTCCAGTAATGTAGAAAAATCTTAAACTTCTAAGTTAATGAAGTTTGGTGAAGTTTGTAATGTGTACACAAACATATTTGTTTCTATGGTGTTCAACAGTGAGACATTTTAAATTGTCATACATTTGTTTTGAAAAGAGAAATAAATAACTGTAAATGTGCACACATTTCAGTTTGTTTTGGTAATGCACTTAAGCCAATTATTTGTTGCAAATATCTGTTGCATTCTAGATACCAATAAATTTGGCAGGATACTCAAGTTTATGACTAAAATTTAACAGCAAAAATACCTTTCTTATGTGAAACCTTATTATCTATACATTTATATATTGTAATAAAATCATAAATGCAATTTCATAGTTTTGGGTTGAATTCATTTTTTCTTATATATTAACAAATTATCCATGCAAGTTTTGTAATATAGTACATCA
Organism: Arvicanthis niloticus; assembly: GCF_011762505.2. Taxonomy (NCBI): domain Eukaryota; kingdom Metazoa; phylum Chordata; class Mammalia; order Rodentia; family Muridae; genus Arvicanthis; species Arvicanthis niloticus. Next base: position 68,902,888 of record NC_047667.1, on the reverse strand, counting down.
AAGTATCAAATCAAAATAGTTCAACTAAGTCAGTAACAGCAATACTTTAAAGTTCCACGTCAACTGTTTTACAACAAAATCTATCTCTTCAATCAAAATGGAGTAATGATGGAACATATAATTAAGAAAAAACATAAATAAAATATGACAGTAATCTTTGACTATAGTGAAATAAGGATGAAAGAATTCTTTCTACTATGTCATGCTTAGTGAAGCATTTCTTATGTAAGGATTACAAACTTTAAATCGGGTAGTAGAACTTGTATGGTTCTTTTGATAGAGTAAAAAGTCACAGTGTTGTAAGGTGAACTGGCTTTCCAAAATGGAAAGACTATTAAGGCATATCAAGTGTGCATGAGTATTTTTTTTTCTTTAAACAATGAAATAAAAGTTATAAAGCATAAATTTTAAAAGGGGAAAAATACAACATTTAGAGGAATATTGCATATCTAAAGAATATAAAATCCTGTGACACTAGTTGAAATTTAACATCATGACTAACACTCTCGAATTAAGACACACATCAGAATAGTCAGAAATACAGTAATAGTTTAGACATTAAATAAGAAAGAAACTACAATGTAACAGCAAGTACTTAAATTATAGCATTATAGCTTTTTTAAATCAAAATTTATCTACTCTAATATTTCAGGATCTTTTAAAATAGTTTAGACAATAATTGAACGTGGGAAGAATAAATGCTAACACATTCCTCCCTGCCTTCTTCCTTCCCTGTCACTTCACAAATTCCTTCCTCCCATCATTCTCTCATTTCTTCTGTTTTCCCTTCTAGAATTGTGCACGAAGAATACAAATGTAAGACTTTTTCTGTATTAAAAATTATTTGTATGTATTCAGTTTACTGTTATTCACAATATTAAAAGGACAATATACTTCAAATTAGTATAGGTTCATTTAAGGTGGAAACTTTGAAATTTTTGATCAGATGGTCAGTCCCATAGATGCAAGGTATATGGCAGAGTTTTCATTTTACATTCTCTAGATTGAGAATTACAATGGGCATTGTGGTTATTTGGAAGCACTTGTGGTTGTGAGTGTATTATGGAAAGGATAGAAAAATGAATTAAGATATCCTTTCCACTGTTATTAGTAGAAAGTTTGTTCTCCCTCAACTACTTCCTCTCTAACCATTTTTCCTGAGAAATCCATTGATATGAAATATTTGAACCAATTTCATTGTTACATATATTAGTTAGGCAGGCGTGTTAAATAAGTACTAATGGTTTCACTCATTTGAGGGAATGAAATCTAAACTATAGCACTGAATAACCTACCTGTGTCAGTATTTAAACAAAACACTTATAAGCAGGTTTAATTTAAGCAAACTATTTGATATGGATATCAAGGTTATACATAATATATAACTACCACATATAATAGAGTTGCATATATGTAATACATGGAACCCATTTTTATATTTATATGACAAGACATAATACTTAAGATGTTTGCAGCATGGCTGTTCTTTGATGGATTAATTAAACTAATGTAATTTGCAAGAGGTTTCCTCTTAGTTATTATTCCTGAATGAAAACTGACCGTGGTGGTGGGATATTGAGCACACATGAGCATTATAGATATATCCTTATCATTTAAGGTCACAGAGCCAGATCTTAGAACAAAGTTAGCAGAAGGAGGATTGCCCGTCGCTGAAGTTGGAGGATCTTCTCATAGATGAACTTGTCGAAATGAGCACTAATATCAAATGTAACTGCATTCTCCAACTTGGGTTCATTTAGTACAATTGTCAATGCTACAACCCAAAGACCCAAAGAGGTGCATGACAAAATTGTTCCAACCAGAGCCAAACTGCCTTTTATTAAGCAAGGGGTCCTCTGTTTATGATCATTCTGTTTTCTTTTCCAAGCAACTGAAAAAAATGGTATAAAGCCTTTTACACACACAAAAAATGAGGGGGCAGGTTTAGACTTCAATGAGTACACTTTGATAATGAAATAAATTAAACACATATATTACTTAGGTAAAAACATTAACCCACATAATTTTACAGCACAAATATCAAGGTTTATAATGTTACAAATCTATAAAATTACCTGTCATCTCTGTTCAAACTTTAAGTCATTTAGATCTTGCCAATTATTTCAATGTTTTTCTTTGCTAAAGTAAAGTAAAACACATAGGAATGTTAGACAATTTAGCCAACCTTATCAGCAAGAAATGGCTCAATATTCAATGTCTTAATATATTTTAGAATGTAGCACCCTTAGATCTGGGTGTTGTTTTCTTTTACATATTCCTTAATCATTGAAAGCACTCAGTTATGATCACGGACTAAAAACTGTGGTATTTCATTGTTCAAAATTAAGTGATAGGCTTCTTACAAAAGGAATGGCTAAGATTTGCCATAATAAACAAAATCTTCTGATCAATGATACCAAGTAAAAGTCCAGACAGTGAAATTGTAACATGACATGATGTGGAATACGCAAGTCATGCTGTATGTGAAAAGGCAGATGATTTTTGAAGATATTTGCAATGGTAACTTGATAGGTCCTGACTTGAAAAAGATAGTTTCGTTCATAGGAGACAGTTAATTATTCTGCTTTTCTAAAGAAACCAAATGTATTATTTTGTGGAATCTAAGCTCAATATGTACATATCATTGTATCTTCTGATAAAAATCATAAATTAAAGTATAATCATAAATTTAATATCCAGGATTTTCAAAAAAAATAAAACTCTAAGTGAATTTTAGCTTTAGAATGAATTATTTTCTAATCATCTTGAATAAATCTATACTGGTTAGAAATTTTTAAACACTTCATTACCAATGTTCCTGTACTTTGCCACTTAATAGCGCAATTTTTCTGAATTTCTATGCTATTTTAAACAAATAGTTGCACCAATTAGGCTTAAGTGTGAAGATATTGATAATGAAATGGCTTTTACAAATAAGATTTTTTAAATTCTTCATAAGCAATAAAATGATTATTTTATTTGTAATTTGGTAATAAGTTTGGAGAATATTCAAAATTAAGATGTGCTAAAAGTGTCACTCACCTTAAGTGGTCAAAGTGTAAGGCAGCAGGGCTCAGGCATGAGCATATGTAGGCAAATTCAATTGACCCCTTTCCCATATAAAATACTTCTCTGAGGGGGATATCCAAAGTCTTCTTCAGATGTTCATTATTAAAAAAAAAAAAAAAAAAAACTAAAAAAAGGGCTCATATCTCACTTTTACTCTAGAGTAAGAAAGTTTAGTTCTGTATTTCTCTGTTAAGCTGAAAGCTAGGATGCACTGTGATTTATCAGTAAAACATTTCCATATCCCATTTCAAAATTACTCACACTTTATTGTCTAAATCTCTTCTTTCCTTTTCCCTTCACATAACCCATTAACCACCTATAACCTACAGATACATTTCTGTACAGTTTTCAAAGAAAAACAGAAGAATCATTCACTGTCCTCCCTGTACCTGTACCCATTTCTAATTATTACCTTAGTATGAGGTACTGCTCTCTTACACCGGCACTTTTCTATCTGACTTAAAATCACATTCTGGGAATTGAAAACAAACAGTGAGACTCTGACTAATGATGAAAATAACATTATCACCCAAGTAGCAATTGCACATCTTTGTTTTCAAACCTGTTATAATCTTCCTTGAAAATAGAAATGTAGATTTGTGTTTTCAGTCTATATTAATTTCTATTTCTTTTAACATGAAGGCAAAATTCTGAGTCCTGTGTGACAAACACAAATATAGGAGAAATGCAGCCGTCTTCACTTATGCCATTATAGAAGAAAAGACATGACTGCTAAGTTAGATTCTGCTGGAATGTAACAACTCCTCAGCTTTATCACTCAGGATGCACATTTAGACAAAATTACAAACTACAGAGACAAAACCTCTTTTATCTAGGTCAGTGTGACAGACTCCAAATGTTAGAGAGGTTGAGGAAACTACAGTTTGAAACATCAGGAAGACTGCAATCTGCATGGATTACCATGAAATCTTGATGTTTCCTGATAATGTCCCACGAACACATTGTAATTACTCCATTGCCTTATAATAGCAGAGCATTTCTGATTTCAGAAACTGCCAAGTAAAATGAACCACATTTTGTTGACTAATTTATAATGAGATGCAGATGGTAAAGAGAACAGATGCTTCTGACATCATCTCTCAATTGCTTTTAACTTTTGCAGACACTAGCAGCCTGTAAATTCACTCATTGGATTACAGGATAAAACAGGAAAGCTTTTTAAATTTTGTTTCCAGTCACTACCACCACCCACCCTACCTCATCCCCCCAAAAAACATTACCACAGGCAGAAGTCTGCTTTTGCTTTGAGTCATATTGTGGTAGTGCCACACAACTAAATGTGATTATAAATCTGTGTCAGTCTTTAACACAAAGTAAATTATCTGGGAAAAGGGTGTTGGATAGTTTTGTAGGTAATAACTACTGACTTTCTGTTGACAATGACAGAGAGGCTAGACAGGGTGAGGGTGGTGTGATGGGGAACAGCTGTAGCTTCAGAGAGGCAAATGAGAGACTCACTCCCAAATTAATCCACTAAATTTCAGTATCCACTGTTCACAGTCTTATTTCTTAAGTAAGAAAAGAAGAAAGAAAGAAAGAAAGAAAGAAAGAAAGAAAGAAAGAAAGAAAATAAAAAACCTGAATTCTATGTTTTCATCTATATTTTCTAGTTTCTTATAGGAACATGTATCATTCCCCCTGCCCCCGGCCAAGTGATTTCAATAAACACTATACAAAGTAATTTTTTTTCTTTTTTTATTTCTTTTTTTTGTGTGCAAGGTAAATGTTAGACCTTTTCAAAACATAAAGTTTTGTAGTCCATCTTAAGAGCAAGAAATGACTGGATACAGCAGCAATTACAAGGCCTTTTGTAGTGTTTGAGGTCCCAAGATAGATAACTAGTTTCTGAAGAAGGTGAGTTAAAGTCCATTAAAATCTTCCCATATTTTCAGACCCCCAGAATATATAATATACCTCTGTAGCAGAAACATTTTAGCAGAAAAAAATTCAGAAACAAAGGCAAGTAAAGTGGTAACATAAAAATAAATCCTGCTAGGCCAAATATGGTGCCTATTTTGAAAATATCTCTGTGCAAATAACAGACTGGACACACACACTCTCTCTACACACATACATACAAGAGTAAACAAAGTTTTCTAGTTCATATACACAAAGTAGGTTGGGACACATTAGTGCAAATTTTGCTGACCTGCAGCATTTAGTCCATAAACTTTGGATATCCTAGACGATCCATCAGTGTCCAGCAAATGTTTTCAATTAGTTTAATTTCATCTCCAGGCAAGTTTGTTTTCCAAATATTAGTACTAGACGGTGATATTTCCCCCTCATATGGAAGATAAAAAAGGTTTGTGGAAGTGGCAAATAGCATTTGGTTTAAACTAGCAGGAGACAAAGGAATGCCAAGGAAAGCAAAAATCCTTTCAGTAGTCTTCTGAGGAAAATGAACAATATCTTCAAACTTGACCAGATGGTAGCTGGTAGGCAGCAAATCTGTATTTATTCTCAAGGCTGCTGCAGTGTTTGCTACCCACAAATGAGATAACAAGGAGACAGCATTTGATTGGGATATTTCTAATTCTTTCTTGAGTGATTCATACTCAAAAGCATAGCCAGAATTCGAGTTACATTTGCTTTTACCTTCCTCTATTTTAAACAATTTTGCTAAGTGCTCTGGTACATTCTTCAAAGAATAAAGACTTGGTTTACTACCATATAGCATTGAATAGATCCAAGCTCGAGGGTCTCTCACTATATACAATGCCCGCAGTGAAGTTCCTAAAACTTCCTGAAAAAACTGAAGCTTCAATGTCCAGCTACCACTACTTAAGCTGAGCACAGGACGTGCACTTGGGTAATAAACAAGGTGTCTTCTTAAAGCCCTAATATATTCAGCATCTCTATCAAATGTTCCTCTTATTCTACTTCTTTGATCTGGCAAAGACTCTCTTCTTTTCAATTTTCGTTTTTTGTCCTTATTAGTTATAAAATATTGGGCCAGTTTATTCCTACTGGTTTCATGTAGATGGATGTTTTGCAAGTGAAGTTTTGTATCCTGGACCAAAGACTGCAGCCACCCTCGAAGAAGATGAAAGTGTCCACTGTGGATATCTGATACTTTCCATTCACAGGCATCTACAAATGAGTCAATCTCAAATTCAGTTTCAGGGATATCCAGGTAGGCTGTAGGAATTCTGATGTAGAGAAAATCACTACTGTTGAAAAAAACCTGTTTGAGAATTTCAGCTCCTGAACCAGGGAGTGAGGTAATAACAACATTAGGAAGATCCACATGATGCCCTTCAGAAATCATGACCTTCTCATTTGTCTTAGCTTCAGTCCTTGTCCACTTTGCACAGATGGGCTGAGTGCAAGTGCTCCATAGATCCAGAAGCTCAATAAACCACAAGGCCATAACAAGTATTAATACACAGCGCATTAGCTTTCTAAAGGAAAGGTAAAACCGCCATTGAAAAGTTAAAATAACCAAACTAATACACAAAATGAATCCAACTGCTATATTAAATTTAAACCCGAAGGGGAAATTAACTCTATCATGTCTTACAGAGTTTACTATTGCTTGAGTACCCAAACCAAATCGGGTTATTTGTCCTTCATTAGCCACACTGGCAAAACCACCAAATCCTAGGTAACTGAATCTGCTTTTCAGGTTTTGATAGTCAGTTACAACAGAAACACTATGTTCTGAACTGTTTACATGTAAAGAAATCTGAAGTCCAGAACTGGAACTATCAATAAATCTGCAGCTGGAAATATTGACATATGGACCATAAAATACATAAGCAATTCTTGTGATTGTGGATTCCATATGAAATGTAACATTAACAAACTGAGTCCACCGTTTCTTAAATTCAGCAGCCTGTTCTGCTTCCTGTATATTAGCCACAGGACTGTTGCCATGGTGATCAAACCAAAACATTTTATAGTGTGCATCCCACACATCCATCATGGCACCATTATACCTATTCATAAACCTGTATGGGATGTATTTAAAATCAATATCCAAATTATGAAAGAAGGCACTGACAGAATTTATTGGGGAAGTTTCTTGCCTTTCAATATGATCAACAACAAGCAGAGTTTGTGAATTTAAAAGAAGTAGTGCACGATAGACACTTTTCAGTCTCATTGCAGAAGAATAAGCAGACACTGCTTCCCCACTGACAAACATCCTATCTCCATGTTGAGCAGCAGTAATAACTTCCCCAGCTGCATCACCAACCTCTTCGCCAATCCACTTGAGCCACTGTGCACATTCTCCCAGTTGACCTTCCCAGGGCTGATTACATTGGCTTGATGGTGATGGGGCAAACACCAATACGTTATTAAGGTGGCTCAACTTTGGTCCATAAAGAGCCTCAGAAACAAACACTTGCCCATTAGGGGCAAAAGTAAATGAATTTTGATCTGGATGTTCATGTCCTGGGTTAAAGCTTTTCCATCCATCAATCCAGGAATATGGCTGAAAGTGAACTATGTCATACACAGCTCGTCCTCCCAGTTTCCCAGATTTAAAAGACACAAAGGTATTGGTCTGGGTGTTTGGCAGCCCACCCCCATAAGTCACGACACCCCAGTTAGGAAATACGTGCATTTTTGCAGTACCAAAGTCAACAGGAGGCTGTGGGGTGAATGTTGGATCATACCAGATGTATTCAGTATGAAGAGTACTCCACCGCTGAGCAGTGGAAGGAACCATTGGTCCATCCTTAGGTCGATGCTTTCTAATTTGCTGAGCTAACCAATTTCCAGCTCCATTCTGTAAAATGAACTTATCCAAGAAAACTAGCTGGCTTTCTGGACCATAAAACCAATTATAATTGGAATCTGCTATGCCTACAGTTCTTTGATAGCCTGGCAAAAGCGTAGCATAAAAAAACCAAAAATGCATTTTTAGCCAGTTATTATCAAAGTTGTTGATGTTAAAATGGCGCTGTGCCAAGAAAACATACTGTGTAACTGATTTTGAGGTATAGCTTCCATAGGCCACACCTTCATCCAAAGAGCCGTCTACAATATGATTCAAGAGAAACATAGTCTTTTCCATCACATCAACAACAACTTGTTTCCATATGTTTGCTTTATATCCTTTATCTACTCCAGTAACCAAGGCCCCTATAAGTAATGCTATCATGTTTGTAGCTTGGTGGTTATGAAGAAGTTGTTTGCCCCATGAGCGAGTCTTGGAATATTCATACATTTCCTCTGTAACAATCCAAATTTTTTCTAGGTACTTTTGTTTTCGCTGATTACCTAATAGATTATATAAAAAGTCAAAGGCAGTGGCAAAACCTGTTAAAGAATGGCCAACTGGAACCTCATCCCCTGGTGCATTCTCAACTAGCCAGTCTTTGTAGCTAACCATCCTGTCCATGTATTCCATGACAAATTCAAAGGCAACCTTGTCTTCTGGGCATAATAAACAATACAATGCTAAAGGAGGAAGATTATTACCATATATTTCATTCCACTTGGCAGCAAATTCAGCATGCTTGGGTGGAGGTAGGTAGTATGATGGATTGGACAGCATAATTGTCACTGCACTTTTGATAGCTCTAAAAATATGCAAATGGCTCGTACGAGACTTTTGTTTCATTGTTTGTATATCTCCAGCATCAAAATATAAATTTGGATGAAGTTTTTGGTTGGGTTTGAAATCTTGTATTTTCTGTGACTTAAACCATTGTATATCGTCTGTGAAAACTGCCCATTCAGAATAATTGCTCACAGATTCTTCACAAGTAGAAAAACTATACATCATCAATGTTAAAAATACTAAATGTCCTGTAAACATAAACGCCATGATCCATGGGGAAGATCTTTTCCTTAGGCATATGTGTTAAGCACAGTGTTTCCCATATGGTTATTGTAAATTATATAAAGATGTAGCAAAAAGACAGAGTATAACTCATACGCTGTGTGAAATCCAGGTTACATTCAGCTCATTCAAAGCAAGGAAAGTTGTTATAATGAGGAAATTATATAGCATGTCTGTGTCCCTCACACAGGTTTGCTTCTAATAAAATAAAATTTCAAGGAATATTAATGTCTCCAATGTCTCCATAATGCACAGAAAACAGTGGTGTAGTCAGAAAATACAAGGAATCCAGCATTTATTCCCGGCATGTAAATCTAATTACTATGTGAAATAGAGAAAATTAAAAAAAAAATCCAAAATTCAAATGAAGCCATTTTGAGCACGTAGCACAAGAAACCATCCTTAGTAATTAACTTACCACACAGACATGGTATGTTTCTGTCTGTTTTCCAAAAGAAGATGATAATGTATTATCATGCTTAGAGTGAGCAGACTTCATTACTTTTTCTCAGAGTCTGAAGCATAATGGTTTGTCAATTGTTTCTTCTTCCATTTTGGGAAGGAAAATATTCTGAACAGTGTTCAAAGTCCTACATGGTTGACAACAGTCACTGAAATTTCTGCCTTCATTTCAACGTCTTTTTAAAGCATTTCCAAATATTCTTTTATCAAGTTTATCTGTACCTGTAAAAGAATCTAATCTCTTCAATGTCTAGATGCTCTTCTTCCAATCATGAACATATCCACCAAGTGGGTAAGAACATTCCACTTTCAGAACACTGAAGTCTGTTTTTTGTTCTTTTTTCGGGTTACTCCTCTCTGGGAGAAAAACAAAACAAAGCAAATTTCTAAGACTGGAAGTGTATTTACATAGTTTAGCCATTTGACAGAAATGTGAGTATCACAGTATTATTTCCAGTCTAACTTTTTTCTAGTGTTTTTTTCTTGATATTTGCATACACATTTGGAGCCCAGGTAATATTAGCAGAAACGAAACACCACAAGATATATTTCATATTTCACTGTTTGTTTTATTCTATTTAAACTTGTTTCTATTCACAAGTAATCACCATAAAGGCGAATACAATATTCTTGCTACCTTGATTATGAAAGGTAAAAGTCAAAAATTACCCTTTTAAATTATGGCCCAAAGTTTAGCTTTTAAAGGAACAAAAAAAAGTAGCTTCACAAGACAAGTCACTTTTCTTGGGACAGATCACAAATGACAGTACAATGCAGACGGCAGAGAAAAGGCACTGTTGACTCAGTTGCTCACCTGTGGCTGTCTTCACCATCCTCCCCACGAGCCGCCAGAGGGCGTGCAGACCCAGGTTTAAGGAGCAGGCCTCTCCTTTGACCATCTTGGATTTGGAAGAAACTCACTTAAGTTTCCATCTCAGGCAAGTCTCCTTTCTGCAGGAAACAAACACTTCTTGCAGTTCCTGCCTTGACCCGCCTGTTGCATATTTTAATTCCTTTCTTCAGAACGAATCGTCCTTCCGCTCCAGTCCCCACGGCCTGACCTGTGGCTGCGAGGTGGGGATTAGGGACATCTACGTGGCCAAGTTGGCTTACCTCAAGCCGCCGGCAACAGGATCTTCGAGCAGAGCTGGGCCCCAACACAAGCGAAGGTTGGCAGTTCAAGCAACCGAGGGCCTACGGCTGCCAAGAGCTCCGCACGCCTCTGCCCGTGTGCCGCCCGGGACCGCACAGGCAGCGGCCGGGCTTGGTCTCCTCAGCTCGGGCGTCGTCTCCTCAGCGCCCCGACTCCTCGGGAGGGCGGGGGAAGGGGGTTCTCCAGAGCGCGTGGTTTCCTCAGCGCCACAGTCTCCCCAGGGCCGGGTCTCGAGAATGGAGACCCAGACACACCCGCCCTGGAGGAACGCCTGGCGCTCGCGGGAGCGGCCCGTTGGCGGGAGACGACCCGAGGGCGGCGGGTGATCTCCAGGCGCTGTCTTTAGCGGAGCCGCGGTGACCCAAGGCCCGATGTCGCCGAGACCTACGTTCGGCCGAGCTAGCGGGTGCCGCCTCGCCCACGGAGGCTGGAAAAAAAGGCGACACGTATTGAAAGGGGCGGGGCCTGATTCGGGGAGGCGGGGCCTGGGCGGGGTGGAGGCGGGGCCTTAGGGTAGCAAAACGCCTGCCGAGCGGCCGGCCGGCCTGGGCGGGGCCCCGGCAGAAAGGCTGAGGCCTAGGGGGAAGGCCTGAGCCGCGCGCGCACTGTCAGTGGGCGGGGCTAGGCCTTAACCCTGTGCTGCAGGGGTTCCGTTAAACTGTGTGAGCTGCGTCAGCTTGACAAGTGCTACTAAAACAACCCAAATGGATTTCAGAGAAGTTTGGAAGCTCCTTTGTCTGAGCATCGATCTAGGCTGGTGTTGTAACTTTTTGGTTATTGGACGAACACGTGTTAAAGATCTAAACGAGGCAGGGAGGGGTTGTAATTACAAATGATGAGAGAAGCTCTTGGGGGATGGGATGGGTAATGACTGTGGCAGGAGAATATTCAGTTACCTTTAAGAGCTCGGAAAGGACTGTATAAGCACTTCTTTGAAACCCTGAGGCACACCTGCTGAGATTGCTATCATAGACAAACAAACCCAAAATATCCTGATTATTATACGAGGAACAACTTCAGTAGCAAAAAGGACTAGACATCTCTACCTCTCTACCGATTTAAAGTTTCTGCTGGATTGAAGCCAGTATGGTACAAGCAATCAGTAAAAAACTGTTTACTGTGGTTACTTTCACACCTGAACCACTTATGCCTGTGTGATTTGAAGCTTGGAAATTCAGTTGCAGAACAGGCTGAGATGTTATTCCTGTTGTACTCACCTCGAGCACTTTCCACTGAGCTTAGGTTACCTTTGGACATAGGTCAACCTACAGTCTTGGAGGTAATAATATAAGGGTTTACTGAAACTTGATCCCTAGATGGGGATTAAACTTCAGTTTTCTTCTAACCCTTATTATTTGCTAAAATGCACAACTGCATTCTTGGGGGTGGGAGGGAAGCAGTTGTTTGAATGACATTGGTAAGAAGAAAAGATAAATTTACTAGTAGAGTTAACTTGAGAGCATGTAATTATAGACAAACGGCGCTTATATTTTGCCCGGGTTGCAACTATTTGTCTAATAGCCAAAGTAAGTTTTCCTTTAGCCCTTCAATAATTGAGTATATTCTATGCCTTCCTCCGAGTGTCTGTCCAGTCATCCTACCTCCAATCCCTTTCCCAGGTAGCGACTGAAGCTTTCTCTTGAGTGGAATTTTCTTATCTTAGTCTCAGTTCAAGTCATTGAATTCCTCATCTGTTTCCCAAAACAAAGTGTTTCAACAAATGGATATTTTTTTTCAGCATGGGTCTATTAAGTTTTTCTATGAATTACTTTCTCACATGGTTCACTCCTCTATTCAACATGAAATCTATCTGCCTATAGATTGTAAGTACCTTTTTAAGAGCTGAGGCTGGGTTTGAAACTAGTTGATCTTTTGACGGTTTGGCTTTAGTGAACTTAATCGACTTTACTTAAAAGTCATTTGAAGGCAAAGGTTTTCCTTGCAACATCTGAAGGGTTTTTCTCCATGGCCCCAGGTTGGAGAAAACATTTCTCTTAAAGGTGAGTAGGGAATCCTGACCTCACTGAGATTAGGCTGCATTTTATACAGAGAAGAGTCAAGAAATCAGTGTTCATAAAATAGTTGGTAGATACATAGACTGTATATTAAAACAAAATACGTGGAGAAGGTAATTTCATCTTGTGTTTGAATAGTGCCTAGTAATGTGAGAGCTACCAGTATTAAGAAGAATTGGTGTCAGAAGAACAGCTGTCAAATTTTATCCAATATTGTATTTAGTAATTTATTGTTATTAGTATGACCATTTTCACTTGACTGTTGACATAATCCTTGGGATAAGGATTGAGGTCTTTTTATTTCTGATCAATATATAAACCTGAAACTAAGTTGTGGGGATGAAAACTTAGTAAAAGGAGGTTTCTAGATAATTCAGAACAGGAATCTTCTCACAGTTTTTACATATGAGTGTTTTGAAACCAAACAGATAAACGATCCAAATCACTGGCATAAAAGATGATAGGTAAATGGGGCTATTAAAAATTAAGAATCTTGTTTCCTGTGAACTAAAAATGGATAACTCCAATTATTCCTTCCACACATGAAGACGCTATAAAGTTAGTTAATTATAAATGATGCATCCAACCATAGAAGACATGAGCTTCAGTCTATGTAATTGTACATTAAAACTTTTTATGAGTGTGGCAAGAGGCACATATACCAACAGCTGTTTAATTTAGAATGCTAGAACAGAATCTTACTTTAACAAAAATAAAGAACAGTGTATAGTTTTGATCTGTGCATTCTTTTCTATATAAAAGAATCTTAAATCTGCATGAGGTTTTATGAAATGATATGGAAATACTTATGAAAATCCATTTTCTTTATTTGTGTACTTTCAACCAACTGTCAAGTATCCAGTTTAGAATAATAGAGACAGTATTTTCTAAACTGACGACCTGTCCTCCTTTTGATTTGAAGTTGTTCTTTTTCATTTTGTTCTCCCTATAACTCTTCTTCCAGCTGTTCCTTCATTCTTCCCTTCTTTTCATTGTTTCCCCTCTGTCTCTCTTTTTTTAACCCTCCATTTTCTCTTTCCCTCCGTCTCTCTTTCCCTTTCACCTTTCTTTTCTTCCTATGCTTATCTCTGTTCCTCTATCAATTTTCCTTTCTTCCCTTCCTTGATATCTTTTCCAGAGCCCACCACTTGGGAATGAACATGTTGACAGTTGAGCACATATCACTACACAATTTTATAGTAGAGGAGAGAATGATATAAAAGTCTACAGTGAGTAGCTAAATTCTGAAACTCCTTTTTCTTATGTGTTGTGACATTTGTTTCTGCATAACCTTTTGTTGGGTATTTGTCTTGAAGGTGATTTAATTTGGTGATATGTAAAACTGATTTAGTGAGAAAGCACTCAGAGAGCACATGCTCTCACAAAGAATCTGAATTCAGTCCCCAACACCCACACGAATGAGCTCATAACCCTTCAGATACAGGGAATGCAATATAATCCTCTATTCTTCCTCCCTGAACTAAGGAACACACAAACAAACACACACACACACAAACAGACACACACACACACACACACACACACACACACACAAGCACAATTTACTATAAAGTGTAGAATATAACTGTTGGCAAGACTGACAATAAACAAATACCTATCAAATAACAGAGAGAGTGGTGTGACATTTAGGGTAATTAGAAATGCTCCCTTGTCTCGTGGTCCTTTCTTCTAGGTCAGACTCCTAGCTGGTCTTCTCCCCTGAAGACATAATACGCTGACCTATCCCATAGGAACTGATGTGCAGAGTAGCAGAAAAACCACTGCACTCAGAGCAGAGGAGAATCCACTGCACTCAGAGCAGTTGAGGAAGCTGGATTCTCGGGAGCTCTAACATGCCCAGAATCATAGGATTTCAGAATCCAAGTGGCACCCTGAGTCCCAAAAGCTCTTGCACCCAGAATCTCTTGGATCACAGGATCACAGGATCACAGGATCACAAGATCACAGGATCACAAAGACAGCTGGACTCTGAGGAGTTCTGACACAGGCAAGATAACACAAGAGACAGGCTCCAGTCAGAGACAGTGAGTGCAGGTAGCACTAAAGATGACCAGATGGCAAAATCCAGGCACAAGAACATAAGCAACAGAAACCAAAGTTATCTGTCGTCATCAGAACCCAGTTCTCTCACCATAGCAAGTCCTGGACACCCCATCACACCAGAAAAGCAGGATTCAGATTTAAAATCACTTCTCATGATGATGATAGAAGACATTAAGAAGGACATAAGTAACTCCCTTAAAGAAATACAGGAGAACACAAGTAAAAAGGTAGAATCCTTTAAAGAGGAAACACAAAATCCCTTAAAGAATTGCAAGAAAATACAACCAAACAGGTAAAGGAATTAAACAAAACCATCCAGGATCTAAAAATGAAAGTAGAAACAATAAAGAAATCCCAAAGGGAGATTACCCTGGAGATAAAAAACCCAGGAAAGAGATCAGGAGTCATAGACGTAAGCATCACTAACAGAATACAAGATATGGAAGAGAGAATCTCATGTGGAGAAGATAACATGAAAAACAGACAAATCTGTAAAAGAAAATTATACCAGACTTCTCACCAGAAATTATAAAAGCCAGAAGATCTTGGACTGATATCATACAGACCCTAAGAGAACTCAAATGCCAGACCAAACTACTATACCCAGAAAAATTCTCAATCACTATAGATGGAGAAACGAAGATGTTCCATGACAAAACCAAATTTACACAATATCTTCCCATGAATCCAGCCCTACAAAGGATACTAGATGGAAAACTCCAACACAAGGAGGAAAACTACAACCTAGAAAAAACAAGAATGTAATCTTTCAAGAAACCCAAAAGTAGATAGCTACACAAATGTAGTTCCACTTTTTTTGGTTTTTCGAGACAGGGTTTCTCTGTATAGCCCTGACTGTCCTGGAACTCACTCTGTAGACCAGGCTGGCCTTGAACTCAGAAATCTGCCTGCCTCTGCCTCCCAAGTGCTGGGATTAAAGGCGTGCGCCACCACCGCCTGGCTGTAATTCCACATTTATTAACAAAAATAACAGGAAGCAACAATAATTTTTCCTTAATATCTCAATATCAATGTTCTCAATTCCCCAATAAAAAGACATACACTATAAGACTGGATACATAAACAGGACAAGAGTTTTGCTGCATACAGGAAATGCACCTCAGTGAAAAAGACATTACCTCAGAGTAAAAGGATGGAAAACAATTTTCCAAGCAAATAGTCCCAAGAAACAAGTTAGAGTAGCCCTTCTAATATCAAATAAAATCGACTTTCAACCAAAAGTAATCAAAAAAGATAAGGAAGGACATTTCATACTCATCAAAGAAAAAAATCAACCAAGATGAACTCTCAATTCTGAATACTTATGCTCCAAATGCAAGGGCACCCACATTCATAAAAAAAGTCACTAAAGCTCAAAGCAAACATTGCACCTCACACAATAATAGTGGGGGATTTCAACACCCCACTCTCATCAATGGACAGATCATGGAAACAAAAATTAAAAAGAGACACAGTGAAATTAACAGAAGTTATGAACCAAACGGATTTAACACATCTATACAACATTTCATCCTAAATCAAAAGAATATACCTTTTACTCAGTATCTCATGGTACCTTCTTTAAAACAGACCATATAATTGGTCACATAACACACTTCAACAGATATAAAATGATTGAAATAATCCCTTACGTCCTATCAGATCAACATGGACTAAAGCTGGACTTCAATAATAACAAAACAATGGAAAGTCCACATACACGTGGAAACTGAACAACACTCTATTCAATGATAACTTGGTCAAGGAAAAAATAAAGAAATTAACGACTTTTTAGAACTTAATGAAAATTAAGGCTCTTCATACCAAAACGTATGGGACACAATAAAAGCAGTGCTAAGAGGAAAACTCATAGCTGTAAGTGCTTCCAAAAAGAAACTAGAGAGAGCATACACTAACAACTTGACAGCACACCTGAAAGCTCTAGAAAAAAAGAAGTAAATACACCCAGCAGTAGTAGAGGGGCAGGAAATAATCAAACTCAGGAATAAATTCAACCAAGTAGAAACAAACAGAACTATACAAAGTATCAGCAAAACCAGGAGCTGGTTCTTTGAGAAAATCAACAAAATAGATAAACCCTTAGCCAGACTACCAGAGGATATAGAAATAGTATCCAAATTAATAAAATCAGAACTTAAAAAGGGAGACATAACAACAGAAACTGAGGAAATTTTAAAAAAAAAAAATCAGATCCTACTACAAAAACCTATACTCAAAAAAAAAAAAAAAAAACCTGGAAAATCTGGATGAAATGGAAAATTTTCTAGAGAGCTACCAGGTACCACAGCTAAAAAAAAGAGCAGATAAACCATCTAAACAGTATCATAACCCCTAAAGAAATAGCAGCAGTCATTAAAGGTCTCCTCACTAAAATAAAGCCCAGGACAAGATGGTTTTAGAGCAGAATTAGATCAGACTTTCAAGGAAGACCTAATACCAATTGTCTTCAAACTATTCCACAAAATAGAAACAGAAGGAACACTACCCAATTCGTTCTATGAAGCCACAATTATGCTCATACCTAAACCACACAAATACCTAACAAAGAAAGACAACTTCAGACCAATCTCCTTTATGAATATCGATGCAAACATACTCAATAAAATTCTCACAAACAAAATCCAAGAATACATCAAAACAATCATCCATCATGATCAAGTAGGCTTTTTCCCAGGAATGCAGGGATGGTTCAATATATGAAAATCCATCAACATAACCTACTATATAACCAAACTCAAAGGAAAAAAAATCATCTCACTAGATTCCAGAAACATTTGACAAAATTCAACATCCTTTCATAGTAAAAGTCCTGGAAAGATCAAAAATTCAAGGCTTATACCTAAGCATAGTAAAAGCAATATATAGCAAGCCAGTATCTAACATCAAACTAAATGTAGAGAAACTTGAAGCAATCCCACTAAAATCAGGGTCTAGACAAGGCTACCCACTCTCTCCCTACCTATTCAATATAGTACTAGAAGTCCTACCCAGAGCAATTAGACAACAAAAGGAAGTCAAAGGGATACAAATAGGAAAGGAAGAAGTCAAAATATCACTATTTGCAGATGATATGATAGTATACTTAAATGACTCCAAAGCATCCACCAGAGAACTCCTAAATCTGACAAACAGCTTCAGCAAAGTGGCTGGGTATAAAATTAATTCAAACAAATCAGTAGCCTTTCTCTACTCAAAGGATAAATAGGCTGAGAAATTAAAAAAAATGACATCCTTCACAATGGTCACAAATAACATAAAATACCTTGGTGTGAATATAACCAAGCAAGTTAAAGATCTGTATGACAAGACCTTCAAGTCTCTGAAGAAAAAAAAATTGAAGAACAAGTCAGAAGATGGAAAGATTGCCTATGCTCATGGATTAACAGAAGTAATATAGTAAAAATGGCCATCTTGCAGAACCCAATCTACAGATTTAATACAATCCCCATAAAAATTCCAACTGAATTCTTCATAGAGATAGAAAGAGCAATTTGAAAATTCATTTGGAATAACAAAAAACTCAGGATAGAAAAAAACTATTCTCAACATCGAAAGAACTTCTAGGGGAATCACCATCCCTGAACTAAAGCTGTACAATAGTGATAAAAACTGCATGGTATTGGTACAGAGACAGGCAGGTAGATCAGTGGAATAGAATTGAAGACCCAGAAATGAACCCACTTACCTATGGTCACTTGATCTTTGACAATGGAGCTAAAACCATCCAGTGGAAAAAGAACAGCATTTTCAACAAATGGTGCTGGTTCAAATGGAGGTCAGCATGTAGAAGAATCCAAGTAGATCTATTCTTATCTACTTGTACAAAGCTCAAGTCCAAGTGGATAAAGGACCTTCATATAAAACCAGATACACTGAAACTAATAGAAAAGTAGGTGGGGAAGAGCCTCAGATACTTGGACATAGAAGAAAAGTTCCTGAACAGAACACCAATGGCTTATGCTCTAAGGTCAAAAATTGACAAATGGGACCTCATAAAATTACAAAGCTTTTGTAAAGCAATAAACATTGCCAATAGGGCAAAATGTCAACCAACAGATTGGGAAAAGTTCTTTACCAATCCTATAGCCTTTATAGGGCTAATACCCAATATATACAAAGAACTCAAGAAATTAGACTCCAGAGAACAAAATAACCCTATTAAAAATGTGGTACAAAGCTAAACAAAGAATTCTGAACTGAGGAAACTGAAGTGATAGGGAAGCACCTAAAAAATGATTAACATCCTTATAGTTATCAGGTAAATGCAAATCAAAACAACTCTGAGATTCTACCTCACACCAATCAGAATGGATAAGATAAAAATATCATGTAATAGCAGATGCTGGCAAGAATGTGGAGAAAGAGGAACACTCTCCCATTGTTGGTGGGATTGCAAGCTATACAACCACTCTGGAAATCTGTCTGGCAGTTCCTCAGCAAATTGGGCATAGCGTTACCTAAGGACCCAGCTATACCACCCCTGGTCATATACCCAGAATATTCTCCAACATATAACAAGGACACGTGCTCCAGTATGTTTATAGCAGCCTTATTTTTAATAGCCAGAGGCTGGAAAGAACCCAGATGTCCTTCAGCAGAGGAATGGACACAGAAAATGTGGTACATTTATACAATGGAGTATTTACTCAGCTATTAAAAACAATGAATTTATGAAATTCTTAGGCAAATGGATGGAACTAGAAAATATCATCCTTAGTGAGGTAATCCAATCACAAAAGAGCACACACTCACTGATAAGTGAATATTGGGTATTATTACAATACCCAAGATACAACTCACAGACCACATGAAGCTCATGAAGAAGGAAAACCAAAGCGTGGGTGCTTTGGCCCTTCTTAGAAGGAGTAACAAAATATTCATCGGAGCAAATATGGAGACAAAGTGTGGAACAGAAACTGAAGGAGGGGCCGTCCACAGACTGTTCCACCTGGGTATCTATCCCATGTGCAGTCACCAAAGGCAGAAGCTGATGTGGGTGCCAGGAAGTGCATGCTGACAGGAGCCTGATACAGCTGTCTCCTTAGAGGTCTACCAGAGCCTGATATATACAGAGGTGGATGCTCACAGCTAACCATTAAACTGATCATGGCATTTCCAATGGAGAAGTTAGAGAAAAGACTGAAGGAGCTGACAGTGTTGGTGGCCCCATGAGGAGAGCAACATTGCCTACTAACCAGAGCTCCTAGGGTCTAAATCAGCAGCCTAGAACCCTATATGGAGGGACCCATGGCTCCAGCTGTATATGTAGGGGAGAATTGCCTTGTTGGGCGAAGGAAGGGGGAAGTCCTTGGTTCCATGAAGGCTGGATGTGCCAGTGTGGGGGAATGCATGGGCTGAGGGGGTAGTATTTCGTATGTGGGGGCACATCATCATATAAGCAGGAGGAGGTGGGATGAGATAGGGGTTTTTTGGTGTCAAGGGTAATGAGGAAAGGGGATAACATCTGAAATGTATATAAAATATCCAATAAAAATTAATTTCAAAAAAGAAATGCTCTTTTACTGCTTTAACTGTTAATAAAGGTATTTTCTTTCATTCTTGTATCAGTATACTCTAATCAGTTTTCCTATTTCCTGATTTTTCAAAACTCCATATACAATTTAACATTTTTTAAAAAAACAATTAGTCTACCATCCTAGTTTATTTTACAATGTTGTGATAAAGAAATACCCAAACAAAAAGCAAGAACATCTTAGGTTAAAGAGTTTGTTTAGCTTAGAATTCTGGCTCATTTTAGGCAGGTTGCAGGGCAAGAGTTTGTATCAGTTAGTCATATCAGGTCCACAGACAGGAACAAAGATAATGAATGTGTTATATGTATGTTTTCTTGCTTATGCTCAGCTCAATTTCTCTAGTTTCATTCAGTTCAAGATTTCCTGCCTGGTGAATGGTTTTGTCTACAGTACCTTGAGTTCACCCATATTAATTAAAATAGTCCCCCAGTGACATATTCATATGTCAGGCCAATCTTTCATCAAGACAATCTTTCATCAAGACACCCTTCATAGTCAATTCTTAGTCATAATAAATTGACAATGAAAGGTAATCACCACAATTAGAAAGTAACAATTTCCTGTGTGGGGTTTCAGACATACTTTACTTTAGCTTTCCTCTTTATTCCCAGCCTCTTCATACAACACTGAACACACATACACTTGCTCTTTCCACGTGTTCTTTTCAAGATTCCCCCCTTTTTAACCTCTAGTCCTCTATTTCCACCTTAGGGAAATTACCTGCTTCAGAAAGTCCATGACATTTTTCAAAATATCAGTTGTACAAACCGATCTTAGTGTATGAATTGGGAATTTGATCTTCTAACTGCTCCTAGAAGAATTAATGTATTAGTTATTTTTTGTTGCTGTGATACAATATCATAACTCAAAGCAGTTTACTGTTGAAAATGTTTACTTTGGAGTGTGATTGAAGACTGATGAATCTATCACTACAGGAAAGCAGAACATCAAGCTACGTGTGTGGCAACAGAAGCAAAAAGCCATGAGATCACATCTCAACCTAGCAAAGCAAGCAGAGAAGTTACTGGAAGTAAAATGCAGCTATAAACTCTCATAACTTTTTTCCCAGTGGAATATTTTACTTCTATTTTTACCAAAGGTGCACTTCTGAAAGGTTTCAAAAACTTTTGCAAGCAGCACCACCACATTGGGACCAAGTATTCAAGGACCAGAATCTGGGAAGGACTTTTTCATGCAAAGCATCATAATTAATAAACCTGAATCAGTGCGGTATGATAATATGCATTCATTTCTCTCTTATATAGTCCCAAGTACTATTTGTCTGTGGACTCATTTGGCCTAGTAGCATCAACCTCTTCACCATGAGAGGAATAATTAGTATGGCTGAATTATTCACAACACTTCAGAAGTTGGTTTGCAACTAGTTTATCTTACATGCCAATTGTTTATGTGAAGAAATGTATTGCTGAGTAGCAAAATATAAAAGGTATGTGATATTTGGAAGATAATAAAATTAAGGCAATCTACAAATAATAAAACTTTCCTGGTGAAATTAAGTGGCAATTAGCAAATTGTCAAAACTCTTAGATACTAAGTAGATTGTAAGTCTGAGAGGCTATTGTGATATATCAAGCAGGATCTTCCCATCAACATCTACATCTCCCAAACTGTCTCACTCTGTGATTTCTACAAGATTTATATAGTAGGAAGCTATATTCCTTTGTCAAACCCAGAGAATATACATCTTTTGGCTTAAAAACTTTCGTTCTTCTTATCTCATTTTCTAAAGACTGGCTTTCTATTCCATAATAAGTCACCATTTTATTATGGCTGTCATTCAAAGTGAGTTTACATTACCTTGACTCTGCAATCAAACTGAAATAAATTATGGTTTTAGAACACCTGGTCTAAGTACTTAGAAAACATTGGCTGCTTTCCAGTTTCTGGATTCCATTATGACTCAAACAACAATAGAAAGTAGTTCAGTATCATATGGTCAACCTGCAGGGTTACAGGAGACATGCATGGATGTATAATATCAATTATTTTAGGAGAACAATACAATATATGTTAAAACTATTTATTTTTTTTTAAAAAGTACAGAATGCACATAAGAAAACAAGGGTTTGACTCTAAGTATAATATAGAAGTTGTAGTACAGTAGAGTAGGGTGGGACTGTAGAGTTAAAATGCCCACAAGCCGAGTAAAGAAATCCTGACTTGTCTGACTCTTTGAAAGGTATTCATTTTATAAAGTTTAGTAAATTTACATGATTATAAGAAACATCTATAGCTGCAGGAATAATCATTAATTAGTACTGAACTAAACAGAGATTCTGCTGCAGAATATAAGCAAAAATACATGTTAAAATAGAAAATTTGAAATCTTTGATATAATTATGAAATAGGCAAGGAAATGAAAGAGGATAATCCATATAAATAGTATTATGGGAAATTAAATTATCTTGAAATGGACTAAGAAAGAAATTGGCTTCTCTAGGTAGCTCAGGTTGGCCTACAACTCCTTGATCTCCTGTCTTGGCCTCCAAAGAACTATAATTTCAGGTCTGAACCATCATGCCCAGTCATGGTCATTTGTTAAAACATTTTCTGTGACAAATAACTTCAAAATAACTTGTCCTTGAGCAACCTCAGTCTTTGGGATCCACTCTCTTTTCTATAAATCTACTTTTAAAAATTATGCATATAAGCTTGCTTCTCTGTACAATGTCACCCCTTTCCATCCATATTGCTGCAAGTGACAGTTTTATTAATATTAGGTGAATAATGTCATTTTGTGTGATTATGCCACATATTTATGTACACTTATCTGCTGATAGACACTTAGATTGTCACATATTTTGAACATTATACATAGCATGGAATTATAGGAACAGTCATTTTAGTACAAAATGATTCTACAGGGAGGTAATGTATGTGATAATTAGCTTAGTTTGGTTGATCCACTATATACATATACACCTTGTAATGTTGTACCTGACAAAATAAAAATTGTCACTAAAAATTATTGCAAGTTACAATAGAACATAATTTTCTTTCATATCCAGATGAGAGGGTTTGTTAACAGTTCTCAGAAAGAAAATTCATGAGCAAATGCAGCTTTAATGATATACTATCCATAAATGACATAAAATTAAAATTTTCCTTAGCTTTGGTATTTACATTCACAGTATTCAGTGATCCCACATGGTTAATGGCTATAGTATTGAAAAATCACATGTATAAGGTATGTTTTCATGGGAAAGATTTACATAGAGAAATAAAAAGGAACATAAAATTAGAAACAACATTTCAGAGGTCCTCAGTTACAGGCCTCTGAAGCTTTGTAAAGCACTTATAACAGGAATGAAGATGCTGGTTCTAAACTAATGGCTAACACTGAGTTGGAGCTATAAGTGCAAGACTTTCTAAGCATATTATGTAGTTTTTAAACAACAAAATCACTGACCAGAGTATTACATATATGAATATTAACTTATGCAGGTAAATAGCCAATTGATTGTTTTCATACACAACATAAGGCCATGTTTGGTGTGATAATCTGATTTTGCAAGGAAAGCCAAAATTAAGGGAAGTTTTTTAAAAATATGTTTCATTTTTAAAAATTGTTGAAATTTTATGAAAACCCTCACAAGGCCACACAATATATACCTGTGAGATACATCCAAATGCCAAACTACCAGGTTTTGATTTTTATTGAGAAGTTGAAGGTACAAAAATAGGTGTCCTGTTCCTCATTTGACAAAGGCACAAGGAATTATTCTATTTAATGCTGAAGAGCAAACTATCACCTTATCTACGAAGGCATTACTCCAAGAAAATCTTCTGTGTTTGGAGAAGTTAATGGCGGATGATGTATTCTGTGAGATGCCTGTTGACCTCGCCCTAAGATGGTGCTGGCTGCCTGAATGCCAAGTTGTAAACAGGCCCTAATTTGGCATGAGGTTGTTGCATGATATGGGCCAATCTGAGGTAGATCACCGTAGAGAGCCACGTGGCTGGAGTGCATTGGCTGGCTATAGGGATTTAAGGCGGACACGGGGAAGGCTCATGGCCACTTGTCAGAATCTTGCTGAGAACCTGAGTAAACTGCTTTGGGAAGGTCTCCGTTGTGTTGCATCTTTCTGCTGGTCAGATAGCGGCATGCGACAGTATTCAAATTATCATGTCAGCAAAAAAGTTTTGCATTTATTTTTCTAAATTTAGTCAATAAATAGGCTGAACTATCATAAATTAATATTTATTAATAACTAAACTGAGAGTTTAATTATTGAACATAGAGTTTAGTTATGCACTGTATCAGACACTGGAAATATGAGAAAAAGAAGTACTAGCCAACTGAATAAGACTTCACTGAAAGGCATGAATTATTACTTTATTTTAATCATTGACTCATCAAATTAAAATGACTTCAAATGATCATATTATCTTGTTTCCCATTATTTTTCAAACATGTAAATTGATGAAAATACAAAATTAGTAGTGATCCAGGAGCTAGAGAAATAGATAGAAAGATCAATGGAATCTCCAGGACATCTTCTGAGCTGGAACCATTCTGTTCTAACACCTGGAGTGAAGCCAAGCATCATGCAAGCTGAATGAGGACTGCAGAAAGGAATCCTGGAACTGTAGCTGAAATGCTTCCAGAATTTCCAAAAAATCAACCCAGAAACTTCATTCATACAGGAAAAAATTAATAAGTAGACAAATCAGTAGATAGATAGATAGATACATAGATAGATACATAGATAGATACATAGATAGATACATACATAGATAGATAGATAGATAGATAGATAGACCGAACAATAGATAGATAGATAGATAGAAAATAATTTATGATAGTTCAGCTTTTTATTTAGCAACAATTGGTAATGGGACAAAGCAAAGCCATTCTCCCTTGAAGCTGGCTGCTAAACTGACCACTGACAGGACTTGAAAGGACAGAACAGTTTATTGGCATGAATCCAATGCACATGGTGTAGATTTTCATTAATTAATCCAGTAAAATTTGCAATGCAAAATCAAAAATCATCTCATGGCTGTTTTAATCATAATGAATACAAAAGAAAATAGTGCATTCGACCACATTTTGCAAAACCTTTTAATGATAAGAAGTAACAAAGACAATTAATAATTTTCTACTTCAAATATCAGTTCTGGAATCTGGCTTGTGATCCAGAATGCTTTGCTCCTACATGATGCTGCAAGTGGTAGTTATCAGCAGAGAAGCATCAAAAATATGTATCCTCTTCCTCTTACTATTAAGGTAGTACTTCCAGTTACATGTCTGCCAGTTTAGGGATGTTGTGTATGTCCCCTCAAACTCAGGGCTGGCTGAAATCAACCAAGTTGAAACAAAAAGAACTATACAAAGAATCAACAAAACCAGGAGCATTTTTTTTTTTTTGAGAAAATCAACTAGATAGATAAACCCTTAGCCAGACTACCCAGAAGGCACATAGATAGTATCCAAATTAATAAAATCAGAAATAAAAAGGGAGACATAACAGAAACAGTGGAAATTCAAAAATTTATCTGATCTTACTACAATAGCCTATACCCCACAAAACTCAAATATGTGGATGAGACTGATGATTTTCTGGACAGATAACAGGAACCAAAGTTAAATCAGGAACAGACAAACCATATAAACAGTCTCATAACTCCTAAAAAAGTAGAAGCAGTCATTAAAAGTCTCCTTACCAAAAAAAGCCCAGGACCAGAGGGTTTTAGGGCAGAATTCTATTCAAAGTCCTAATAACAATACTTTTCAAACTATTCCACAAAACAGGAACAGAAGGAATATACACAATTTGTTCTATGAAGCCACAATTATGCTTATACCTAAACCACACAAAGACCCAAAGAAGAAAGAGAACTTCAGACCAATTTTCCTTATGAATATTGACACAAAAATAAGCAATAAAATTCTCACAAACCATATCCAAGTATACATCAAAATGATCATTTGCCATGATCAATAGGCTTCATCCCAGGGATGTAGGGATGGTTCAATATATGGAAATCCATCAACATAACCTACTATATAAACAAACTCAAAAAACAAAAACAAAAACAAAAAAACAACAAAAAAACCCAAAAAACAAAAAACATGATGCTGAGACATCATTTGACAAAATTCAAAACCCCTTCATGGTAAAAGTCTTGAAAAGACCAGGAATTCAAAACCTATATCTAAGCATAGTAAATGGAATGTACAGCAAACCAGTAGTCAATATCAAACTAGATGAAGAGAAACTTGAAGCAATCCCACTAAAATCACAGACTGGACAAGGCTGCCCACTCTCTCCCTACCTATTCAATATAGTACTCGAAGTTCCACCCAGAGCAATTAAACAACAAAAGGAAGTCAAAGGGATACAAATAGGAAGGAAAGAAGTCAAAATATCACTATTTGCAGAAGATGTGATAGTATACTTGAGTGACTCCAAAAATTATACCAGAGAACTTCTAAGCCTGATGAACAGCTTTAGAAAAGTGACTGGATATAAAATTAACTCAAGCAAACAGTAGCCTTCTTCTATTCAAAGAATAAATAGGGTGAGAATGAAATTAGGGAAATGACACCCTTCACAATGGTCACAAACAATATAAAATACCTCAGTGTGACTCAAATAGAGCAAGTGAAATATCTGTATAATGAGAACTTCAAGTCTCTGAAGAAAGAAATTGGAAAAGATCTCAGAAGATGGAAAGATCTCCCATGCTCATGGATTGGCCAGATTAATACAGGAAAAATGGCCATTTTACCAAAAGTGATCTACAAATTTAATACAATCCCCATCAAAATTCCCACTCAATTTTTCATAGAGTTAGAAAGAGTAATTTGCAAATTTATTTGGAATGAACAAAAATCCAGGATAGTGAAAACTATTCTCAACAATAAAAGAAATTCTGGGGAAATCACCATCCATGTTCTGAAGCTGTATTACAGAGCAATAGTAATAAAAATAGCATGGTACTGGTACAAAGACAGACATGTTGATCAGTGGATTAGAATTGATGACCCAGAAATTAACCCACACACCTTTGGTCACTTGATCTTTATCAAAGGAGCTAAAACTATCCAGTGTGTGTGTGTGTGGGGGGGGAGACAGCATTTTCAACAAAAGGTACTGATTCAACTAGAGGTCAACACGTAAAAGAATGCAAACTGATCCATCCTTGTCTCCTTGTATAAAGGTCAAGTCCAAGTGAATCAAGAACCTCCACTTAATACCAATAGAACTAGTAGAAGAGAAAGTGGAGAAGACCTTCAAACACATGGGCACATGGGAAAATTTTCTGAACACAAGACCAGTGGCTTATGTCCTAAGACCAACAATCAACAAATAGGAACTAATAAAATTGCAAAGCTTTTATAAGGCAAAGGACAATGTCAGTAGGACAAAATAGCAAGCAACTGATTGATAAAATATCTTTACCAATCCTACATCCTATTGAGGTATAATATCCAATATATAAAAAGAACTCAAGAGTTTAGACTCCAGAGAATCAAATAACCCTATTAAAATGTGGTACAGAACTAAACAAAGAATTCTTAACTGAGGAATCTCCAATGGTGGGGAAGCACCTAAAGAAATGTTCAATATTCTCAGTCATCAGGGAAATGCAAATCAAAACATCCTTAAGAGTCCACCTCATACCAGTCAGAATGGCAAAGTGCAAAAACTCAGGTGACAGAAGATGCTGGCAAGGATGTGGAGAAAGAGGAATACTACTCCATTGTTGGTGGGATTGCAAGCTGGTACAACCACTCTAGAAATCAGTCTGACATTTACTCAGAAAATTGGACTACCTGAAGACCCATCTATACCACTCCTGGGCATATAACCAAAGATGCTCCATCATATATCATAGAAAAATGCTCCACTATGTTCATAGAAGCCATATTTATAATAGACAGAAGCTGGAAACAACTCAGATGTCCTTCAACAGAAGAAAGGATACAGAAAATTTGGTACATTTACACAATGGCGTACTACTGAGCTAGTTAAAACAATGACTTCATGAGATTCTTAGGCGAATGGATGGAAATAGAAAATATTATCCTGAGTGAGGTAACCCAGTCACAAAAGAACATAGATGGTATGCACTCTCTTATAAGTGGATATTGGCCTAAAAGCTCAGATTACCCAACCTACAATTCACAGACCATATGAAGCTCAAGAAGAATAAAGAGCAAAACGTTAATGCTTCAGTCCTTCTTAGAAGGGGAAACAAAATACTCTCAGGAGGTAGAGGGTGTGAGAGACTTGGGAGTAAGAGAGGAAGGGGAGGGGGAAAATGGGGGTCAGGATAAGGTATGGAAGATGATGGGGATTATATACAGAGGGTCAGGTATTTGAACAGAGATGTTTAGCAATGGGGGGGGATAAAAAACTGGGGGAGGGTGTAGATACCAGCAAGTCCCAGATGCCAGGAAAGCAAGAGGCTATCAGGACACACCAGGGATGAGATTAGCTGAAATGCCCAATAAAGAAGATGGAGAACCTTAGAGAGCATATCCAGAGGTTAGGCATGGCCCCCAGTTAGGGGATGGAAACATCCTCTCATCTCCAAATTTTTAACCCAGAATGGATTCTGTATAAAGAAAATATGGGGACAAAGCATGGAGTAGAGACTGAAATAAAGGCCTTCCAGAGACTGCCCCACCTGGGGATCCATCCTATGTACAGACACCAAACCTAGACACTACTGTGGATGCCAAGTGCTTGCTGACAGGAGCCTGATATAGCTGTCTCCTGAGAGGCTCTACCAGAGCCTGACAAATACAGATGTATATGCTCACAGACAACCTTTGGACTGAGCATGGTGACTCCAATAGTGTTAGAGAAAGGACTGAAGGAGCCAAAGGAATTTGCAACCCCATAGGAAAAACAACATCAACAAACCAGATACCCCAGAGCTACTAGGGACTAAACCACCAACCAAAGAATACACATGGATGTACCCATGGGTCCAGTTGCATATGTAGCAGATGATGGCACGGTCTGGCATTAATAGGAGGAGATGCCTTTGGTCCTGTGAAAGCTCAGTTCTCCAATGTAGTGGATTGCCAAGGTGGTGAGGTGGGGTTGGGTGGGTGGTAGAGGGAGTACCTTCATAGAAGCAGGGGGAGGAGGGGATAGGAGGTTTCTGGAAGGGAAACAGGGAAAGGAGATAACATTTGAGTTGTAAATACATAAAATATCCAATAATAAATCTATTAAGAGAAAAATAGAAAATATCCCATCTTTGGATATTGTGACAAACATAGCAATTCTATTGACTGTCCTAGTGAATTCATAAAATTCTACAAATGAGGATTGTGTCAAACAAAAATCTCTGTCTTTTCCTTAATTTTATCAATGACAAGTCTCAGGTCCAGTGAAGCAAAGTAATCTGGCCACTGGAGAAGACCTCAGATTGCAGCATCCATACTGTGCGCCCACAGCCCTGTTGACATTATTATTATTCCTTAAGTGTTACTGTGACTGAAATTTTTGATTAGATTTTTATGATATGTTAGATGCATATTTTAGGTTTGATTCTTCTAACAATTATAATACAACTTTTAAATAGCTATTCTCTATGCTGATTAAAATGGAGAAGTTTTCTAAACCATTATTTCAGGATTAGATATGTCAAACTTATTTCATGATATTTTTAGCAAATTACATATATGTGTTTGTCACATATTCTATTTGAATAAAATCCTAACTAGGAGTGAAAATGTATGTCTCTAGCAAATTTAGGAAGAAAGTTTTTAATAAAGTAATTAATCTGATTTTCCTTAATTTCAATTAATTGAAACCACTACTTAAAAAAATGTTAAACATTATTAACCTAAGTCATGTAGATTTTATTTAAATCTTTACATAAATAACTAATAGAAGTTCTGTAATGTGTCAAGCTTTACAGTGAAAATGGAAACATTCAAAAATAGAAACATGTAAATGAAACTATTTCTCAGTTAATTTAAGCTTTATTGCAAAAAAGTTCTATTAACATATTAATGTTGATACTGATAGCAACAAACACTGATTGCATGGTATTATGAAAATTAATAGGGAATATAGAGAAATATTTATCAAAATCTTCTTGGATAACTGGAAATTTATTCTAGAATTATGCATTATATAAAGAAATCAGACCTTCCATAATTAATTAAACTTTAGATCACATATTCTAAAATTCAAAGTACTTTAACTTTCAAAGAAACCCTTAATATTGCCAACCTCAATTAACCTTCTTTTATATATCTTTGAATTTTTCTTTCTCTGAATAATTTTGTTAATAAATATGAATGCTTCATTTGATGATGTTTAAATTATATACTATATAATTTTTATTAGATAACAATTTAAGCCATTAGCTCATAACAATAAGGTACATGTTCTCTGTGTTCTGAGTATTTTAGTACCTTACTCTTGTTTGACAACACTCAGTAGAAAGCTATATTCCCTGTTGGCCAAAATATAGGAAAATATAGGGGAGAGCCTTGCCTAAATTTACATGGAAATAAAATCTGTCATTTTATAAAATAGAATACTCTGACAAAATAGTCCATGCCTTGACTATCTTTTCTTCAATGCAGTTATTATATGTGAGAAAAGTCATCAGGAATTTTTATCTATGTTCCTTGGCTCATGGATCCCTGTGTTCTTCAAGGGAAGAATTCAAATGAGGCACATAGAGAGCAATACAGAAGATAAACAGACTTTATTGCAGACTATAACAGAGCTTAAGGATGACAGTGGACAGTAGCCAATGGGAGTCTTATGCTAGTCTCTGAATAGAACAACCAGATTTACCTGAATGGGAAAGCATGTAGTTCTGTCCAATTGATTGACTTTTAGAGTATAGTACCATGATATGACTATTCTTCATCTGGAGGCCTAATATTATACAGTAACATTGTCAGGTTTATCATTGCTGGAATGAGGTTTGTAAAATTAGACATTAATGAATTACCTGTCAGTTAAGTATGCCACATCTCTTTCCAGGACTAGAGATATAATACAGGTTCCATCCTACTGACCAATGACTGGAGTACTGTAATCTCTTCTAGAGGCCATTAATAATGAAAGAGTAATTCAGCTCCAGCATTCTCAATTCAGCTAATGTCTAATTGATTATCAAAAAGCTTCCCCTAAAGTGTTTAGACTTTCAAATCAATTACGACTTTGGGTATCAAATCAATCTGGATATTCTTCGCTGAAATAAGTCACAATTTTTTTTTAGTGTCTATTGAAATAGATATTATAAAATCCTGGCAGCAGTCAGCAGGCAGCAGGTTCACTACCCACCTTTTATGCCCCCAAATGAAAAACACACACATCCTTTATATTTTGAAATACCGTAAACAGCACAATAGTTGGCCCACTGCCTAACCTCCATGCTGTTAATCGTGGGTTACTACTTATTAATTCTATGATCTATATTGGCTATTCTGAACCCAAAGGACTATCCATCTGGGCCACATCTGGGCCATACTCTCTGAGATTCTTCACATGGTGTCCAGGCCTCTTTGTCCTGCACTATTTTCAGGCATGGTGTCTCTTCTTTCCTCCAAACTCTCCCTGCAAGGCAGGTCTCTGCCTTTCCTCTCTCTGCTCAGTCCCAAACCCAGGAATCCTACAATCCCTCCTCTGTCTGCCCTGCCCAGTTATTTATTGTTGACATCTTTATTTACTCATCAGAAACCACTGAGGGCAGGTTCTCAAAAGCTATACGCACATACTCCCATACAGTTTCTTGGGGGAACATAATTAGCATTAGAATACAAGCAGCTACAAGTCCCTCCTTTTCTGATTGACTTTCTGGCCTTAGCAAGTGATCCAAAGGTGCTATATAGATGGAGGAGGACTTTCACAACACCATCTGAGGATGAATTGATTTTAAATTAGAGGGAAAATTGAAGGCTGTGGTTAAGCATTCAAGTTCTAAACACTAATAGAATCATGAGATACTTACAAAGATGTTAATTGATATGATCCATATATGCAGATCTAATTTCAGAGCTGTTTACCAGAAGGATGATGGTGTCTGTCATGGCTTAAATCTAATTTTGCGAATCCTGTGAAACAGATAAGACAGTAACAGACATATCAGGAATATACTTGCAGTCTTACCTTAATAGTAGCATATGATTTCTTCTGCATATCCATAAAGATATTTAAAGACATACCATTTTGTGTATTTTCTTTTTAAATATAAAAAGTGTCTGGGGTGAAGAATAAAAGTAGAAGCTTGATACCAATGAAAAACACTTCAAATCCATATGGTGTAACATGAGTAAAACAGATAGACACTCTAAAGTTTATATATTTGTTGTCCATGACAATCTAAAGTAAATCTCTGTCAATCTATCCTGGGATATCCAGGATGACAGTTTAGTGCTGCAGAGCCCATTGGGTAACATTGGAAGCTGCCCATAATTTTCTTGTCTCCATGACCCACTTGGTAGCAAACCACTCTAATGGACTACCACAAATAATATCCTGAGATAACAAAGAAGAGACTCATCATAGATTTTGGACATCACAGATTTAGAATGTGTATAATCTTTGTTCTTCACAGAATTAAGGGGATTTTCTCACTTAAGTTGACTTTTTCTCGAATCATCAATGCATATTCACCCAATATTTGAAATAATCTACTACCAAATTTTGTATTTTTATTATGCTTTGTAGTTCTTGGGAGAGGAGTTGTAAAATAAAGAGGGATAACATCTCCAGTATTGTTTCCTCTTCAAAACCCCTCTTTTCATCCCACTTTTGGTTTTAACTTTAATCCTTTGGATATTGAGCAACATTCTACCCAGCAACCAAGTTTCAGGTGAGGAACCAGAGCTATACTTAATACACTATAGTGACGTGTTACTGTTCTCACCATCATCTTGAGGATATTATCCTACCATGGATGTCAAGCACACTGAAAGTGGATAAGACACCAAAGACCAGCGTTAACTCATGCAGTCATCTTGGGTATGCATGATTATGTTTTATCTTATATATAGAAAACTGGAAAAAAGGGCTAGTCAGTTTGTTTAGGCTTAATAAAAAGGTGACAGTCAAATAAGACATTTGCTAGTACATAAAAAGAAAGAGAATTTTTTGCATCATTAGTGGTAGAGAGAGCCAGAGTACCCATATTTAAAATGAAGAATTTTTAAGATGAATTTGTGTTACAAAATTTGCAGAGTCCCTGATCTCTTTTAAATTGGATGATGAAGATAGTGAGACTAGAATTTCAACTTTTCATGTCTGCTAAAGATGTATCTAGAAAATGCTATAAGTTTCAATAAGACTAGAGACCTCCCCTTATATTAACATTGAATGAAGCAACCCAGTGGAAGAAAACGGGTCTCAAAAGCAGACCAGAGAATCAGAGACAGGTCCGCTCCCAGGGTTAGGAGTCCAACAAGAAGACTAAGATACACAATCACAAGTTATATGCAGAGGACCTAATACATACCCATGCAAGCTCACTAACTGTCAGTTCAGTCTCTGCACGACACTATGAGGCGAGGTTAGTTAATTCTGTGAGATTTCTGTGGTTTTCTTGAATCATTAGGATTCTACAACACTCCTTCCCTATTCTGCAGGATTCTCTGAGCTCTTCTTTATATTTGACAGTGGGTTTCTGCAGTTCTTTCCATCAGTTTTTAGATGAAACCTCTATGATGACAATTGGGTTAAACAACAATCTATGTGTATAGCAGATTATCATTAGGATTTATTTCACTCACTTTTTCCCCCAGTCTTTTTAGATTCTATCTTAGGACTCTGTTCTATCCACGCTTTGTGTCCTGGCCCTCCAGGCAGTGTCATGAGTTGGCTCCCTATCATAGCACAGATCTCAAGCTGGACTACTCATTGGTTGACCTCCCTTACAACATATTTTGTAGGTAGGACAAATGATATGTCAAAGGTTTTGTGGCAAGTTGGTATTCCAATTTCTCTACTGGAAATCTTGTCTGGTTACAGGAGATGGTCAGTTCAGTCTCCATATACCCTATTACAAGAAATCTTAGCTAGGGTTACCCTCATAGTTTCCTTGGAGTTTTTGTTGAATTAGTTTCTACCATGCCCCACAAATGTTCCCTGAAATCCTCACTGAAAGCACCCTCCCCCCCCCCCCCAAAGGAAGAAATCCGAAAGCCAGACAGGTGATTTTAGGACTGAATGTTACCAGACTTTCAAAGAAGAATAAAGATTATTCCATAAACAGAAGGAACATGGTGAAATTTGTCTTATGAGGTCACAGTCACGCTGATAGCCAAACCATGAAAGACTCAACAAAAAAGAGAGAATTACAGAACAATTTCCCTCATGAACACTGATTAAAAAATAATACAATATTCAAAAACCAAATTCAAAACCAAATCCAAAAGTTAATCCGCTTGACAACATAGGCTTCAATCACAGAGAGGCAGGAATGTCTCAACATACAACAGTTGGTTGACATAATATACTATATAAACAAACTGAAAGATAAAAGCCATGTGAGCATCTCAGTACATGCTGGAAAAGCCTTTGACAAAGGCCATGAGCCCTTCACAATGATCTTGGAGAGGTCAGGGATACCATGGACATACCTATATATAATAAAGGCAAGGCTCTCTACTCTTCTCATACCTATTGAATACAGTATTTGTAGTTCTAGCCAGAGCTTGTATTCTCTCTCTTTTTTTTTTTCCAACTAAGTTCACTTAGTGATGTCAATATGTTCATGGATGCATGGCCACCGCCTCGAACATTTGCCTTATATTAATGTCCACATCTGAAGAAAACGGAATCTTCCTCCCCTAGCAGCTATCACTTACCAACAGCTTTTTGGCCAGCTGTGAATCTTTATTAGTCCCTCCTACATCCATGTTGAAATTTGAGTGAGTTTTGTGCTGACTTGGAAAATTGAGGTTAAATAAATAAATAAATAAATAAATATTTATCAAGGTGTTGCAAACATTAGGCAAATAATATGCTTATGATGTGATGGAAGTTAATTGCCTGTTTTTTTCTAAGTAAAGATAAATATTTAGGCTTAATATGCATTTTCTTTAACAATAAAAATATATTCTTAAAACATATCTTGGTCACATGGAGATAAGCCTTTGTTCTTTCCATTGGTATCAACTTTAAATATCATCCTAAATATCATTTAAACTCGCCATTTATATTAACTATAGGTATATTTTACTTACCAGTAAAAGGGACAAAAATAAGCCAACTCAATAAAAAACACAAAGATCACTAAAATTTTCATAAATTCCCTTGCCTTTTGGTAAATTACCTACCACCTGAGCTGTTGTCGAAGTCTTATATCTTGGGTTCTGCTGAGAAACCAGAAGTCCTGATTTAGAGAGCATGCTCAGGAGGCTCCCTGGATGGGAAAATCGGCATGTTAGAACAAAAAATGCTATGTGTGGCTCCTAAGTTCTCATACTTATGACACATCTCTTGTTTATGTTCTCTTTATAATGACTTGTAAGACTTGACTTTTGTTGTATAGAAGATATTTTATTCTCACCAAGAGATCATTTCTTATAACTATACCATTCCTTCGGAGTTCCTATATTTTAACATAAAAACAGTTTTTAAAGTGAGGATATAATTTATTCTTTCTGTCTTCAAGAGCACCTTTTGTGTGCTAGAGTAGTTTAAGTTTGCTAATTTTATAATTCTTAAATGTATAATTTAGGAATAAATGCATAGGGGAATTAAGACTAGATGGAAATGGTCATTTTCTCTCATTCATTTAGATAGCTCAATTTTTATTTTCATTTTAGATGACCTTATTTGCCTCTTTTATCATTTTACGTGGAGAGTGTTATTCAACCTATATTTGTTTTAGACTTACTTTTGGATCTTAAATAAATATTAATTTTTTAGTACTGGAAATCCATATAGTTCAATAGTTCTAGATATTTTATTACATCTTAAATTATTATTTAAAGTTTAAAGTCTTGATATTATGTAGTTGCCAAATGCCTACAATACAAAATGAACTCTTCCCATTTTCTTCACACAGATTTTCATTTTGATATTAAAGTTTTGTCTGTCTGTAATATAAAGTATTACACAATCTTTTTTTATTGTGTTGTTGATTGAATTACATCATTTGTTTTTGTGGACATCTAAGAGCAATTAAAATTGATTGAGGAGTCAAATAAATTAGAAACAAATCAGATAATTCATCAGAAGCTTCTGAAGAGATACATATTGACACATTAATTGCTTTTTAAAGTTAAATAAAACTTATAAGTTTTGAAGAAATCAGCTTACTCTACAACATTCTAGATTAGTAGGAAGTTTAATGAATAAAATCCGTGTTAAAATTTAAATTTGTAAAGTGATTCAGCTATTTGGCTAGAATTATATGACTACTGTTTTCCATGTTTTTACAGATAAAGAACTTAAAAATTCCAAAGTTATATTTGTTAAAGCTTATTCATGAAGATATTATTGTAGCTTACAAAACTAAAACATTAATGCTTAGAAATTTATTCGTATTATGAAATAACATAAAAGATGTTTTGAAACTTGCTAGTCATACAGGTTTATTTTTTGCATATTTATTTCAAATAAAAGAAATGTTGAAATACAGTGAATATATTAATGCTAAGAGTTATAATGTTAAAACAAAATTAAAAATTTGAAATTGAAAATTGAAAAATTTATTTATGGAATCTAGAGAAAAATGGAGCTTTTCCCCCAGATAATGCAAGAAGCAAAAATTTAGAAATTTTGTATTTCTGCCTTCCATTTATAGGTGATCTGCCACCATTTTTCTATGGGGCTTTGTGGCTCTTGACACAGGTCACTGACCCAGCTCTTCTACAATGCCTTACTTTAAATGAACTCAACTACTGGGTTTAAAAGAAGTGTCTGGACAGCAACCATTCAGCCAGAACCATAATCATAGTGGGGCTGAAAAGAGTAGCTAGCCAGCTTTCGCCAAGCTGCATTTCCGTGATGAAAATTGTAACTTATCAGGACTACTTGGAGAAGATAGTGTATTTATAAGTTCTTGCAAGACCTTTACTGTTTTGATCCTAAAATTTAAAAAGTTAAGCCTTCTGAATAAATAAACATATTTCTTATTTTATCCCAGTGAAATTGCTGTTCTCCTACTTAATAATCTTAACCTCTTCATAGAATGAAAAAAATCACTATTATCATTGCAAATGATATCTTTGACAAAAGAAGTAATCAAAATTCAGAAGTAATAGCAGTAGACATTTGGATAATCAGTTATTACGGACTTGGGAGAAACAGCATTATCTTGAACAGCAATAGCACAAAACAAACTAAGAAGTAAAGGAATCTATGAACCAAAAAATATTAGAGAAGGTGTAGACAGGTAAAAAATAAAAGTTTAGTTTTGACAGTATATAAAAGAATCATCATTTATAGGAACATAATAGGATAAATTAAAATATTATAATTTAAAATATAAATAAACTAGTTAGAACTTCTCTCTCTCTCTTTCTTTCTATGGAAATAGATGATTCATACTATCTTCTTTTTTTCTTTGAAAAAAGTATCAGCAGTTTGAATATATTTATATGCATTAGATCATTAAATCAAAGCAAATAAAATCCTGAAGCAAAAAGTACATTATGAATTTGAGTATTCCACGGGGTTGCCTAGAAAACAAAATATCAAAAGAAAAGAGGTATACTTAGTGTATGATACTATGCACATATAGCCTGACAATTATTCAATAGTAAATCGAAGGGGCATGGAAATAGGAAAATGGGGGTGTTGCCAAAGCCTCTTTCATTTGTTTGATTCTGTCAGCACATTGCACATATCTCATGATTTGCCTATTAAATTAATATATATGTTTGTGGAAAATCTCAGGGTGTTGATCCTGAGATTAAATCAATAGAGCCAGCCTGGGATTGGAACATATTGACAAGACACATATGTAGCATGCATAGGCCTTGTGATGGGTTGTGATTGTTCAGAGGTTAGTGCACTTACAAGGAAGACCATCAATCTGAGTTTATTCTCTGGAATCTATGTAATTATATGATGGAGATTATCCTTTGTCCTCTACATGAGTACTCAATATTGTACATGACCCCACACATATAGTGTGTGTGCGCACGGGGGGGAGGGGGAAGGGAGAGGGAGACAGAGACACAGATATAAGTAAACATAACAATGAATAAACAGGCTCTTATCATCTCTCATTTTAATTGTAATATATCAGTCTTTAAATTAGTCTTTTTTGAATGAAATATATATATATATATATATATATATATATATATATATATATACCACATGCTAAAATACATAAACTATATTATAGTTTGAGAGCCAAGATAGGAATGTTATTCATGGAGATCAGCTGAACAAATCATAGTC
The DNA here is from genome assembly GCF_011762505.2 of Arvicanthis niloticus. NCBI lineage: Eukaryota > Metazoa > Chordata > Mammalia > Rodentia > Muridae > Arvicanthis > Arvicanthis niloticus. The sequence goes on along the minus strand of NC_047667.1, from coordinate 68,864,381 downwards.
TGTGATCTTAAGCCTTTCTAAGTTTTAGTGACCCAGGGAAGCAATATACAAGAAAACAAAATTATGAATGACTTAATCATTTTTAGGAATTTCCTTAGTGACACAGACATGTGTCACAACATTTAGACATTATAACATAACAATCATTACATAACATGTAGATTGGTTTGAATTTATCTCCTAAACATTAATCAACTTTCACAGTCCTCTTTTAAAGATTGTTTTATGTTTTTATTATTTAAATCAATAATGTATTTAATCAATACATTTTAATCATATTATTTCTCCTTCCCCAAGTCCTCCAATATCTTCCCCACTTACTAACTCATCTAAATTCATGTTCTTTCTCCTCTGTAAAAATACTCCTGCCCTAAACACAGGAAGACAAACATAATTAGAGCAGGAAAATATACTTTCTGAGCTCAGCCCTAGCTATGTAATCACACATTTTGGGTATGGGTCTCATCTCATCCCTTCATCTGAGGAAATAAAGCCAGCATTAACACATTATAATTAATTATCTAAGAGTAAATTGTAAAATAGGTATGGGAGAAATAGTATTTTCTAAAAATTATCAGAATTTGATTAGAAAGAGTTCAAAGAGAGTGAGGAACAATACTGTGAGTTTAGAACAAGAAATGAGTCACAATTACAAATTAAGAAGAATTTAAAAAATCAGATGAAAACAAAATCAGAGAAGGGCCTAAATGCTATGAAATGATGAAGTAGGCAGAGGTTTTCAGAAACTAGAGGTTGAGACATATTAGCTAAGTATATTGAAATCACATAGAAACATAAACTTTCATTTGATGTGTAAATGTATATATTACATTTCTTATAATGTAATTAAATTAAAATTTTTAGTCTCAATTAATTAGCATTATTTCTTAGCATAAGATCCTAATATGAATTTATTATCTGTTGTCATCTTAGATTAGTGATTTCTGATCAAACAGCATTTGTAACTATCATGGCATTGCATTTAGAGTCTTGGAAGTTGGTAAGCAACTGACAAACTATGTATAAAGTTAGAATTAAAATTTTGCACAATATCCTAGGAAATTGTGTATTTGATGTTCATTCATTGTAATATACATATATGTATGTGGTCTTTCCAAAAATAATTTGAAGTTAATGTTTTCTGATCTAAACAATGTTGTATTTTAAAACAATATTTTGTTTGATAAGTAATTGTATTAAATAGATAATGAAAATAAAATTCTATCTTCAATGAGTATTAGTTAAATTTAAAATTTTTAAAAGAAAATTAGATATATCTTAATATATACCTTTAAATGTCTTATAACATTTAAAATATTTATTTTTTTTTAATCCTCGTAAATATATGGTCAAGAAATACCCTAGAGGGAGGAAAGAGAACTTGTAGAGTTCACCTCTAGTAACATGACAGAGCCTCAAGAGGAGCGATGCGGTCGCTATCTCACAGTCAAAAACTCCTACCAAGAATTATTCCTTTCTTAAATAACTTCAGGAACAAAAATGAGGAATAGACTGAGGGAAAGGAGGCCAAAGTCGAGATCCTGTTCAGGGGGAGGCCCCAAGGCCTGACACTATTACTGATGCTATGGGGTGCTCACAAAAAAGGACCAATCATGACTGCCTTCTGAAAGACCTAACAAGTGGCTGAGAGTCAGATGCAGATATTTACACCCAACCAATGCTGGGTGATGCTGAGGTTGAATTAGGGAAAAGATGGAAGAAGCTAAGGAGGAGGGAGACCTTATAGGAAGACCAGAAGTCTCAACTAACATAGATGCTCGGTATCTCTCAGACACTGGACCACCAACCAGGCAGCATACACCAGCTGATATGAGGTCCCGAACAGATATACAGCTGAGGACTGCCAGATCTGGACTCAGTCAGAGAAGGTGCACCTGACCCTCGAGAGACGTGGAACCCCAGAGGGTGGGGAGCTCTGTTGGGGTAGGAGGTGGTGTGGGGATATCCTCTTGGAGAAGGGGGGTAGGTTTGGGATGTGGAACAGTTAGAAGGTGATCCTGAAAGGGGATAACGTCTAGACTGTAAAAGAAAAAAAGAGAATTAAAGAATAAAAAAATAATTTTTAAATAAATAAATAAATGGTCAAAGGATGTTGGTTTTTCTGTGACATTGCTTTAAGTCTTCAAATAGTAAAGGTATAGGGTACCTGTACATCATTTAGTATGTATCAGGCATCTGTTAAGCATGTTTAGTGTTAAACTGAAGTATAACATAACCCATAGCTGAACACATCAGATTTTGAGACCTGGAGAGTTTTATAAAATCACATAGAAGTTTTCATGAAAGTTGCATATCCTGCTTGGTTATATATGGATTTCATTGACTTTTTCTAAATTGACTCATTAATTTAAAGGACTATATGATTGATTTTTTTCTCTGTTGAATAGAACAGCTAGATCTATTACATCTCTAATCACTTAGTAATGCACAGGAACCCATGGACATTACATTTTATATAGTATCTTGTAAATAAACTGTCAATTATAACTAGTACCCAATGGGATTGCATTGCTGTTCAGTTTTGGGTCTTTCAACACTGAAAATATTTGAAATACATATTGACTTATGATATTAAATAAGAACTATATTAAATATATGGATAATTCATAACTATATAACATTTTTATTTGAACATTTTGTTAGAAGCTATTAGCAACTTCTATATTTAAATTTATATATTCAGAAGTCATATACAAAAGACACTGCCAAACTGCTGGTAGCAAAGACTCTTTAACATGGCCATGACTATGATTATATATACCAAAATTAAGGAGAATATATGTTATTTAAACAGGACATGTACTTTATAGAATTTGAATAAAGGATAAAGATAACAAAATACCCATCTTACTATACCATCAAAATTAATATATGCAGTGATTGCATAGAAAATACACTTTCACATTTATATTGAAATATCATACTCTGATTTAGAATGAAGAACCTCAATTTTGAAAATACAGTGTATAGTAAAAATAATCACATTCAATTTATTTGTAAATACACTAACTGAAACAGTGAAATGCTTTTTATGCCTGTCTATATTTTATTTCTGAAGGAGATAGTAGTGTCTTGTTGGCTGTTGACCAGTGAGTCGTCTGGGACTGTTTTTAGCATCTAGTATGAGTCTATACTGATCTACCACAGACTTTCATCTTGACCTGCATTACATAAAATATACTATTTCTGGGTCCTTTAATACTTTGCCCACTAACGTTTGTTGTCAGATACAAATACTTAAAGCATTTACCACTTATGATATATGAGGACTGGTGGTTCATGAGACATGAAGAAATGTCACCATTTGGGTATACTACTTCAAGCCATCTGTTATCAATACTCATCTATGATTTAGAAACAGACATTCTTTCAGCTGATAAGAGTATGGGACACATGGCCCAGGTAATGCTTGTGCTATGCAAATATGGTTGTCTGGTCTGCTATATGAGACAAGTTAAAAGTAAAAATACTACAATTTGGGAAAAGAAAGAGTGGGTCTCAGTAACCTTCTAACAGTTAAAACTCAGTAACCTTCTAACAGTTAAAACAGTTAAAACTGTAGCAACCACATATCAGGGTAAAAACATGCACTCAAATATACTATAAATGATAAACACAAGAAGCAAGAACAAGGACTACGTCTGAAAGAATTAAATTGCAAATCACATACATGACTTTCTGACTTGTTGAAGGAAAAGAATCATGGTGTCTATTCAAACCTTCTCGATTATTTGCTGTATGATATACTATGTATGTTTCTAGCAATCTACATTGATTTTCATAAAATTCTCACAGAGAAAAGCCTATGTAGAAATATTAAACTACCATTTATGTTCCTGTTACAAAATATGAAATTGCTAATATGTCTGAACTAAACAAGTAAGGAATGTCATGGGCAAGTCTCTTAACTAGGGTGCCTATTATTGTGATGAAATACCATGATGGAAAGCAATTTGTGTTTGTGTGTATGGGGGGGAATGCTTTATTTTTGCCTACAACTTTATATCACCAAGGAGTCAGGGCAAACATTACAGCAGAGCAGGAATATGGAGGCAAAACTGAAGCAACAGCCATGGAGGAAAATTTTGGGACAAAAAAAAGAACTTTTTTTTCTTACTAATTTACTCCTCATGGCTTGCTCATCTTAATCTTACATTCCCCAGGGACAAATGCACTAGGGTATCTGGGTCCACTCAAATCAATATCAATTAAGAAAGTTTACAACAGGCTTGATTACAGACCAGTCTTGAGGCCATTTTCTCAGTTAAGTTTCTTTTCCCAAAATGATTCTAGCTTCTGTCAAGTTGATGTTGAAAATAGCCAACACAGCTATAGTGGGTAAACAGATTTGAAACTTAAGTGTTTTCATACTTGGAAGTGAAATTATATTTTTTGTAGTGGGAAACTAGAGATGACTGTTTCATAGCGTGAATGTTTAGAGATACTTAAAAGCTATTTGTCTATTTGAGAAAATTTATGAGAAGATTGTAGCAACTTTTTTTTAAGCTTTGAGACCCTAATCCATACTAACAATTATCTAGACATTGTTGATTTCTACATATATCCTGTTGAGTATCAACTATGATGATCAACTATAAATGGGTATCTAATCAACTCATTTCGACCAGAGTTGACACATGTGACTTGGACTAAGGACATTCTCTCAGGAAACTCAGACTTCCTGTAAAGTTATGAGGGAGTAAGTTTTGAGTCATCTTTCTGCTATGATGAGACATGTCAAGAACAGCAGCTTCCCATGGCATTTGGTTGTAAGATCAATTCCATAGCCATAAAGTTGGCCTATTGGGAAGGAGCATGGAATTGTTTCATGATTTCCTATGGTATTTATATAGAGTCTGGTAGTTTAAGTGTCATTTTCTGTTGTTTATCTTTAAAAATCTATATATGATTTTATTCTGTTGTCATTCTGGGGAAATTACTGATTCTCATTTGTATATTAATTCCTACCAAATACTTTACTCTACAACTATGCATTACATTCTACCAGGCACTGGTTATTAGTAATAGAATATAGGGGAAATATTTGATATCTCTAATTTCCTATGAATCTTGGGTTTTCAATAGATGCTTCTTGAAATTTCTTGCTTTTCATCTTGTATGAAATTAAAATTTTTGATAGAGTTTAATCTTTAACTTCCAAGTGTAGGTTTGGGCATTTTATAAAATAATTTGCAAGGATAAAATTTTATGATAACAACTTGGAAAGAATAAGAGCAAAATAATTCAGTGAGATACTGTAGCTACATCAAGAGAAAAATTAAGGTCTAAAAAAGTTATGAAAGTGGTTGGTGATCATATTAAGAAAACAGCAATGTTATCCCAAGTTTTTCTTTTTATTCATACATGATGTTGATTGAACCATTATGTCCCATTCCAAACTTATTTCTCACAGAGTTTCCCTTCATTGGCTCTTCCTGAAAAATAACAGCTGGGCTTGATTTCCTTTCATTTCATCATCTGCTCTGTAAATGTTCCAGAACCCAACTAAAATTACCTAGATTATATATATGTAAAACCTTACAGTAAAATAACAAAAACATAGATGATCGAACAATGCAAGCACAAAGGTAGTTCACATTGTGAGGAGAAAAATGACCATCAGGACCTCTTGTGCTGCTTAACTTCTCTCAGCTACTCTTTTCCTAACTGTGAAATAAATGGATCCATTGATAAATTCTCAAGGTAATTATGTTTAGAACAATCCGAAGAGAGATGCTTAGTATTATTTTTGGCAATAAATGAACAGTCTGCAAATGTTAACTCTCTAATCTCACACGCAGGACCAATTACCATTTTATACACATGTTACAGCAAATAGTAATCAAAATAATAAAACATTTCAAAGAAAATATAAAACATAATCATAAATGAATACCTTCATTCTTATGTTTTCCCAGCACTATTTACAGTAGTTTAAATATGTACTCAAATTATTTACTATTAGATTAGTGTGTGGGGGGCTATAAAAGATTAATAGTTCAGAAACAGCTTACCAAAACAACTTATGCTTTAAAAAGTTTAAATTATTTTAAAAATTTTTCTGATTTTAGTGCATTAATAAAAAACTCCTACTCACCAATAATGCATTAATGTTGCATTAAGGAAAGAAATTAAAGTGCTTATCTTTGGTGGTATTTAACCAGGAGAATGTCTGAATATTTATTATCTACTTCTTTCTCCTTGTGTCCACAATCTTCTTGTCTGCCTAGTGAATGTGTCTGAATCTGTGCCTTCTTGTTTCTTGTGAATCTAACATTGTCCCTATCCCTATGTATTATAAGGTTTTGCTCTAGTTATTGAACATGATGGGAAGCATTACATGATGAAGCATAAAGGATACTTTATAGTACTTTATAAGCTCTTTATAAGGGATTGCATCACAGACTCTAACTTATCCCAACTGACCCAAACAACAAACAATAGTACAAACATCATTAATTATCAAGCAATATTTTCATGTTGTCTTCAACATATATGGTGAATATACATGTTATAAGACTGTGTTCATTCATGTTTACGTTTTGTAGTAAATAATTATCATAACACAGATGCATTATCCCAGGACAGGGGTGTGAAAAAGTACATAATTTAAGACTATAGCTACACATTAGGTAGGTGTTAAAAATTAATTACATGACAAATCCAAGTCAAGTAAAATTGTTAGATTGTTCTCTTAAATGTGGATTAAATGACCTCGAGGTCATGAACTCTGCCTGTGAGGTACAACAGAAGTTCTAATTTTTTACACTATAAGAGAAGTTGTGTCATATTTCATTATGACAGAATTGTTTATATGACTGTATATGAGTATGCAATACAAGAGATACTTAAATCTATATATCTATTTATCTATCTATTCATCTATATATAGTTATGATATAGAATATGCTGCATGAAATAAAACAAACACATGATAGTATTTATTTGGTGAATATTTAAGTGATAAACTTCTAGAGAAAAACAAATATTAGTGTCCAACAGTTGGCAATAACAAAATGGGAAAATATAATAACAGCTTACAAAATGACCCTGAGTTACTAACTCTGCCTGTGAGGTACAACAAAAGTTCTAATTTTTTAGAATATAAGAGAAGTTTTGTCATATTTTATTATGACAGAATTGTTTATATGTCTGTGTGTGAGTATGCAATACAAAGAGATACTTGAATTTATCTATCTATCTATTCATCTATATATACTTATGGTATAGAATATGTTGTGTGAAATAAAACAAACACATGATAGTATTTATTTGGTGAATCTTTAAGAGTTAAACTTCTAGAGAAAAACAAATATTAGTGTCCAATGGTTGGAGAAAACAAAATAAAAAATATAATTACAGCTTACAAAATTTCCATTACATATAATAATTAATATCTGGAAATCTGGTATTCTGTAGAGCAGAGTTTCTTCATTGGACAGGTCTTATACTAAGTCCTTTCCCCACAAAATGTTAGCATTAACAGTACTAATTGAGATGCAAGGAAACTTAGGGAACTATTGGAAACTAAGTATAAGTTTGGTGTTGATAATATTAATAACATGAATGTGTGCATATGCTATCACCAAACATATTAATTTGTATACATCAGATTTGTAAACTGGTCTATAGTTTAATAATAACTTAATAGAGTAGTTAAAACAACAGTACATTACTAGAAGAGAATGGAGATAGAGATTTGTTCTTACCAAAAAGAAAAAAAAGTCCAAAATATTAAAAACAACATCCTGTCAGAGTCTTATCATATTTCATACAGTACACATACTATAAATATTCTTAGCTTTAGCTTTTAAAAAGTATAGAATCTTAGCCATATAATCCCAAAGTCCCTTTCAGATTTATAAAATTATATTGATTAATTATATAGATTTTTCTATACTTACTTGTGTTCTTAAAATATAAATATATGATTTAATTCTACTTACTAATATGGGTTCATTTTTACATTTCTAAACATAATTTCCTGATTAATGATATGGCTTATCAGATAAAAGCAGTTACAGTCAAGCCTGAAATTTAATTTTAATATTCAGAATCCACATGATAAGAGAAATCCTGCTCTCACATGATATCATCCTTGCTCCACAAGTATTTCTGAGCACAATTACAACACATGATTATACTTACAGAACTAAGTATTGAGTAAATAAATATAGTCATTGAAAATATTTTTATTTGAGATAGATATTGAAAATAAAATTTATACCATTTTAGCTCGGAACTATGTATCTCAAAATTAGGTAAATATCTATTCTGTGCTATTATAAGCAAGCCCAGATTTAAAAAGAATCCTTGTGTTTCTTTCATTGTAGATATAGCAATATAACCGTATGTTTACTCTGTAGTTGTTTTCAGAGTTTTTGTACAGGAAATCATGAAGGGGAGGTTAAATCTGCTGCCCTTTCTTTATGTAAACAAATACCATTCTTCTGTGTTATAAATGTATCTTCCATCCATCTTATTTCAGAACTGGTGGAAAACTTTGTTGTTTTCTCTGACAAATGACAGTCATTTACACCTTATCTGAACTCCGTTAGAAATTTATGTGTCCCTAATTCCACACTAACTCCTTGTGTTGCAGACAGCAGTCTTTTCAGGTAAACCTTTGTCTGTATTCTTGTAGTACTATGTTTTATATAACTCTCCATTAATTAACCCTCCTTTTCTAATGTGGGTATAGGATGTGTTAAGAATACCCAAGATATAGTCCATAGAACTCAAAAAGGTCAACAAGCTGAAGGGCCCAAGTGAGGAAACCTCAATCCCACTTGGGAGGGAGAAGAAAGCAATCATGGGCGAGGTGGGGGGAGAGCAAGAGGGGACTTGAAGGGGGGAAAGGGGAACATGATCTGGTATTGAGTGGGAGAAAAAGACAGAAGCCCTGAGGGCCAGCAGAAAGAGTAGAAACAGGCAAACTTGGGAGGTAGGAGGTTGGGCGTACCTTCCAGAATGTACCAGAGACATGGGAGGTGAGAGACTCTCAGGATTCAAAGGGAGGAACCTTAGATAAAATGCCCTACAGTGGGGAGAGGAAACTTGTAGAGCCCACCTCCAGGAGAAAGATAGGGCATCAAGTGAGGGATGGAGTTGCAATCCCACAGTCAAAACTCTGAACCATTACTGTCCCTATGTGAAAGAACTGCAGGGATGGAAAAGAAGAGTAGCCTGAGTCAAAGGAGGTCAAGAAACAAGCTCAAACTGGGATCCAGCTCCAGGGGAGGTCCCAAGGCCTGACACTATTAGTGAGGCTATGGAGTACTCACAAAAAGAGACCTATCATGACTGCCCTCTGAAAGACCCAACAAGCAGCTGAAAGAGTCAAAGGCAGATAGTTGTACCTAACAAATGGACAGAAGCTGCTGACCCCTGTGGTTGAATTAGAGAAAAGCTGGAAAAAGCTGAGGAAGAGGGTGACCCAGTAGAAGGACCAGCAGACAGAATTAACCTGGACCCCAGAGATCTCTCAGACACTGGACCACCACCAGGCAGCATACACCAGCTGATATAAGGGCCCCAACAAATACACAGCAGAGTACTGCTGGGTCTGAGTTCAGTCAGAGAAGATCCACCTAACTCTCAAGAAACTGGAGGTTCCAGGGAGTTTAGAGGTCAGGTGTGTGTGTGTGGGGGGGGGTGACATCCTCCTGGAGTAGGGGGTGGGGAGGAAGTATGGGATGTAGAACAGTCAGAGGGTGGACCAGGAGGGGAATAAAATCTATGGTGAAAAAAAAAAGCTTAAATAAAATTTAAAAATAAAAGCTAAATTTGAATTCAAGTTGGTCTATATCTCAAGTTGTGTGAATTTTAATGTGTTATTTAGAAATATATGTGTTTCCTTAGCTGTGAAAGAGTCATATAATTTCAAAAATAAAACATTTGATGTGCAACACAAGAGATGCATTTAAACACTTAAAGACAGCCTTTAAAATTATAAACTGGTATTTATTCAGTGAGTGTTTTCTCTTTACCAGGTAATTTTCCTGAATGAATCTACATAGAATCTTTTCCACCTTAAAAATCAAATCTCCACATTGTTTTGTTGGTACTTTCCAGTTGAATACCACCTCCTCTTTTTCCTTTTCTATCTGAGCTGAATACAAGTTAGTATACATTGATTGAACCCACAATACCATGAACAATCTTATTGATTTCACCACTCAGTGATTGTAAAACTTAACTTCTTCTTTCTCACTGTCCAAATCCATGTGTTTATTTTCTCACTCAACATTGTTACTTTTCTGTGTCTGTGATAGAACACTGTGACCAAGTGTGACTAATGGTAGAAGTTTATTTTGCTTGTAGTTGTAGAGGGATAAATGTACACCATGCTTGGGAAATATGGAATCAAGGGGCAAGGATGACTGTAGGTACATGAAACTCTCACATTTAAATGCAACATTAACCAGATAGGAAGAGATAGAAATAGATTAGATTAGATTAGATTAGATTAGATTAGATTAGCTTGATAGAGGATAGATGTGATATGACATGATGATATGATATGGGAAACAGATAGATCTGAAAATGGATTGGGGCTGAGGCTTTAAACTCTCAAAGCTTACCTCTAATGAAGTTTAGTGATGACCAACAAGGCGATTTCTCCTAAATCTGCTCAAAGAGCATGACTAGCTGAGGACCAACTATTCAAATATGAATACAATTTCTATTTAAAATGCCAGATTCCATTTCCTGGCTTACATACACTCACTGACATATCACAAAGCAAAACTGCATTCAGCCCACCTTCAAATATTATTTTTTTTATAGTCTCAACACTGTTTAAAAGTTCAAAGTCTATGCTAAGACTCAATGTAATCTTTTAATTATAACTTCTTATGAAATCAAAAGGCCTGGAAACCAGTCTGGTGGTTCCTCAGAAAATTGGACATAGCATTACCTGAGGACACAGCTATACTACTCCTGGGCATATACCCAGAAGATGCTCCAACATATAAGGACACATGCTCCACTATGTTTATAATAGCCTTATTTGTAATAGTCAGAAGCTGGAAAGAACCCAGATGTCCTTCAACAGAGAAATAGATACAAAAAAATGTAGTACATTTACACAATGGAGTATTTACTCAGCTATTAAAAACAATGAATTAGAGAAATTCTTAGGTAAATAAAAGGAAATAGAAAATATCATCCTCAGTGAGGTAACCCAATCACAAAAGAACACACATGGTATTTACTCACTGATAAGTGGATATTAGCCCAAAAGCTTGAAATAGGCAAGATGCAACTCACAGACCATACAAAGCTCATGAAGAAGGAAGATCAAATGTGGATGCCTAGGTCCTACTTAGAAGGAGTAACAAAATACTCAAGGGAGCAAATATGGAGACAAAGCTTGGGATAGAAACTGAAGGAGGGTCCATCTGGAGACCATTCCACCTCGATATCCATCCCATGTGCAATCATCAAAAGTAAATGCTAATGTGGATGTCAGGAAGAGCATGCTGATAGGAACCTGATATAGCTGTCTCCTTACAGGTCTACCAGATTCTGACATATTCAGATGTAGATGCTCACAGCTAACCATTGATCTGATCAAGGGGTTCCCAATGGAGGAGTTAGAGAGAAGACTGAAGGAGCTGAAATGGTTTGTGGCTCCATGAGGAGAGCAACAATACCAACCAACCAGAGCTCCCAGGGTCTAAACAACCAGCATGGGAGCACATAGGGAGGGACCCATGACTCCAGCTGTATATGTAGGGGAGGATGGCCTTGTCAGGCATAGGTGGGAAAGGAGATTCTTGGTCCCATGAAGACTGAACACCGAGTGGGGGTGGGGAATTTGAGGGTGGGAAGGTGGGAGTGGGGGAGGGTAGGTGGGAGTACATCCTCATAGAAGCAGGAGAAGGGGGGATGGGATAGTGGATTTCTGGGTGATGTGGGGAATGGAGTAAGGGGATAAAATCTGAAATATAAATATAATATTCAATTTAAAAAGAAATAAAAAAGCAAATCACACAATAACTTCCAAGAATGTTCCAAGAATAATTTTCAATAATTTCTGCATATTTCCATGCAGAAGGGAAGAAATGCAGGCACAATGAAGACTAAAGCAAGACTTACCCAGCAAGACAAACTTGTAAAAGGCTCATCTCACTTTCTCTGAGTCTGGTTCTTTTCTATGTATTCAGCTCTCCTTGAAAGATATTACATATACACACAGCTCTGGCATCTCCAACTTCTTCTGAGAGTCAAACTTTAGTTTGTCAGCTTCACACAATAGTCTTTTGGTGACTCCTGCCCTCTCAGGTCTTTCAGTTTGAGACTCCCTTCCACATAATGTCTGACATCAGCAGCTCCTTTAAAACACAGAGGATGAAATCAATATGGTAGTTCCTCAGAAAATTGGGAGTCAATCTACCTCAAGACACAGCTATACCACAATAAAGAATATATCCAAAAGACACCTTATCCTACTACAATCTTGTTCATTACAGCTTTATTCATAATTGCCAAAGAATTAAAACAAACTAAATGTCCATCAATTGAAGAATGGATAAAAAAAATGTGGTACATTACACAATAGAGTATTACTCACTTGTTTAAAACAATGGCATCATAAAATGTCAAGACAAATGGATAGAACTAGAAAAAGTCATCCTGAGTGAGACAACAGAGACATAGAAATATTTTTTAAAAAATGTACTCTTATATGTGGATATTAGCTGTTAAATAAAAGATAGTAGTGCTACAATCCACAGACTCAAAGAAGCTAAATAACAAGGAAGGAGGGGCTGAAGGGCATAGATTCATGGATCTCCCTAGGAAAAAAAATAGAACATATATTGTGGGTAAACTGGGTGCAGGCAGGATGTTAGAGGAACAGAGGAAGGGAGTACTGGGAGAGATGACTGGAACTAGTGAGGGAGGGTTTGGGCTAGGTGTAGATACCTAGCACAGTGGAAATTCCCTGGAATCTAGAATAATAACCCTCTTGAAGTCTTCTAGTAATATGAGATATGGAGCCCAAACTGGCCATCTTCTGTAAAAGGCAATTGTCCTAAGAATAGGTCTGGGACATCAACCCAGTCACAAAACCTTTGACCTACAATCTATCCTGCCAGCCAGATGTGCTAGGGTAATGGTGGCACAGAGCTTGTGGGCGTGGCCAACCAATGACTGGCCCAAATTGAGGCCTAAGCTGTGAGAGGGAGCTTATGACATTGCTTGGTGGGTTAGAACCAGAGGCACGACTACCCAGAGACCCAGGATGAACCAAACATGACTGCCAAAAAACAAACAAACACAAAAACTACAACAACATAGGCAATGAAAAAATCCTTAGTGATATTCTGTTATACTCATAGATTGGCGCCTAGTCCAATTGTAATCAGAGGAACCTTATCCAGCAACTGGTGGGAGCAAATGAAAAGCCTATCAGCCACACAATAAGCAGAGCCAGGGTACCACACAGAACATGTGGAGGAGATTATAGGAACCAGAAAGATCAAGAACAGCTTGAGAAAAGAGTTCACAGAATCAGTGAAGCAGGGATCATAGATGCTCACAGAGATTAAAGTGACAAACAAGGGCCTTCTATCGGGTAAATTAGGTCTTCTGCATCTACACTGTGGTTGTGTAGCTTGTGTTCTTGTGAGACTCCTAATTATGGGAGTGGGAGTTGTCTTGGACTCTTTTTGTGTACTTTTGAGACCCCTTTTCTCCTATGGTGCTGTCTAGTCCAATGTTCTTAGGAGGGTTTCTGCCTAGCCTTATTTAACTTGTTATTTGGTAGATTTTCCTGAGAGGGCTGCCTGTATTTATTTATTTATTTATTTATTTATTTATTTATTTATTTATTTAGGAAAGGATTTGGGTACATGGATAGAAGGATTAGGAAGAGTGAATGAAATGAAGGGAAATAGCAGTTGGGATGTAATGTATGAGGGAATTCTTTTTTAATTAAACATAAAAATAAATAAGTAAATAAAAGGGATGACTCCATGGGCTCACTATTATTTCATTCTTGAAACTGGAACCTTCATAACTGGGATGACATTGCCACATTCTGCTCGTATCTTGGGAGGGAGCCATTCCCCACTGGATTCACATCCAGAGTAGTTTTTGTGCAGTTGCTTTTTAGGAGCAAAAAAATCTTAAGTTTTTTTTTTTTTTTTTTTTTTTTTTTTTTTTTTTTTTCTAGTTGAAAGCTTAGCTATTTTTAGGTCTTGTTTTTCCTTTATTACAATGCAAAGCAGGCCTCTTCTTACTGGTGCCAGTCTTCACAAGAATTAAATTTTCTCTTTCATGCTTTGGCTGTAACATTAAGATTCTTAATAACCTTTTTGTCTCCAAACTTTATATTTTGTATTTCATTTTGCAAAATTTTCTCCTTTAAGTGTAGACATGGATAAGAATTATCAATTATAACTACATAAAATTTTTAATAGTACATTTTCTTAAAAATATTCTTCCACAAAGTTTTAGATAATCTAAGTTAGCATGTTCTTAGGACCAGTTCTTAGAAAATTAGTAGAAAAAACATTATCACGGAATTGTCCTCTATCCGTCTTGCTAGTATTGTTCAGTTCTGAACCATTTCAACCAAGCTTGCAACAGTCCCATTGCTTTCAGCATTACTGTTCCTAGGATTCTACTGCAACAGTCCTCTAGGCTCTACTTAAAAAAATTCAAATAATTTTCTAGTCCAAAGTTTTGAAGTCTGCCACATTGAAAAAAAAAATCACATCTACAGTTCACTCTCTGGACAATTTCTATATTAGTTACTTTCCTGTTACTTTTTGCTGTGATTAAAAACACCATGAGCAAAGAAAAATTATGGAAGATGGAACTTATTTAGGCTTATAATTCCAGAGAGATAAGAATCCATTATGATGGGGAAAATGGCAGCACAAAAGGCAGGCATGGCAGCAAAAAAGAAAAACTGAGATGTCATATTTTCAAGTGCAAGAACAAAGTAGAGAATTAGAAATGGTGTGAGGCTTTAAACCATTAAAGTCTGTCATCACTAAAGTAATTTTTTAACAAGTCCTTATTTTCTAAGTCCCCTCCCTCAGACAGTGCCACTGACTGGTGACCAAGTGTTTAAATGCATTAACCTATGATTTCTCATTTAAACTATAACAAATGTCATATCATCTTGGAATAATGAAAGAGTGAGTTTTGCCTAACAAAATATAATAGTAAATAAAGACTGCTTAACAAATTTCATATATGGCAAAACATAACTATTAGGTCACTATTTTCTGAATTAACTACAGGGTTTTATTTTGTTTTACAACTAGGAATGTTGGCAAAATATATGAAGTAATTAAAAGGCCAAGAATCTTTTCATCTTTGTGTACTTACAGACCCGTGAGGCAGGCTCGGATGGTTTGAGAGTGTACCTCATTAGAGCAATATAGCATTTCCTGAACTTCTAATTTGGTTTGAATTTGAAATTACTGGAAAATTTATTTTTCCTTTTGTGATTCCTCATGCTGTAATATTTGCTTACTTCAAACGATTTAGTCCAGGCCAGGCAGTGGTGGCGCACGCCTTTAATCCCAGCACTTGGGAGGCATAGGCAGGCGGATTTCTGAGTTCGAGGCCAGCCTGGTCTACAGAGTGAGTTCCAGGACAGCCAGGGCTACACAGAGAAACCCTGTCTCAAAAAAACAAAAAAACCAAAAAAAAGAAAAAAAAAAAACAAAAAAAAAACAAAAAAAAAAAAAAAACCCAAAAAACGATTTGGTCCTATTTTGGTAGCTAAAGAATCCAAGCAATAGAATTCTATATACATGCTATCAAGACACAATTGGTTTAAAAAAGAAAAAGTTAGGCTTCCCCCCAAAAAGACTAAAAAATGCCTCATAAATTACTATCTTGTTAATAGCCATCTTGTATAGGATAATTTTAAATCACTTTAATGAAAATTTTGTTAATGTTTTACCACATTAGTCCTGTGATGCTTCAATATCTGATACATATATAGTTTTGGTGGTCTTATATCTTATTTAAATATCTTATTAACATCATTAAATTTCACTTACTGAATCATGAAAACATCGTTCAGATTTGTCATGCATATACTTTCACAATCAAGAATTTGACTAATATCTAATTATCAGTGAGTGCATAACATGTGTGTTCTTTTGTGATTGGGTTACCTCACTCAAGATAATATTTTCTAGTTCCATCCATTGAATTCTTGAATTCATTATTTTTAATAGCTGAGTAATATTCCATTGTGTAAATGTACCACATTGTCTGTATTCATTCCTCTGTTGAAGGACATCTGGGTTCTTTCCAGCTTCTGGCTATTATAAATAAGGCTGCTATGAACATAGTGGAGCATATGTCCTTGTTATATGTTGGAACATCATCTGGGTATATTCTGGTTCCTCAGTTATAGGTCCAATTGTCTGAAGAACTGACAAATGGTATGCACTCACTGATAATTGGATATTAGCCCCAAAGCTCACAGTATCCACGATATAACTCACAGACCACATGAAGTTCATGAACAAGGAAGACCAAAGTGTGGGTGCTTTGGCCAGTCTTAGAAGGAGTAACAAAATACTCCTGGGAGCAGATATGGAGACAAAGCATGGGACAGAAACTGAAGGAGAGGCTGTCTGGAACTGCTCCACCTGGGTATCCATCCCTTGTGCAGTCACCAAAGGTAGACGCTGATGTGGATGCCAGGAAGTGCATACTGACTGGATCCTGATATTGCTGTCTCTTTAGAGGCCTACCAGAGACTGAAATATACAGAGGTGGATGCTTACAACTAACCATTGAACTGATCATGGGGTTCCCAATGGAGGAGTGAGAGAGGAGACTGAAGGAGCTGAAAGGGTTTGCTGCCACATGAGGAGAGCAACAATAGCAACCAACCAGAGCTCCCAGAGTCTAAACCACCAGCCTGGGAGCACATAGGGAGGGACCCATGGCTCAAGCTGTATATGTAGGGGAGAATAACAGTGTCAGCCATAGGTGGGTGAGAATGTCCATGGTCCAGTGAAGGCTGGATGCCCCAGTATGGGGGAAATCATGGGTGGGGAGATGGGAGTGGGAGGGTGGGTGGGGACATATGCTCATAGAAGCAGGAGGAGGTGGGATGGAATAGGGGGTTCCTGGGTGGAAGGGGGAATGAGAAAAGGTGATTACATCTGAAATGTAAATAAAATATCAAATAAAAAAGAAAAAAAGAACTTCAATATTTGAAATACAAAACAATCATCAAATAACAATAGCTTTGTTCAGTTATAGAATGTTCCTAAAGCACTCATTGTTTGAACACTTGGTCTTAGTCTGGGAACTTTTTTGATAAACTCATATATAAGCAAATTCTGCAATTCTTTTCCAACTATAATGAACTATATTCCAATAAATCATAAACAAATGTAAAACTGTCTGCCCTTGTCAGGTTTTTAGTCACATTGATGAGAAAGGTGATTTGTACATATACTTTAGTAAAATTGCTTTGCTTAATATTTTGGTACAAGGATAACTCTTCTAGATAATGCTCTATTTATAACTCAATTACATTTTAAAAATTATGATCTCAACTAAAATTTCATCACATTCTCATTTTCCTTCCAATTTCTCACAGCTACCCTCTCTGATATGATGTTTTAGATAAATGCATATATGTGTGTGCATATGAGTATGCACATAAAGACATATATGCAAATAGAACTTTATTCCTGGTGTGCACACAGTTTCAAGACTGACCCCCTATCAATTGAACAACTAATATAAGGGGACTCAACTAATTCTCCTTTTCTCAGTAGTCATTAGCTGCTTGTAGTTCTTTGTTTTAAGGCAGGTAAAAATGAAATAATTCTCCTTCAACACTAACATTTCCAATGGTATTATCAGTCTTCTGGTCCTATTTGTAAAGTCACTTCCGAGAGAGACAATTTCTCAGAAGACTTATTAGTATTCTGTCTTTCACAATTTTTCTGTTCTCTCAGCTGTGATGTCGCTTTAGCCAGAGGTACAGAAATCATGTTATAAATGTATTCTTTGGGGATGGCCTTATTGTGATCTGTTGACCAATGCATTATGTCCAGTTGTGAATTTCTATGGTGGCCTACATTTGCTGTGAAGAAAACTTCTTTATCTTTTATGTTTTTAATTGGATTTTTAAAAGCCTACACTGATTCTGAGTTTCTCAAAGTTTCACATGTAACCCAGTCCCACTCAGCTCCCTGTCCCCTTACATCCACCTTCTGCCCTTGTAACCTCTCCTACAAAACAACACACACATGCAAACAACAAATAAACCAAATGAAAAACTTAATAAACAAAATCAAACAAAACATAGAAAACATCTTGTCATGTAAGCTGTAGTGTGTCACTTTGTGTCCACAGTATACCCCTCTGTCCACACATCTTCACATGCAAAAGTTTCCTGCTGCATCATTGGTATGGTTCAAGGTCTCTGGCCTTTGTGACAGCATCAATTTTGGATCCTTACATAGACTCCTCTGGGCCTTCCCATTGTTACCCTGTGTCATGGAAATCCTGAATTTCTGGATCAGCAGGACAGACCCCTTCATATCCACTAACAGTTCACAGATACATAGATTTTTGAGGTGGGCCAATTTAAAACAAGGGATCTGGGCCTGGGTGCTTTTCTGCTCTCCCAAATGCAGGGTGTGGCAATTGTCAAGGGAGGGGAGCATCACCACATACACATTCCACCTCAAGGCAGCAAAGGCAAAGGTCAGGCCAGCCAGCATTCCTGACCTCTTATTTTTATGGCCAGCTCCTCTGAGCCCCACCACAAAGGCCAGATCTACTGTGATCTCTAGCTCTCATGACTCTGGGGCCAGCATTCCCAACTCCAGGGGTGGCTATGGGTAGGCTGGGGAGCTGGGGAGGTTATTAGCTCAGCACCTTTGACCCACCACAGAAGAAGGGAGGGGTCAGCTCTGCCTTGCGCTCTCTCTCTCTCTCTCTCTCTCTCTCTCTCTCTCTCTCTCTCTCTCTCTCTCTCTCTCTCTCCCTCTCAAGGCCAGCTCAGCAGCACCGCTACAACCAGGGCAACCTTAACTGTGCTGCAGGCATCATAAAGTACAAGGATCATTCTCCTGAGTGCCTGTGAGAGTTGGGAACAGTTCTCCAGAGTTTAACAGCCAGTAAGAGACAGAGCCAATTCTGCAAAAACCCTGGAAATCCACATGGTCTCTGGAAGCTACCCAGACCAAGGACATCACCATGATCTCTGTGGTAAATGAGCTAAGGACATTGACACTGATCCCTGAAGCTGCATAACCCATGGCCCCAGACATGGTCTTCAGTGTTAGTACAGACTGGAACTTCACCATGGCCTAGGGAGGTAGAGCTAGCTTCTCACAGCAAGCTATTCCTCTGAACTGCCGTGTGTCTGCAGTTTCATTTCTTTTCATAATGTTCAAGCTGCTGCACTTCTCTTTCTTTTCCAACTGTCCACCACATGCTAACACATTCTAATGGCTCCTGCTTCAGACTGGTCATGTAGCTGGTGTGCCTCTCTCTGTCATCTTCTGTGTGATGATTAGTGGGTATCTACATGTTTAAAGCTCTACCATGTGGCAGTGTTAGAAGGCGAGTCTGTAGAAATCTTCCCTATTTTGTGTTGCATTGCTTGGCAGTATGGTAGGTAGGACTCTCTGTATCTATAGCCCATAGGGTATAGGATGCAGGATGGTGTGTCAGGTATGTGGCTGTCTTTCTTGCTCCTGCCCTAGGGCATGGCCATAGAGAGGCCTCTGTCTTCATCTTCCAGCACTGCTGTAAAACATCCTTAATGAGGAGTAGCAGCTACACTTATTTGTGGATATAAATATAATATTAAAAATGTAGATAGGAATTATGATGGTGTAACAAAGTGGTGGTAGTTGGTTTTTTCCCTAAGGTCTGTGCTTTTACTAGTCCAGAGATGCTTGTTGAATTTCTAATATAAGACATGACTTCTTTCCTTCTGTCTGGAAAGAAGTACAATCAGACTGTTTTAAGTACAATCAGACTGTTGTTAGTTGCCACTGAAATGTGAGGGCCACTCATAGCACCTTTGTGAAAATCTTATCATGTTGGTAATTGTCATGGCTCATATATAGTTGAACTGGATAGGACTGTTTAATTGATCCCCTCCCTTGACAATTTAGGTAGTATTTTCTGGAACCATTGAATCTAAACCACAGGAAAGTGGCTTGTATAATCTACATTGAATCATCCCAGTCCTGTATGCTACGTGTGCAGTGTTTTTAGCAAAGGGGGATTCATACTTAAGGCCTGGGAGCAATTAAAGGGATGCATTAGTAACTTGTTTCACTTTAATAGTCACATAGACTACCTCAACAGAGGTTCCTAGTGCTGATATTTGGATTTGTGTTAGTCTATGTTTCATGTGGTTTATATTATAAGCCTGAGTGTCTCAACTTCATATTAGCTCATTTTTTCACCTTCTGAAAATTAGAGATAGGGCAAATTTAAATGCTACTTTTTGAAGTCCAAATGGATTTCAGAACAGACACCATTGAAATACTATTTCATTGTAGTTTTTCTTTTTCTTCTTCTTCTTTTTTTACTTTGAGTATTAGTAGATAAATATCTTTCTATTGTTTATTTTATTTATTTACATTTCAAATGTGGTCTCCCTTTCTGGTTTCTTCTCCGCAAACCCTCTATCCCATCCCTTTTGCCCTGCTTCTATGATGGTACCCCCCTACCCACATCACCTTACTGCCGAAGCATTCCCCTACTCTGGAGCATCAAACCTTCATAGGACCAAGGGCCTCCCCTCCCATTGATGTCATATAAGGCCATACTCTGCTACATATGCATGGGTCTTTTCATGTGTACTCTTCAAGAAGAAAGAAGACCAAAATTTGGATGTTTCAGTCCTACTTAAAAGGGGAACAAAATAGTCACAGGAGGTAGAGGGAGGTAGGGACCTGGGAGGGAAAGAGGAGCAGGAAGGGAAAAGAGGGGTACAGGATCAGGTGTGGAGGAGATGGTGGGGTGAGGAGTACAGAGGGTCAGGAAATTGAATGGAGGTGTATAGCAGTAGGGGATGAGGAACTGGAGGTAGCCACTAGAAATTTCTAGATGTCAGGGAAGCAAGAGTTTTCAGAACCCAATATGGATGACATTAGATGAAATACTCAACAAAGGGGAGATAAAACATGTAGAGACCATATGCAGAGGATAGGCACAGATCCTGGTTGAGGGATGGGGCTAATATTCCATCTCAAAAATATTAACTTAGAATTGTTCCTGTCTAAATGAAATGCAGGGACAAAGAGTGGACCAGATACTGAAGGAAAGGCCATCTAAAGACCACCCCACCCATCTGCAGATCCATCTATCTGCAGACACCAAACCCAAACAATATTGCTGATGACCAGAAGTGCTTGCTGACAGGAGCCTGCTATATCTACTGAGAGGCTTTACCACGGCCTGACCAATACAGATACAAATGCTTGAAAGCAACCATCAAAGTGAGCATGGGTACCCTAATGGAAGAGTTAGGAGGAGGACTGAAGTTGATGAAGAACAATGATATCAACTAACAGAACCCCTCATAGCTCCCAGGGACTAAACTATCAATCATTGCAGTTTTTCAAGGGAGTCGTTTCTCTTCCAGAATTGCATACTACCACAAAGTACATGTAGAATGATCCAGTTATAAAAGCACTGGTGCCTATACACAGGATGGATTGAAAGAGAGCAACTTGGATATATTAGAAGCACTTGGGAGTGCAGGAAATTCTGCTCAGTGTAGCATCAAGGTCAGATTCATTTTGGAACCAGGTCTTGACAAGAAGCCAACAACCGTAAAATCAGCTACCAGCAAAAAGATCACTCAAGGACAATTCTGAAAGAACTGAACCAAAAATGGTAAACATTGCGAAGTGACATTCAGAGTGATGACAGACTTCTGAAGAGGCAGAGCAGAAACTGTAAGCACACTGGAGAACAGAGGTCATCATCATCAGTTAATAACTGGCAATGTAGGTATTCTACTTGTGCCATGTTTTTAAGGAGGAAAGCATCAAGATCTTAAAATGCAAATACTATTCCTATAACATTCATCTGCTTATTATGATAATATAGAAGAGATGAGGAGGTCTTTATGTAAATGATAATAAATATGCATCATTTCTTTTAGTATTCTCAGTTATAAATAAAAGGATATACTATAGTAAGGTCAAAAAGCAAGTTTTTAGTACAAAAGTGATGGAATGCACAAAATATCCTCACTGGGGAATTAGCATCCATGCTATTTTTGAATAAAAAGGAAATATTAAGCAAAGCACATAGAGACAATATTGTAGTATATGCATCATCATTATAACTGCTTTTCACTAATATTGAAGTAGCTATAGATGTAAAATCAACGACTCAACAAGATGCAATGCATTTTTGGTATTGGGGTTTTTCCTTGGTACCATAAGATGTCTAGTTGGGCATTGCTCACAGTACTGGGGTTTTGTATGAGTTTTTAAAAGGCCTTTAGTTTTAGTTGTTCCTCCTGATATTCTGCCATTGACTATACCCTCTTTTCCCTTCCCAATTAATGTTCCTATTGTAGTCCCACCCTTTATCTTTTCCTAACATTGTGCTCTATTTCCCCTACTCTGAAAGAGCCCCTCTTCAGCACTAACCTCTATGGTTACTAGAATTAAAACAAATCTAAAGCAAAAATCTAATATCTAATAAAAGGAAAACAAATGGAATATTTGTGTTTTTGGCAAAAGCAAGGCCTTCAAAGTATTAGATATTCTACAACGTTTCAAAAACCCAAATTCAGGTATGTTTCATTTCAGGCTTTTCTTTTAACACATATTTGTACTTTAATTCAGCTGAAATACATAATCTTGACCACTAGGCCTCTCCTTAACAACAGATAAGCATCAGAAATTCAGTATTAGAAACCCATAATGATTGGGAAAGAGAATGTGCCATCTACAGAAATAATACTTTATTGTGTGTTTTTGTATATGCTTTATGTGTGTAAACATTTAACATTAAGATGTTCAGTAAAACCCAGTGAATCTAGGATAACTTATAGGATCTAATTCCTGATTCCGAGAAATGACCATCTTATGCAAGACACACCCAAAGTTGTCAATACATAGGTAGATGCGTACTACAACAAGCTAAAGTTGAGGAATGAATCTGCAATAAAAATTATTATTTCCATTAGATAATCAGATTGTCTGTGAATGAGAAAAAGATTGTATGATTGTAAAATTTCTAAGGTGACCTGAAAAACAGTGACTTCTGTTTCTCTCTGAATGTCCCTCTAATATGAATATATTTACATTAACCAAAGCACATAGAGAGAATACCTTCAGTGCCAGCTGATAAAGCTTTTAAACACCCAATCATGGCATTAAAATTATATAAAGTAGCAAAAGTTCAGAATAAATTATCAGAAACATATGTGTTAGAATAAACACACTTAAATTGACCATGTAAAACTTTTGTTAAATATGTGAATTCTAGATTTAGAAGATTCCTTCAAATATTGATAAAGGTGATGTCTAAACTGCATGCTTCCAATTGGGAAGTAGTTTGTACTCACAATTGTCAGCAGAAAATATATGATATGATGGTGTGTGTGTGTGTGTGTGTGCTTTGAAAATTTTATGTTTATATAATGTATTATGAATATCAAATCTATTCTTTTTATCCTTCCCTCCAACTTTTTCCATATTCCCACTCCACCCTTCCTCTGCAACTCATGTACTTCTGGAAAGGATGGAGAGGGTTTTATGAACTCTTACTTTTAGGAGAGAAAATTTATAGCTTCTGGGAGATTTTGTACAGGGATTTAGATACAGATAGGCTATCCATGCTACAGTATGCTTTTAGAAATTGCATTTATACAGGATTTATAGGTGGTAGAATATTACCTGCCACTTTAGCATGCTTTTGTGATTTATTGTAAATATCATTAGCTTCTATGAAAAAAAGCACTGGCAAGAACATACAAGTGTTAACTTTAAGAACAAATTTTAATCCATTTAGTGAAAAGAGAAGTATTGAAAAATATCTAGAAGAATATACACTGTGTTATTTTTGTGTTCTGTAAGTAATAGCCCATGTATCTTCTGTGCAATATTTCTTTTAAAATAGATTCATTATATTGTTACTAAATTGTTCTAATAGATAGGGAAACTATGTCTAGATACTAAGATGAAGGCATGTTATGCTGGAGAATATACTCAGAAGTCATCATCTTTATTTTTTCTAATTCTCATTCTAGTTTCTATGGTTGATGGTTGTTTATAAAAAGAAAAATAACATACTGGTGAGAAGCATTGCCTGTATTCTCACTAGTGTCCTTAAAACTAATAATTAGCCTTCCTGTGTTAATGAACAGCAATAAAACTTCAGGTTTATGTGTGATAATATACTAAAGAATATAATATTTGATTACTATAATATTTATTTTTCTGATAGTAATTCCTCAACAGTAAATTTTAATTGTTAAAACATAAAGAAAAATTTTGTGTGTGCTTGTTAAGTTTTCAGAATTGCAAGCTTTTTATTCAACTTTGAGAAAAAATGTATCTTATAAACCATACAGTTCATGATTAAATATAGCTATAATTATATATATTTGGATTTTAAATTAATGACATGATAAAAACATGAACATAGTAAATTATGTACTCACAATAACTATAATTCAAGCTTTCTGTACCTTAAATAATTACACAACAGATGGTTCTTCCTGAAGCAGAACAACACATATCATTCAGTTTAACTTTGAAGGAAATGAGGAGAGAATTCATAAAACTAAATTGGGGTAGTGATCTGATAAAATGGTTACGTTATTACAGTGATATATTGACTCCAACACAAGCATACACTTGTTTCACTCCTTGCACATATTTGGCTCATTTTTCTAGCAACCTTATAAATGACGATTTATATAAAGCTATCCTGACCATATTTACCATATCGGCAATAGGTGCTTGTGAAAATCAGATATTTTATTTCATTTTTTACCACAAATCTCAAAATAGAATCAAAGCTTGTTTAGATTACTGATGCATGAATTTATGAATCTTGTGACACTGACACATCTTTGTGTATGTGGGAATGACACACCATCTTAAACATTTCTAATGATATATATAATTCATATACCATAAATTCACCATTTACATTATACAATTCATAAGGGATAAGTAAGTCATTTTGAATCATTTGCTTTTCCTGTGTTAGACAGATGTCATCACTATCTTTTTCAATTTCATGTGAACACCAGTAACTATTTTTAGGTTCCTGCATCATCCAATTTCTCAATCCATTTGTTTAAATATGTATTTAAACAATGTATTTTCTCAATCCATTTGTTTAAATATGTATTTAAACAGTCATATACTTTAGGTATCTATATATTTACCTTTTGGGGAAAAGATACAATGCATACATTGTATCATATACTATTATAATTCTATTACTTTACTAATTTATGTGTATGTTCCTTTTGCCTTCATGTATACTCTTGGCACCATGGTTATGCAGAGCCCTTTGAAAACAGAAGCAAGGCACTAGATAACCTGGCATTAAGATTAGTGATGGTTGGACATCCATCTTGGTACTAAAGATTGGATCCAAATCCTTGGGAAGAATACCCAGGGCTTTTAACAGCTGAGGCATTACCCAGTCCCTCTGTTCTAATTTTACATTTCTATAGATTTTTATAAAATCTGTTTTATATACAGCCAGCAGTGGAGTTATTAGGTAATATTGTAAGTACACTTAAGATTTGCGAAATGTTTAATTGCTTCTCAAAGTCACCATGATGTTTCCGATTTCTATAAGCAGTTCCCAGGAATGTCAATTCTTGTAGATCTTTATTATCTTTGGTGTTACGTTAATTTCCAATTTAATTCTACCTAATGAATATACCTAAAGAAATACTTTGTATTTTATTAATGACCAATGTTATTATCATATTTTCACATGCTTGCTGTAGGTATATTTATATGTGTTGAGAGAGAGAAAGAGATAAGTAGATAGATAGTTAGTTAGATAGATAGATAGATAGATAGATAGATAGATAGATAGATAGAGAGTAAATTGGAGAGTAGTCCCTTCCAATGACTTTTCTGCTTTCTAAAATATATGAAAATTATGTTTAAAGAAGTTTCCAGGGAAAAATTTAGCAGTATGTACTTAGAGTTCTCCTGTGCTCTCTGCCATCACATATACATGATATCTTCACTATCAACTGAATACACCAGTCATATATGAATTGTATAATTGCTTGTAATATATTAACTTACATAGATAAAACATGTTCATAGTATTCTAATTTCCAGTACATGTACTTCAAGATTGGTTTCTATCATTTATGCCTTTGATTTTTAACAATATTTTGTAGCTTGTTAGGTCAATAGCTTGACATTTTTATGTTCAACAATATTACATTACCTGGCTGTACAATGGTTTATTTGTCCACTTACCAACTGCCAACCATCCTGAAGGCTTTAAAATTAGAATGATATAAACAAAGTGGTTATGAATATTCATATACCAAACTGTAAATATAAGTTTATATTTCATTTGGCCAAATATTAAAGTGTAAAACTGCTAGAGTTTGTAAGCATGGAATGCATTGGATAATGAAAATATTCTTTGGAAATATTTGATGTAAATGTCATTAACTATCTAGTACATTTTATTAAAAATGTGGTAAGAAAAAACTGTCTCATTTTGTGTTTTTGTTGCAAATTGGTAAAGCGTTTTCTAAAACTACTGTACCACATCCTATTCTCACCAGCACTGAGTAAGAGTTTCTCTTACTTGACAAACTTTTCTGCACATGATGAGGTCATTAGTTCATACTTTGACATTCTAGGGGTTGTGCAGCTGATTTTCATTTCTCCTTTTCTTTGAACTTGTCTACAGCATACATTGTAGAACATTTTCTCATACAATTACTTGGCATCTGCTTGCCTTTCCT
Organism: Arvicanthis niloticus; assembly: GCF_011762505.2. Lineage (NCBI taxonomy): Eukaryota > Metazoa > Chordata > Mammalia > Rodentia > Muridae > Arvicanthis > Arvicanthis niloticus. The sequence continues at coordinate 68,837,398 of NC_047667.1, read as the reverse complement.
GGTAAATTGTTTGTTCAGATCCTAGACCATGTTTTAATGTTGGTTAGTTCTTGTTCAATGTTACAAGTTCTTTGTATATTATGAATAAAGATCATGTGGTAAAGTACTAGATGTTGTTGGGGTTCATAGGCATCATAGCTGAGTTGGTTGCTATCCTCCTTTGAAAGTTTTCATGGAAACTTCTGGTATCAGCAAAGGTGGTGTTCAGAGAGGAGGATTCATGTCAATCCCAACATATAATTCTGGGTCCTGTGTCAGAGGTTCAGGGCATCTTCAGCAATAGGGACTTACTTTCTATCTCTCAGTGCAACCAAGGCAATAGCAATACCCTGGGTATTTGGGGAGCCTCTTGGAGAACCTAGAACAATAATTATAAAGTTGGCTTCTCATGTTTGCTGTTGGTATTTTTACTAGGTAGTCTTTGACTCTTGGAGGGAACAATGTTGGCCAAGATGAAAAACTTTTATTTGAAAATACACATATTTATACATAGACTTACATATAGTGTAGGAGTGTTTTAGGTAGTTAATAGTATGATTGTCTATGTTTTTTTATATATAGTAACTGTTGTTTTTACCCTCTACCCTCCTCTATTTATCTTTCTTTCTGCTCCATAATTTAGATTTCCTCACAATTTTCACCATTTCTTTGATATTATCATTTTTAATCTGCTATTTCCTTCCCTACTTCTCACCTTTACTCCAGCAAATATTCCTTTTAATTTCCTGGGTTCTGCAGTGACTCTAAGATATGGATTCACATTTGAAGATTTGGGACTGGGAACCTCTAATGAGAGAAAACATGACATATTTGTGACTTAGAATCTGTGTTACTTCATTTAATATGATCTTTCTAGTTCCATTTTTTGCTGGGAAAGTTCTTTATTCATTACAGCAGAATAATATTCCATATGTACTTCTTATTCAATATCCTATCATACACTGAAAGCAAATTAGGCTGCTTCCATTCCTTATTTATTATGAATAGAGTAACAATGAATATGGTTGAGCAAGCATTCATAGAGTAAGAAGTTAAGAATTTTTGGATATATAAAATAGACTCCTATAGCTGGACTATAGATAAATTGATATTTTTTTTTTAGCAAGTCAAGAGTTCTCTACACAGGTTTTCACAGTAGTTATACTAGTTTTCAAACCCACCAATAGTGAATTGAATGAAGGTCCCCTTCTCTCCACTTTTTTGTGTTTTATGTGTTGGCAGACATCTAGAGACAAGTTGGGGTACAGAAAGAATGTGGCCAATCTAGACTGGAGCATGTGATTTGGAACCTGGGATAAACCTGGCTGGTTAGGGAAAGGTACAGATATGGAAGATAAAGGAGACTCATTGAGTTAGATCCTGGAGAAAGAATTTTTGAGTTGTTTTGTTGATCTTTGACATTCTGATTGGGGTTATATAAAATATCAGATTTGTTTTGATTTGCATTCCCTTAATTGCTACAGATGACAAACATTTTAATATATATTCCTTAGCTAATTGTTTTGTTCTTTTGGGAGAAGGCTTTATATATCTTGGATTTTAATCCTTCCTCAGATGTAGAAACAGCAAAGATTTCCTCCCATTCTGTAGACTTTCTATTCATCCACTTAATTGTTACTTTTGCTGTAGAAAACTATTTTAATTATATGAAATACAACTTGTTAATAGTTAGACTAAAATTTTAATGAAATGAAACCATATTCAGAAAGTTCTTTCCTATACCTACACAATGTGAAGTACTGATTATGCTTTCTTCTAGAAGTTTCAGTGTTTCAGCTTTCATGTTTAGGTTTTTGATTCATTTGGAATTAGTTTTTATGAAAGGTAAAAGATACAGTCTAGTTCTATTCTTCTGTTGTGTACAAGTATTTTTTCAACCTTACTTATTAAAGATGATTTCTTTTCTTTTTTTTTGATAAGAGTTATGTAGTTTAATCCCTCCAGGTGATATAAAGTACTGAAAAGAAATACAAATGCATTCAAAGTAGAGTATTCATCTTAAGTGCATATTTCTTTATAAAGATATTCTGGGGCTTTTATTATTATTATTATTATTATTATTATTATTATTATTATTATTATTATTATTTTACTGGATATTTTATTTATATTTCAGATGCTATCCCCTTTCCCCATCCCCCCCAGAAAACCCCTATCCCATGCCCCCTTTTTCTTTTTGCTTTTCTACACTTTTTAAAAATGTTAATCGAAGGCTTTATAAGTTTGGCAATGCTCAATCAGGAGTGTAACCTAATACCCAGCCTAGATATATCAACTATCTTTGACTGGTGAAGACACATGAAAAACTGCCTCACTAAGGCAGCACATATACTAAAATTGGAACGATGATTTCTTTTCTACAGATTTTGTTTTTGACATTGTCAGACATTAGATGGTTGTTAATTTATGTACTAAAGTTCAAGTGTTTGGTTTTCTTCTATTGATCTATGTGCTTATTTCTTTGCAGGAAAATAATTTATGTTTTGTAAATATGGCTTTGTGTATCTTAAGATGTGAAATGGTAATCAGTCCAACATTACTCTTTTTGTATATGATGGTTTTGATTATCCTAAGGTTTCATTTACATTTTGGATTTTTTTTTCTTTTCTGTGAATACCAGCATGAGGATTTTGATTAAAGTTAAATTGAATTTGCAGTAACTTTTGGCAAAGTGGTCTTTTTCCACAATGTTAAACCTATCAATCCATGATCACAGGATATTATTTAATTTATCTCTTTCTTCAGAAGCCTGAAGTTTTAATTGTACAGGTCTTTTACTTCCTTAGTTAGGTCTTTTATGAGTTTGATTTTTGTTTGTTTGTTTATTTGTTTATTTACCTTTTTGTTTCATTAAGGCTATTAGGAATAAGAGTGTGTTCATTATCTCTGTCCACATGCTTGTTATTTAGATACTGCATTGTGCAAGATAATTTTGTACCCTGCCACATTGTTGAAGTTGTTGATAATTTCTAAACACTTTCTGCTACAAATTTTTGGAATTTCTAATGTATAGTTTTAAGTCATCTGAATATTGATAGTTTTGAGTCCTTTTTCTCTTTATATTCTTTTAAATTTTTTTTCAGCTAGTATTTTGAGCACTATATAGAAAAGAAATGAAGACAGTGGATATTCCTGTCTAAATTTGACTTAAGTGGGATTGAAGCAAGCTTTCTCCACTTAGGGTTATTTGTTGTGGATTTTTCATATACACTTTTTATTATTTTGATGTATGTTCCCACTATTTCTACATTCTGTAGATCTTTTATCATTAAGTCATAGGTCTTACCAATGACATTTTTATGCATCCATTGATATATGTATGAAGTTTTATTATTGTTATTGTTACTGTTATTATGTGTTTTGGTCTTTAAGCCTATTTATGTGGTTTATTTCATGGATTTGTATATGTTAAATTCTCCCTGCATTTCAGGGGTAAAGCCAATTTGTTCATAATGGAGAATTTTTGTGATGTATTTATGTATGCTGTTTGCAAGAATTTTGTTAGGTTTGGGTCTAATATGAACAGAGCAGGTCAGGGCAGAAGAAAATCTACTCATATGGGTTAAGCCCAGAGGGTAGAAATGGCTTGGGTGGAATACAGTCAGGTGGACAGACGGTATTGTATTTGAAGTACAGGATATGTCTACTAGCCCAATCCTGGAGTGTGGGATTTCAAATGTCTGGGTGGAAATTCTGGATGTGGCATCAGCAGATTTGTTTAAGAGATGATAGGGAGGTGCCGCACTGAGGCCTAGAGATTTCTCTTGGCACAGGCAAGGAAGGTTAGGCACTAGATATGACACCTGAACTAAAATATTATTAGTTATATTATTAGTTGGGGTAGGTCTGTGTATGGGGAGAGTCAGGAAACTCACAGGGACAGACTTTGTAGAAGGATGTGGGAGAGCTTGCTTGGTGGAGATGTTGGATATTACATAGAAGGAACCTGTGTTTTGTGGGATAGGTGCTAGCAGACACTGAAAAATAGTAGTGGTACAGAGTACAGCCAAACTATGCTGGAGCATGTGATTTGGAACCTAGACTAGACATAATTGGTTAGGGAGAAGTATCATATGGAAACTAGGGGAGACTCATTGAGTTAGATCCTAGAGAAAGAAGCAGGAGGTTTACCTAGTTAGAGAGGTTGAATGCAGCACAAAAGGGAATTTTGAGTGGTAGCAGGTAGGGAAGATCCTACTAGAAGCCTACAGGTTAGTTGTAGCACAGGCAGAATTGGTTACAATATGCCTGGCCGCTGGTTGTGGGAACTGGGCTATGTCTGCCACGTTTATGAGAAGGCCTGGATGGGTAGGGTCAGTGAGACTCATTGGAATAGACCTGGAAAAATTAAATTTTTTTCAAATTTACTCTATTTTCTTTATTACCTTACAACTACAGAAAAATACTATAATTTACTCAGTACATTCATGTATTTATTATTGACTCAAAAGAAGGTAATAGTGATTTATTGTCATTAAATCTGTAATTTTATATTAAAGATAAAATTAAAAACATAGATTTTTTCCCCCACTGGGGGTACATATTTTGACTCAAAGTATGTAATATATTTTCTTCTATATTTTGATACTTAAATTATTTTGCAATATACAACACAGAAGCATAATTTCTTAGTACAATTTTTTTTAATATTTTTCCTTTGGTGATTTCTTAGTAGATAACTTTGCAATCTCTAAATCAGTCATTGACAATTGACACAACATTTAATATTCTCCCAAATCTCTGCCTCAGAAATCATTAGGAAAATATAATTTAGATTAACAACAACAATGTTTATTTTAATTTTCTCATCAGAACTCTGCTTAAATTAGTTCTTCAAAAAGGGATAACTCTGAAATATTTAAATGTATTTTATTTTATGCCTTTAATACAAGCATTAGAAACATGAGCAAGTGAATCTGAGCTCGATGTCTTTATACTGTTTTTCTGATTGGAAATTGTCTACAGCAATAGTGATACATTTAAAAAACTCACTGCATTTTTTAATGGACCTATGACTATGTAGCATTTGAATCTGTGGTTGATTGGAAATGCACTCAACTATTTTTCTCTTGAATATTCTCAAAAGAGATAAGGAACTTGTAGGGAGCCGACAGAAGGCGGCTATCATCCTTGCAGCCATCTTGAGCCATATACCCTGACAAGAGACTTGATTACAACAGCCTACAACAGCTGAGGACACTCTGATAACATCTTATCTTAGATACCCAGGATCTTCCCTTGGGTGTGTGAGACTTAAAGGTGTGTGACTTAAAGGTGTGACTTAGAGATCAGATTTAGAGACAAGACCTAAGAGCATGACTTAAAGATGTGACTTAAAGTCCTGGCTTAGAAGTGAGACATATAAAAGTCAAGAGGAAGACAGAAGAATTTATTATTAGGTATTAGGCACTTGGCACTTGGAGGAAGAACTCGGCATTAGACACTTGTACTCAAGGGGCACTTGGAAGGGAGCTTGGAAAGAAGCTTGGAACTTGGAGGCACTAGGGACTAGGAACTAGGGACTAGGAACTTGAGACTTGGAACTTGGACTAGGAACTAGTGACTTGGAGAGAAGAAGAGAGACTGAAGAATAAACGGGATTGGATCACACTCTGTCTGGTCTTCATTCTTCGAGTCTGTCCTGACTCTCTCTGTTTCTGAACCCTGACCCAACCGAGGACTGGAGCAGCTTGGGGCAGTGCAAGCTCTAACAACTTAGCCACCAAGGCTTTTGGCAGTGTGGGTTCCAACATTGATAGAGCGGTCCGCAACATTTTGGCCCCCAAACGTGGGCCAGAGCGGCTCAGTTCTCAACATATTTGGTGCCCAGCATGGGACAGCTCGGGCTACAACAGAAACTAACAACTTTAAATATGCTTGTAGATGCTTATCTTTCAATAAATCATTGAAAAATCAGTAAGTTTATAATTCAATCAAGTGTTACATGATGCTCAAACTTTTAAAAGTAGTACTAAGATTACATTTAAACTCTGGCTACCTGAGCTCACATATTTTTCTTTATCATATTTTGAGTTTTTTTATTTAAATTCATTTTATTTACTTTTCATTAATATTAAAACATTTTTGCAGTTGTTTCTAATTTAAGCACTGTAACATCACATAAGGCTGTAGTGAGGACAGAACTAAACAAAGAAATTTCTAGACTTGCTGGAGCAGAGACTTTTGTTGATTTCTGACTGAAACTCATGTGAAGAGACCCTACAACCAATGCAGTTTATACTTCCCAACTTTTCTGCAGTGCCTTAGAGTTCCATTTCTCATGCGTCTAAGATATCTTTAGAAGGTTCCTCTTTTATTACTTTAGTTTTATTTGACAATATCTCTTACCTTGAAAAGACAGCTGTTACTCTGACTAGAGATGTTTACCTCTCACAGTTATTAGAATGTTAGAACTGTTCCTTCTAATTTTACAGCTTTCAGACACAATTAGTAAGTACCAGGCAAATGTAAAAACTCTGAGATAAAAGGATAATAGTTTCTACAACCTAAAGCCTTCAGACAAAAATCTGGGTGACTAATTTCTCTGCTAAGTTCACAATAGCTTAATTCTAGTGTTGAGCAAACATCATATCACTTCTTTCTCTGGTGTGTACTCCTTTGTATGTTTGTTTTTATATATTCCTTGGGGAAATATCTCAATAATTTATTTTTAAATTTTGGTATTTCTTACATAATTTACTTTGGAACTTGAGATCAAAGAACATAAACTATGAGTATTTAGAATGACTTTTGCCCACCTTTTAAAGCCACGGCCAATGGATTTACACAGATTTTACTTTCGAAAACCATATAGCAGATTTTCTCAGCCTTGTATTGTTCCCTCTACCCATATTTATTAAATGGTTTTTTCTCCCTCAGCGCCTCTTAAAACCATGCTCCTTATCACCACTGTACACAGAGGACAAGTAATAAATGCTCATTTAAAAAAAACAAATAGTTGAAATTTCCCCCAGAAAATGTTCAATATTTATTTCTTCCAAAATATTTCTACTCGGAAGAAGTAATAATAACATTGTTAATGAGACGTGTGATATTAATAGTTAATCACTACCACTGTTGTATACATTTTGCTGTCTAACCATCCAAATACTTTTCAGGAAGAAGAACTTTTCCTTTTGTGACTGTTTCACAGTTTTTAAAGATTTCCTTATTTATTGTTTAAATGAGTGTTTCTCTGTGTGCCTGAATGAAGGTATGTGCATCATATACAAGTAAGAATCCACAAAGGCCAGGAGGGGATGTCTGATTCCTTTGAATTGAAGGGGAAGACCTTTATAGACATATGTGTATGAAAGTGGCGGGAACCAAACCTGAGTCCTTTGCACAAGCAGTAATTGTTCTTTAAGGGCTGTATCATCTCTTCATCTCCCAGTGCAAATTATTTTCTCATAGAGTTAAGAAATAGAATATATGTTCATGTAGTTTTTCATATATATATATATATATATATATATATATATATATATCAATAAGAGGTAATATTTGGTAGGCTGTAAAACTTTATTGGCCAACAACTCAAAAGCCAGTAACTCATTCCTGGTACTGGGATTTTTATTTACTAATATGTGGTGCCTAGGGATTATTGTCTACTTGTTATAGAATAACTCCATTTTAACATTTTGGCAAAAATGAAATAAGTAGGAAAAACGATGGAAACAGAAATACAAGACTAAGGTTAAAAACCAACAATCTGTGACTGTTTTCACATGAAAGACATTTAACTACAAAATGTGAATTTCCATTTGCACATGTTTTACAAATTTTACTGGTTAGATATTAAGTACAGATTCAATGTAAAAAACAAAAAGCTAAGAAATGAACCCACATATGAAAACTAAAAATAAATAAAATGAAAGAAAATATGACTCAAACAATGGCACATGGACAATTATTTACAATAGAAGGAAAGCAAAAAAAAAAAATACCTCTGCACATCACGTCTTCCTCACAGTTGTTTTTGAATTAGGTTATAAACATATAAAGCAAGGGAGATTTGTACCAGCCTTAGGCTAATACAAAGAAAAACTCCCAGGGGATAGGAGTTTCAAGAAAAAATGTGAAATGAATTATGATCAATTTGATTGCAAAATATTTAAAAATTTATTTTTTGTTAATTAAAATTTACTGGAACCATAAATGAGTGAAAAAAAAACACCAAACTTTAGTGCATAGTTAAAGTCCTTGTGATTGAGAAAACAGATTCTAAATATTTATATCATCTAAATCTGTATCTGTATCAATATCTGTATCTGTATCTATCAACTCTCTATCTCTAGATAGATTATAGATATAGCTGCAGCTATAGATGATATAGATATAGATGATATAGATATAGATACAGATGATATAGACATAGATGATATAGATACAGATGATATATAGGTAGATAGATATAGATGATATTAATATAGACATAGATATAGATATACATGATATAGATATACATGATATAGATATAGATGGTACAGATATACATGATATAGATAAAGATGATATAGATATATATGATATAGACATAGATATAGATATATACTGGCTTTTGTTTAAAATATTTGTTGAATTCCTGAAGCATAGAAATGAAAAATAAATGTACAATCAACAAACATACACTATCCTATTTTCAACAGGAATTGAGAAAAAAAGGAGGACAGAGAGGGAAAAATAAAATGGAATCAGAACATTATGACCAATGACCCACAGAAGAGGTGATGATCATCGTCTAGTTAAGATGTGCTGATGCTTTTAAGAGAAAAACATACTTTATTATTTATGTGTTCCCTAAGAACAGTGTAAATGTACTCTATTATCTTACATTTCTAATACAGAAAGAAATTCTAAGATATGTAGGGCATGTATCAAGCACGTAAATTAGAAGCATAGTTGGACTCTGGCTGTGACTAGCACCTGTAAATTTAATCCCTACTGCACAGCTCTACCATCTGCATTCCATTTGCCTTTTTATTAATGCATTTTCTATGCTGCCTTTGTCTAAAACTTACTTATTTGATTCTTAAAATACATGCTTGAATTTTTTGGTTCACACAATATATGTATACATGTAATACATGTAACTGTAATACAGATACACACTATCTCTCTGTCTCTCTGTCTCTGTCTCTGTCTCTCTCTCTCTCTCTCTCTCTTTCTCTAACTTTCCTTGAGACTGGCAATAACTACTAAAATTCTGCTTTGTTTTCAATTCTGGGTCTCAGATGTAGTGCCCCATGAGTGCTAAATATTCTTCCTCAAGACTATTCTAATCTCAATCATTGTCTATTTTTCATAAACAACAGATGATTAAAATCTATTAACTTTCAGAATCATTAGCTTTCATGATAGCTTTCATTTCCAGCCCTAGTTGTCTGGAAAAAGCAATAGATACAGATTGGTGGATTCCTATGTAGAGTTAGATGCTTCCAGGGAATGTAGCATCTAGGTTAGTCCTTGATGGCAGAGAATTGATGGTCAAAGGACAGTACGAAGGTACATGCCACTGGTGGACAAATGGAAACAAACTTTCAGGAGAAAAGACATTGAAAAAAATGAACAATGAAACTAGAGAAGCATTTTCCAAAGATTCTTGTGTTTTGAGTTAAAATAAAATTGTTACATTTATACCTTTTATTGTTAATTTTAACCATTACTCAAACCCCCCAAGTAACCACTACACTAAATCCATGTCAGGAAGCGCCTCTTGACCAGAGCAACAATGTTGGGTTGGTGTCTCCAGACATGATGGATCACCAGGTGGGGCAGTCGCCCTGGTTAGCCCTTCCTTCAGTCTCTGTTCCATGTTTTGTTCTTGGTCTTCCTTTGGACAGGAACATTTCTGGGTTAAAAACTCTGAGACGAGAGTGGGGAGCCCCATCCCTCTACCAGGGAACATGCTTAAGTACTGGAAGTGGTCTCAACAGGTTCTATCTCCCCATTCTCTTCACATTTCAGCTAAAGTCATCCCAGTTGAGTCCTGGGAGCCTCACATTTCTCTGGTGTCAGAGACCCTCCAGTGGCTATCCTCAGTTTTCATCTCCCTCCCCCCGCCCTGCATATTTTTGTTTGACCTTCTGTACCTCTCTCACATTGCCGAGTGGAATTCAGAAAGTCTATTGAAGAAGTTAAATCTGACTTCTAATTCCATGTCTCTCTGTTCACTCTCAAGGAAATCTGTAGAAAGATTAATTTTTCTAATTAGAGAAACTGCAAATACATCTCTTAATTCTTATTTAAAATCAAAACTTTAAGAAACCTAATGTAATCCCATATCAAGCTTCTCAGGCAAAATATTTCTCACTTTGAGGAATAATATATTTCTTTTGACATAAAGATTATTTTGTTTTTAAAAATGCCATTAGGAAAACAAAAATCCATTTGTTACTCATTTTCTTGATTTTCATTCAATCTCAGTTCCCTTGTTTGTCAACAACAAACAGCATTCATTCCAAACATTTATCTATCATTTAATCTTCCTGCTTTCTTCCTAACTTGATTCATTTGCCAGTAACCTGGGGAAGCTCAGATAACCTGCTGTAGGTTTCCCATTCTGTTTTATCTTGTCGTGGTTAGGTATGAGCATGTGTCCTGAGCATATCCCTCAGAACAGTGTTTGTCACATCAGTTTTTAAATTGAAGGAAGACAAAAAATATTGAGTGGTTTTTTGTTTCCTATACAGTGATACTTTTATATATATTAGTATTCTTTCATGTGGTGGATATAATTACCAACTTACATATTTTTCTCTGTATGTGCCATTATATAACTCATATAAAAGACATTTATGAACTGTAAGCCACTGTATTTTATCATGAGCTTTGGGAAATGGGCAGCCTTTTTTTAGATTAGCTATTTATTTGAAGCATGGATTCATTTCCCAGAGAGGTCAGAAAGCCCTAGAGAGAGAACTGTAACCATGGGTACTAGCTGATGATACTGACGTCAGTAGTGAAGTCTACTGCTTCAGAGTCCTATGAAGTGTATCACATCCGTGTCACCCTTCAGGCTGAGCCATACTATTGCATCCACTAGACACCCATAGATCAATTTTCTCCATCAACTGTCTATTTATTTCTCTTTGACTATGTTACAGGGGACTGATAGAATACTGAAATTATTGAAAATTTCATGTAGATAATTCTTCCCAAAGACTTTAGTTTACACTAGTAAAGGAATTAGTAAAAATTTATATCTTCTGAAAGTTAGATGATAGACATGACATTAAAATTCATAGTGCTGAGCATGGGGACACCGATAAAGGAATTAGAGAAAAGACTGAACAATCAGAAGGAGTTTGCAACCTCACGAGAAGTACAACAATATCAACCAACCAGAACCCCTCAGAGCTCCCAGGGACTAAACCACCAACCAAAGAGTACACATGGTGGGACCCATGGCTCAGCATTGTCCGACATCAATAGGAGGATAGGCCCTTCATCCTGTGAAAGCTCAATGCCCCAGTGTAAGGGAATGCCAGGGCACGGAGGTAGGAGTGGGCGGGTGGGAGGGGGAGCATCCTCATAGAAGCAGGGGAAAGGGATATGGGATAGGAAGTTTCTGGAGGGAAAACCGTAAAGGAGATAACATTTGAAATATAAATACATATACTATCCAATAAAAAAATCCATAGTGCTGCCATCCCTTCCTTTCTTATTGCCCATTTTTTTGTTCTACCTCAATTAGAATATTTTTTCAGATCCTGTATTTCTAGTACTAGCTATGGATATAAAATGTAAAATAAATGAAACTTTTTGAACTAAAATGTTATACTCTATAAGGACAAATAAATTACTAGGTAATTACATGTTAAAAATAAATCACAATTAGATCTCTGGAGTCCCATATGAAGATGTTGTCTAAGAAACAATCCCTTAATCCCTTAGGCCTTTTGCTTATTTATAAAGTAATTTTATATATATGGATATGTATGTAACTGAGTTACTCTGACAGAAATTGCCCTTTCTTTTTATTATTACCTGTTCATAGTATAAATTTATGTTACAATTTTATGTCCATGTTTTCAGTTCTTTATTTCTTAAACCATCTCAACATTTTATTGTTGTCAGGGAAAAAATATCCACTCTTTTGTCTATTACACCTGGATATTGTCCTATAAATTTGCTATACTTTATAAGTAGAAGTGTGTTGACTTTAATATATCTTGAGTTTTAGGAGACAAGTGTTTTATTACTACTGGCACAGAGAAAAAAGTCTATATGAAGGTGATGAATTATTTGCTATTGTGCTCATATTATCTGGTAGGATCTTATAGAATTACATTTACACATTTTGCACAGCAACTGAAGACAGAAGATTCATTGCTTTTGTTGTTGTTGTTGTTGTGTCATTTTGTATAATTCATTTTGATCCTAAAATATAATTAAATGACTCCAAAGTTTCATTGCTCCTTGTGGTATTTATAACTGTGTTCATCTAACTATGCTTGTTAACTTTATTTTCTGTCATACTTAGTGAAGGGATAAATGACAGAACAGAATTGAAAAACTCTCCCAATGTTTATTCCCATTTTATATACTCCAGTAACCATGATGTCAATTACATTTTTTTGAAAATATGTCAGATGGACCAATATGTTATTTTATTATGGAGTACAATGCCCAGCTCTCCTTAGGATCTATATTATAAGAGCTAAAGATATAAAATTTTAAGTATTTCTAGGATTTATTCAAGACTCACGGCATCCAGAGGTTTTCCATGATGTCACCTATCTGTAGATAGTTTCCTGCTCAACTAAAGCCATTATCCACACATTTTTCTAGCAGGCACACCAACTGCACCTCATGTGGTCACAAGTAAACAAGTTTGAATTCCTTGCAAATCTGTTTTTTTACATATTTGAATTATTTAAATACAATAGTTTCATCTCTTCACAAGATTCACTGTTATCTCATCTGCTTGTTAACTACAAAACCAGGTTACTACATTCCTCAGTGGTACATTCTGCACCTGAGGATATGCCCTGATATGAATATGCATGATATACAATATCTATTTTTCTTGGGCTGTAAGTATGACTAAAAAGATATGAACAATTCCATCTGTCTAGCATTGAAAGGTACAAGCTTGGCACACATGCCTCTCTTAAATTAGAAGTGAAATGAATGTTTTACTCCAACTGCAGCCAACTTGTCACTAGCCTCAACTGTGCATTAGCTGAAAGCACTGCAAAATACTATAGATCTTTGGTCATTTCTAATGTGAAAATCTGAGTTTCTCTTCATCAACTTACTTCCCTTTTACATTTTCAGTTCTTATACCAATTCCAACATTTTTTAAAGAGTGTTATAGCTCTCCAGCTCATCATAGAATACTGAAGCACCATGGTGTATATTTTTTCTCTTCCAACCTTTTTCTTCATCAATCAATGAAGAGAGTTTCACTCATAATACTTTACATGGGAAATCCTTGATTCAGAATCTGCTTTTCAGAAAGCTAGACCTGTAAGCCAGTACTGTTATCATATTCATAGAATAGTTGTTAAAATACAAATGACTGACATTTATCTCAGGCCTATAAATTAGAACTCAGGATTATAGATCTCTGACAGTCATCTGCAATATTGAAAAAGCACCCCAGAAAATTATTTTTCTCATTCCAATGGCACTGACAATGACAGCTGTAATTATTTTGATTATATACAAAATTGAAGAGCTGAAATGTAGAGGGGGCAGTGCTAGAGGAATTTAAATCTTCATCAGGATTTTGTGTCAAAATCATTTATTTTAAAAATACAAAAAGTATCCATACATGAGCCCCATGGAGCATTAACAAAGAAACCACATGCAGAAAAACATGTTCTAAGTTTATCGATAAGAGGTGTCTGGGATAAACTACAGGACTGAAAATACTTGGTTTAACAATATTTATATCATTCACTTACTTACTTAGAGTATTTGTTGCATATTTGTGAATGTGTATGTATATATTGTAAACACACATTCATAGAGGATGGAGAAAAAATTACTGTAATAATAAGCCCTTTCCTTCTACCCCATGGGTTCCTGGGACTGCACTTAAGTCATAAGGTTTATCAGCACTCAGGGTTAACAACTGAACCTCTGATGGGAATAGAAGGCCATGAGGGGAAGTTTATATTCAGACTATATGGAACCCATATGAATAGCCAGGATGAGTAAGTTAAAACATAGCTGACACTGGACAGCCAGAGGATCCCAGGACTCAAAGTTAGCATAAAATAGCAAATACTGTATGCCTTAGAGCCCCCAAAGTAAACAGGGTACAAATTGTTATGTAACAATTTGTCCCAGGCTGTTACTTTATGTAGGTTCTGAATAAGTATAGCTTCAAGCTAGGCAGCTTGAGCAGCTGGAGCCTCAGCCTCTGTTGCCATTGTGATGTTCTGTAGGTATACTTGGGTGTCTGCTGGCATCTGCATGCCTAGTGGCTTTCATCAAGACAATATAACTTATGTGTTATTTCCGGTCAACTTCTCACAATCTCTTCAATCTGCAGCCTCTAGTGACTTTTCTCCTTTCTTTGCAATGTAACTTGGACTATGTGTTTGGCATAGTCAGCAGGATACAACTGCCCTACCTCACTGGGTCCATCTTTTCACATCCTCTTAGAGGAGAGCACAGTGGATGTTAAGAAAATAAACTGGCTATTTTGACTGCACAGAAAGCTGACCTTAATGATATTTTTAAGTTAGAAAGCAATGTGTGAGACTTTTGAGTTCTTAAATACGTGATTTAGAATATGAAATGAATAAGAATGTTTTGAGAAGTTGTATTTAAAACAAAAGAAGTATATTTAGCATCCTAACTCTATATCTCTGAGTAGACATGATACCATCAGAGTAAGCATATGGAGAAAGTGACATCCATGAAATCAAACTCTCTATCAAGGCAGTGTCTGAAGGACACAACTAATGACCGCTGTGATCACAGGAGCACGTATTGTGTGCAGTGAATTGACAGAAACTGTAAATAAAGGAAGCTCCTAGATGGACTTAACAGAGATATTTCAGGAATAACATAAATGTCAGGCTCTTCAAATGTAATATTGCTATCAATAGTGGAAGCAGAACAAGTTCTGTGCTAAAAACTGAAGTGGAAGTTTCTGGTTGTATCAAGTGATGCAGATGCAAACTCATGTAGTGTTCTGCTGAGGAAGACTCACTTGGTGTTTTGCTGAGGTAAGACCTGTGGGAGGACACATGATGTTTGGAGGGAATATAAATAAGACTTAACAGACAGTGACGGGGCTCTTGCATGGCTAGCCTTGCAGTGCTTTGTTGGTCCCGCATCTTCATTGATCTTCAGTTCATTGAGAATAGTAAAGCAGAGAACTTTTGCTGATATCCAGGCTGGTTGCATTCACTCCCGCTGACCTGTGCCAATTCAACAGAGGGTTGGCTTTTTCTGCTGGATCATGCCACTGCTGCTGATTCTTGTCTGGTATTCTGACAAAAATGAACAGGGCTACTGGTATTCTGACAAAGAATAACTGGAATTGTCCCATAGAACTACTTCTAAACAGGTCCACATTCCTTGTCCTATTTACCATCTTTTCTCCCCTACCGATGAACAGTGGGGCTAGGAGGGGGGTCAAAGTGTTTTTGAGAAGCCTTACTAAAAGTAGGGTTTAAAAACAGTCTATTCCTGGTGAAGATCCATTCCCAATCTGTAGGCTCAGACTATTGACACTATTGTCCTTTGCCTTTCTAACAGAAGTTTTCCAGTTTCATGAGGTACCAATTATTAGTTGTTGATCTTAGAACCTGCGTCATTAATGTTCTGTTCAGGAAATTATCTCCTATACCAATGTGTTCAAGGGTATTTCCCACTTTCTCTTCAATGAGATTTAGTTTATCCGCTTTTTATGCTGAGGTCCTTGTTCCACTTGGTCTTGAGTTTTGTGTAGGGTGAAAAGTACAGATAGATAGATCTATTTTCATTCTCCTACCTGTGGACATCCAGTTATTAGAGCACCATTTGTTGTAAATACTTTCATTTTTTCATTGTATTATTTTTGCTTCTTTAGCAAAAATCAAGTGTCTATAGCTGTGTGCATTCATTTCTGGACATTTGATTCAATTCCATTGATCAACATGTTTGTTTCTGTACCAATACTATGGAGGTTTTATTACTACTGCTCTGTAGTATAGCGTGATGTCGGGGATGGTGATTCCTTCAAAAGTTCTTTTACTGATCAAGATTGTTTTGGCTATCCTGGACTGTTGTTTTTCCATATGAAGTTAAAAATTGCCCTATCAAAGTCTATAAAAATTGTGTTATAATTTTGATGGGGATTTCATTGAATATGTATATAGCTTTTGTTAAGATGTCCATATCCACTAGGCTAATCCTACTTATCCATGAGCATGAGAGATCTTTCCATCTTCCGATATCTTCTTCAATTTCTTTCATTGGGTCCTTGAAGTTCTTGTCATACAGATCTTTCATTTGCTTGGTTAGAGTTATAGCAATATATTTTATATTATCCATGGTTATTATAAAATGTGTTATTTCCATAATTTTTGTGGCCCATTTATCATTTCTATAAATGAGAGTTACTGATTGCTTTGACCTAATTTTGTATCCGACCACTTTTCTTAAGGTGTTTATCAGTTGTGGGAATTTTCTGGTAGAATTTCGGGGATAGCTTATGTAAACTATCATATCATCCACAAATAGTGATACTTTGACTTCTTCCCTTCCAATTGTTATACAGTTGATCTCCTTTAGTTGTCTTCTTGTTCTGGCTAGAACTTCAAGTACTATATTACACAGATATGGAGAGAGTGAGCCCATTGGGGGCCCCACCCTCTCAAAGGAGAAGGGGAGAGGAGAAGGGGAAAAGATTGTTGAAGGAGGTTGCCTGGGAGAAGGGCAATAAGCAGGATGTAAAGTGAATAAGCAAAAATAAATAAAATTAAATTTAAAAACTCTAAGCCTAAAAGAATCAATTAACTTTAGTGTATAGGCCTGCAGAGCATCCTCCAAACCCTCAAGTTAGGCACACTGCAGAAGGTAGCTCTCACCTGGGACAAGAGGGATCCAGAATGTACAAAACTCTCTAAATGTAAATGAGTATTTTAGGCCTCATCAAGTGAAACTTTCATTATGACTGAGCACATACCAAAAGTACAATAAATGTGCACCAAATATGGGGACTACAGAAGACATCAGATATCATACCCACTATTAATTGGTTCCCAACTAATGTACAAAAGGTGTTAAGTATCTGTGGCCAGTGGAGATGGCTATAATTTAGTCTGTGAGGATCTTAATAGCTTTTCTGGTAGCATACATAGATGGCTACAGAAGTCTCACAATCAAGGCCAAATCTATCTCTCTCTTTGGGTATCTGCTCTAGCAAGGCTCAGTGTATGCTTCTCTTTTAGTGGAAAATGTCCTGACTGTCCGTCCATATTCTGTGAAGTTTGGCAACCTTGAAAATGACTATCAGGGAATTCAAACTGCAAGTGTGAACTGTGAAACTAATACTGAGGAACCATCTTTTATCACTATCCCTGACAGGTCACAAACCCTAAGAACAGTGATCTGTGTGTTTCCCAGGAAACTTTCTCATTTAATATGAATAACACATAATACTGCAATGCCCCTATGTGGCCATTATGGAAACCAAATAAGTTCTGGAGAATGACTGTGAACTATGGAGAACTGAATTTGGTATATTTGCTAATTCACGCTGCTCTACTATCTCTTATTAACTTAAAGAACAAAGCAACCCTGATTTGGAGACAGTGATACTATAGAATAGACCAAGAAGTGTTTGTATTCACTAGAAAAGCTTTATCTTGGACATTTATTAAGTTATATTACACAAGAGAAATTTATGTTGCCACATAATTTGTTATGGTTTTGTGACTCAGAACTTGTTTAGAAGCAATGACCCAAGGTCACTTTGAATTATTATACAGATACAAATCTAAGATTCTCTTGAAGATTTAGAACCTATTGTGAGACTGATAGCTGCTCAGATAGCTGCTAACAAAAAATGTGTATAAATGGTGAAGGCCTCCAGATTACAAGGGCCTGTTCTATTCCAAAGAGGTGGCATTAAGTATTAATTGACTAATAAGAGAGTTGCAGAAGAATATAAGACAAGCAAACATATGTAATAATCCAAGATCTATTCCCCCAAAAGACAGATGCCACAAATACTGAGAGTTTCACTAGGGAGCATGAGCCACATATGAAACAACAATAAAGTAACTGTCTGATAACAATTAAAGAAAAACAGTGTGAGAGAAGAGACAGTGGCTGCATCAAATACTCAATGACTAATCACCATTAAGTGAGCTCTCTCCATTCCATGAGTGTACAAAGTTGTGAGAACCATAGGGGAAATATAGGGCCTGAGATACAAAGAAACATCCATAACATTGATGGATAGTAGAGACCCTGAGGGCCTGCCAGATCGGAAAGTCTGGGAAACATTTAAAGTAAGAATTTACAGAGTAGATAGAGCTATTTTCGACACTCTAATTATAAATTATGGGTCTAAGTATCACTCCACAGGCCCTTCTCTGACAAAATTCCAGGTACTAAAATGGCATAAGATGTTGGGAATAAAAGAGCACAAGGTCCAGCTCACATTAAGATAACATGGAACTAATACACAGAAACAGTATAAGTCAGCTAAACTATGGCTGACATAGTACTATAAAGATGGAGTATAGCTTAGCACAAACTTCCTGACATTGGGTTTCTGAAAGCCTCCAAAATACCAGTGACATCCTTTAAGGAAACAGGAAAATGCATTCAAATAGGTAGAAGCATTAAAAGACAAAGAAAATGAATATAAAAGACGTACAGAAAAACACAATCTAACAAGTGTAGTATATGAATAAAACTGTCACACCAACATTCCAAATAATCCCATTAAATAATGGGGTAAAGAGCTGAACATACTTCTCACTAGAGGAATCTTCAGTCTCCAAGAAGCACTTAAAGAGATATTTATTGTCTTTAGTCATTAGAGAAGCGTAAATTGAAATGGCTCTGAGATTCTACCTTATACCTACCAGAATGGCCAAGATTAAAAACTCAAAGGACAGCACATGCTGGTGAGGTTGTGGAGCAAGCAGAATAATCCACCACTGATAGTGGGAGTGCAAACTAGTACAAAACTCTGTAAGTCAATTTGGTGGTTTCTCAGATGATTGAGAGTAGTTCTGTCACAAGATCCCAATATGCCATCCTTAAGCATACATCCAAAAGCTGTTCTCCATTCCTCAAGGACACTTGTTCAACTATGTTCATAGCAGTTTTATTTGTAATAGCCAGAAACTAGATACAATCTAGATGTCTCTCAACTGAAGAATGGATTCAGAAAATTTGGTATATCTACACAATGGAATACTACTGCAGGCAAATGGATAGAACTAGGAAATATCATCCTGAGTGAGGTAACCCAGACCCAAAAGGAAATCCATTGTATCTACTCACTTATAAGTAGATATTAGCCATAAATTATAGAATAACCATGGAATAATCAACAGACATGAAGAAATCCCTAGTACGTGCCAGAGACCTGGGATGGGTAGAGGACACAGAGGTCCTAAGGGGGTAACTCTAGCTAGATTCCTAGAAGTAGGGGATATGGAACCTGAAGTGGCCACTTCCTGTAGAGCTCCCAGAGACTGAATCACCAACCAAAGAGCAAGCCTGAGCTGGTGCTAGGCCCCTGCATATATGTATCAAATGAGCAGATATGTTTTCATGCAGGTTCCCCCAAAACTAAAGTGGTAGCTGTCTCTGAGCCTGATGCCTATTTGCCTGCCTGTGGATTCTGCACCCCTAAATGGACAGCCTTGTCTCGCCACAATGGGAGAGGTTGTGCCTAGTCCTGCAGTAACTTGATGTGCGGGGTGGGGTATTGGGGAGTTAGGGGTGTGTGGATTGTGTGTGGGGGTGTTGACACCCAGATGTGGGCTTCACTCTGTAAGGGAAATGTGAGGAGGACATGCATGAGGGGGTACTGGGAGGAGAGGAAGGGCTGACATTGGGTTGGAAAGTAAATGTATAAATTCATTTAATTAAAAAAATCAAAACAACAAAAAGATTTTCCTTCCAGACCATTCTGGGTTTTGTCAAGTTGACAGCTACAACAAGTCAGCTCATGAGTATGCTTATTCCAGGGTTTTATTGATTTATTAAAATTAATCACAAACGTTAGAGAGACTGTTATATTTATACTATCACTCATCAAATCTACATATGTAGCCATGCGTTCTGATGTCCAGCTTATTTAAATACAGTGTGGTGCTGCAGAAATAACAAGATAGTATTTTGAGAAAATGGGCACTAGCTATGATGGAAACTTGTTAGTCACACGGGCATGGAATCTATCATTTATCTTTAGGATTCATTGGTATCATGATAATGACCTGTCTTTGAACCTAAAAGTATTTTTAGGAAAATCAAATGAATTAGTATATGTGAAGCCTGAGTTTAAATACCTTTTTGCAAGGAGGAGGGTCTGGGAAGGAAAGCTTAATTGACTAAGTCCTTCTGGCTTTTAGGTACCTCATTAATATGGAGATCTGTCTTGAGGCTACATGATGTCCTCTACCTGTGGAGAATCTAGGGGCATTGCCCTTACATGACTGTAGGACACAAATCTATGGAGGGCTGCTGCCTTGTGTCAGGAGCCTAGTGTCTCAGGGTGTGGCGAAATGTTTACCATCCCTTAGGGTCACATGGGTCACTTAGAGTCACCTGGGGTCCCTCAGGATTACCTGTGCTCAACTAGAAACCAGGCTGCCTTTCAATGTCCTATACTTCTCCCCTCCCATTGTTGCAAGATAAGACAGTCCTCTTTTACACATGTAGCTGGAACAATACACTGGCCCATGTATGCTCTTTGGTTCGTCTTTTACTCCCTAAGAGCTCTGAGGGGTGCAGTTAGTTGATACTTTTGTTCTTCCTATGGGATTGCAATCCTCTTCAGCTTCTTCAGCCCATACTCTACCCCTTCCATTGGGAAGAGTTCAATCCAATGGTTGGCTGTGAGTGTCTGCATGTGTCTTAGTTAGGTGCTGGCAGAGTCTCTCAGAGGATAGCCACCTACAGGTAAACCAAAGTCACATTCAAATGTGATATATGTTTAAGTAGCCTGGCCTCTGAAAAGAAGAAATCTTTGGCTTGAGCTCTGGACCCTAGGAAGCCTGATGCCAACATTGGGTATTATCAGAATTGTACAGTCAGAATATGGTTAACTGGACCATTTGCAGTTGGTATTGGACAAATTGTAAGTATGAGGAAGAAAATTCACGTGTTTGTTATGTTTATTGCCTATTGAAATTTTCTTATTTATGAGTTGACATGAAATTTGGCAAAGACATAAACATTCTTTTATATTGATACAGTGTCTTTTTATTTAGACTTAATTTGCCCAAAACTTTACATGTAGATCTGGTTTGCACTGAATTTATAGAAATCTGCCTGGGTGGGGTGTATATTACCTCATGAGTACTTGGATTAAAGCATGTGGCGACATGTAAAACAAACTTTATCTATTATGGATAACAATACATTGTTATAAACCAAAGATGACTTGGTAGGCAAAGGTGCGTAGAGTCAATTCTGACTGAAAGATTTTGATTCCTGGAGTTCATGTGGTAAACCAAAACAAAACAACCAAATGTGTGTGTGTGTGTGTGTGTGTGTGTGTGTGTGTGTGTGTGTGTGTGTGTGTATGCTCACACAGGCACCTGGTTGCATGAATGTGTTTTGAAAAATAAAAAATGGAATATCTCCCACAATAGACATGAATATTTTGCTCTCAAAATTATGAAGATACTCTCATGAAAAGCATTACTTTAGTTTTCTTTTGCAGTAAAATAATCAAAGCCACATTGGGAGTAGACCTAAAGAAATTACTAGACTTTCTTTGAGTTGAACTTGGCACCCAGATGGCTAATCTCTCCAGCAGAAAGCAGACCCAGGTACACTCCACAGAATAAATTATCATTAAAAAATGTGCTTCTTTTTTTGGTCCCAAGAGTCAAAGTCCTGAGATTGAATTTTAAAGATAATGGAGTTTTTTCTTCAGAGAGATAAGCAAAGCACCAATGTAGATGTATTAAGCACCCCTTCCCAATTCTTCTTTCCATAATAGTACTCTGATAACATCACCTAAAATGAACTGCTTGAATGTTAAATACCACCAAATGCTATAAGTTAGAGTTTTAGGCTAATACTTCTTCCAGTATCTGATTTCACCAGCATACAATTATTTGTATATAATTGTGCATTTCTTTTCTGGGTCCAAATTTTCTTTGTTGAAAATTTTCATCCTTTTGTCTGTGAGCAGAACTACAGAAAAATGAAATCAACATTTCAGGTCCTTATTAAATTAAAATAGTTTTGTTTAAGCATCTGTTTTTAAGTTTTTTTTTTCTTATAAGCCAAAATGAAGTGCCATGGATGCATTGTCCTATATAATTCAGTAAGAAAAAGACAATATAAAGGCAAGAGTTATAGGCCAGAAACATTAGAGCCCACAAGATTTCGTTCAAATAATGAAAGTGAATGAAGTTGGGGTAATGAAAAAGCGGCCAAGGTTAATATGGAATTTCATCAAGAAAGCATTTTTGCCCGCTACAGAAATTCAACTCATCTCCTAATCTTGAATTGGTTTTTCAATAGTTTCATGTTTTCTACTTCTTAGATAGTAATTTCCCCATAGAGTAAAAGTACTAATAATTCTGATAAGCAAGCCAACAAACAATCAAACACAGCAAACATTAAGCTTGGGTATTGATGGCATGTTCTAGACTGATAACCAAGAGTAACATTATTTTTAAGGAGAAAATATACTGTAATCAACTGGCTATTGGGAGCCTGAAAAAATTAGAACTTAAAGCACTCTGTAAACTATCTAGTATATGGACTGGAGAGATGGTTCAGGTGTTATGAGCATATACTGCCCTTGCAAATGACATGAGTTTGATTCCTATATCATATATCAAATGGCTCACTACCATTTGTAATTATAGCCTCACTGATTTCCAGGGTTTCTGACCTCCAGGTGCACCTATATTCACATGCACATCCAAGACATGCAAACAATAAAAAATATAATAAACCTTTATTTATTATTTCTATGTTTATAAATGTTTGCTTAGATGTCTGTTATGGTACTGCATGTCTGCAATGCCTACAAAGAAAAGAAAAGGATATCAGATGCC
Source organism: Arvicanthis niloticus (assembly GCF_011762505.2). Taxonomy (NCBI): domain Eukaryota; kingdom Metazoa; phylum Chordata; class Mammalia; order Rodentia; family Muridae; genus Arvicanthis; species Arvicanthis niloticus. The sequence goes on along the minus strand of NC_047667.1, from coordinate 68,814,182 downwards.
CTACACCTGGAGTTATTGGTGATATTTTTAGCCACTTTGTAAGTGGTAGGTGCTGAACCTGGGTTCTGCAATGTCACCAAGTTCTCTGAACTGCCGAGACATCTCTCCAGCAATTCCCCCTTTCCCCAAAATCTCAAAATAATGTAGTAGAATGATAATAGAATAGGCTGTCTAGATTATTCATTTTAAGAAATAATAAGAACTGAGTTAAACTGAGTTCAATAACTTTAGAAAAACAACCCACAAACAACTTTTAAAATTTTGAGATGAAAATAATTTCCAGTTGAAGATTGAATCTCCTCACTATGCATTATAATTTGGGAAGACATTCATACCAGTGTACAACAAAACAGTAGTACTGGGAAACTTATTAGCTGCTGTCACACTGCAGAAAGTTAACTTGGTTTTGAAATTTTCTTGAGATTTGCCAAACATCTCAACAGGAAAAAGGACCTTGACACCAACCATGAAGACCCAAGTTGATCCCTGAGACCTAAGTGGTGAAAAAAGGAAACTGACTCCTGCATGTTGTTCTCTGATATCAATTGCACACTTTCCTATTCATCCCTTCCAATAAGTAGACTGAATTAATGTTTTAAAAATGAAAATATATTTAACATACTATGAAAGCAGAAGATATCTTTCATAGATCTGAGACTATTTTATGTTACAGGTTGACATAACTTGATGTATATGGGTATATGGCTTTCCATCAAAATGGAAGACAGTATAGGTATATATGTTCTTGGTAATTTTAATTACATATATAAGTGTATATATGTAATTACATATATAATCACACATATATGTATATACATGTATATTATTTATTACATAAATATATAATGTATATGTAATTAATATACATATGATTATAAATGTATCATTCCTTTCTAAGGTAGCCAGTTAAATATTAGCAGCCTTACAGGACACAAAGGCTGAGCCTCACCATAATAATAGATAGTTAGTGAATACAAGGACTGAAACTTCAGGATTTTAGTCACTAGTAGAATGGAACTGGCATCAGAGTCATAGAAGGTATGCCATCCTGAGTACTCAAAATGTTATCAATGGGAAGATATCTAAATTCCCTTTTATTATATATGTCTATGTGTCTGTATGTATTATATATGTATAATTTCTGTCTACGTCTGCCAGTGCTTGAATTACAGGTATATAACTCTCTCTCTCTCTCTCTCTCTCTCTCTCTCTCTCTCTCTCTCTCTCTCTCTCTCTGGCACTTCTACATGTGTCTTGGAACTCATGTTTGCAAAACAGTCACATTCCTTACTAACTCCCTAAATAGAATGGTTAAACAAAACAAAAGTAAAAATAAACAAGCAAAAAAAACCCATTTGATAATGAACAATTTCAAACTTTTTCAAAGAATCAAGAACACTATAAGAACCTAGTGTTCAGGGCTTTTTAGCAGTCCAAATTAAACAGTATCTTCTGTTTCCCAGTCTCTTGCATCCTGAAACAGTTTTCACTTCCCACATGCCTTCTATTTCCCACAGGTTCACCTTTATTTCTTCATTTAGTTCAGAGATGAGTAGTCCTCCCAGAGACATCAACCAAATCCAGCATTAACAAGCTACAAAAAGGCCAGGCATCACTATCACATCAAGAGTGGCGAAGACAACCCAGTAGGAGGAAAAGGGACCCTCAACTAATCAAAAGAGGCAGGGACAGCCCATGTTCTGGCTCTTAGTATTTTCAAAAGAACACCAAGCTACTCAGCCATAGATTATATGCAGAGGACCTAGGTAGGGCCCCTTACAGGTCCCTTGATCTTTGCAGGTTTCCGTGAGTTCTGATCAGCTGATTCTGTGGTCGGTGTCCTCATGGCATCCATGACTCCTCTGGCCTCACCGTACTTCCTCTCCCTCTTCCAATAGACTCTTCGAGCTCCAGCTAATGTTTGCCTGTGAGACTCTCCATCTGAGGAGCCTTAAATATTTTTTATAAGATGACTGTCTAATAAGCATCTTTTTGACAGAACGAAGTCATTTTTTTGTATTTTCTGTATTTGTCTGTAAAAATTTGTCTTTTACCTGAACAAGATAATCTCTATACAGAAAAACTGTTTATTCTAGAGGCTTTAGAATAATCTAACATATGATGATGATGATGATGATGATGATGATGATGATGATGATGATGATGATGATGATGTTAGGTCAACATTTGCCTCTTTGGTAATTACTGACCATGATCACCATTGAGCCTATATTTTGCTCTGTTCTACAATAAACTCTGCCCATCTTCTATGTAGTGACCTCTGCAACTCACTTAAATTCTTTCCTCGGGGATTTCAAGAATACAGGAACAACTACACTCTTCACCAAGAATCTAGTGATGGCTTTACAGACATTTAAGTTTGAACTCCCAGTATAGAAGGAGAAATTGCCAACATTCCTTCTACACCTTTTGATATTTTAAAAATAGATTATTTGAAATTTATAGTTGCCTGAAGAATCATAACCAGTCAACTACAGTAATATCTGTAATGCATGTAAAATACTTCCTTGCCAAGAAATGCCACACACATTGGAATTTTCTCCCTGAAGGTTAAATCCTTAAGTGCATGTGTGAAATTGATCTAGTCACCTTGAAGCCAATGAGGCCACTGTGGATTGTCACATTACCACTCATATGTCATTTCTATCCCTGACATCTCCTACATAAAACATTAAGAGGTTCAAGAGGTATGATTTGCAATCTGTGTATTGCAAAACTTTTTATATGGAAAAGGAAACAAAAAGGAGAATTATAATTATTATACTTCACATTTTTTTTTTTTTACTGATTTAACATAACACACATATTATACACAAAAAACGTATATTAACCACTTCTTTGATGCAGAATCATCAAGAGTGAGGGCACAGGTCCAACCAAGTTCCAGAGGACTCCAGTGGTTCTTCAGTGGGCTTCTTGTTTTGTCTGGGAAAACTGCCTCTTGTCATAATTACAAAAAAATCTGCTGTCTATCTGTGTAGAATTAGTTAATAAAACAAGGTGCTAAGATATTTCCCACCAATACAGTCAATAAACATCTCCATCATTTCTGTTGAATTGAATTTAGATTAAATTTGGGTTGAGTCTGTTATAAAATTATAAAATACAGTCATACATGTTTAACAGTAGAGAAAAATTTGTTTCATTTGCTTTTTAATTTGAACTACTTAAGCTTTATAAATAGTATAAGGATCTGTAATGATAATTTAATTTTTTTCTGACCATCAAATGAGATAGAATGTAGAACACTTTAACAGGATGCATACCTTGTACCAAGTATAGCAAGAGTAGTAAGAGTATGTATGTATATAGTATTATTACTGTTACAGCCGTGAATTGTTTGTGAGGACCATGAGTTAGCCTTTTGCTCTCTCTTTGAATGGCTAGATATCCTAATATAATTCTGCTACTATTGCTTCTTTGCTTTGTGGTGCTAATATCTAGGTTTATTATCTAATTACATAAATTTCTAGCAATTTGGGGACATGTAATTGTTTATTAAGTTAATCTCTTCACCTTTGATGTTAAGAGTTTGTTTTTGTGAAGGAATTAACAATTTCTCTGCTTGCACTGCAACTGCCACCTTATTACCACCTCTCTAAAAATGTCCAAGGATCAAGACACTAAAATCTACATCTCTGAATTGCTAGCACTGCTCCTGAAGCACTGAAATAAAGCAAATCTGAAAAATGGAGTGGCTGAAGTTTCCGTGTTTTCAAATACCACCTGACTGTTTGCCTTAGATTCTTCAAGACAAGCAATCTATCATTTCTATATCACATCTAAGAACTCTTGGGGTAGAGGACAACTTCATAAGCATGGAGAGAGGCTTAATTATTTTTCTTTCTGTTAAATTGAAATTGTTTATTGTATATACACTTGAATTATATATTCTTAAAGTGAATCAAGTATTAAAGCCAATTAGACATGCACATCTGCTAAATTCAATAGAGGTATTAAGAACTCAAATATATGTTCTACTAGCTGGGATGGCTTGTCTGGCCTCAGTGGGAGAGGAATTGCCTAGCCTCACAAACACTTGAAGTGACAGGGTTGGTGGTGGTGGGGCAATCAGGGGATATCCCACCCTCTCAGAGAAGGGGATGGGGGAATGGTGGGATGGGGGAAGAATTGTGAGATGGTTACCTGGAGGGGGACATTGAGCATGATGTAAAGAAAATAAGTAAAAAATTTCAATTCAATTCAATTCAATTTTTTAAAACACAAATAGATTTTTTTCAACATTTTCACTGTTTAAACTTTATTCCTCTATTTGTGAAGCTTTAGCAGTATGTAAAGATTTATGAGGATAAATTCAATTTGTATCTCAAGTATTAAATTTTAATATTTATTGAAATTAAAAAAAAACCTTGATGTTCAAGGTCCATTAGTAAATACCTCTACTGAGACCTATATGGAAGGTGCTAATTCTATGAGCATTTATAGGGAAGACTGATATCCTCAAACCCCTGTGATACTCCATCTTCAACCCAATGCTTAAGTTTTATGGAAAAGGATAGTCTGTCAGAGATTACCATTGAAGAATAAGTAACCCATTTCAGATCCTCTATTTTTCCTCTTTGCAAATATAAAAAGTAGATCAAAGAAGTATTTTTGTCGCCGCTTTGCCTTTTGATCCTTTCTAGTGAGAGACTAATATTAAACGACACTTTATTTTGTTATGCTGGCAAGACTTAAAAAATAAAAAGTCACATGATGTATAGGAATTGAGGAGGTTACACTGTTGAGAAACAATGCATTTCCCAATATACTGAACAGAGCTCAAAAGAAACAGCTAATGCTCCCTGATGCTCCCATTAGTCAGATGAGTTCTCTGACATTACAGTAATGAAATTCAGTCGAGTCTTGCAGTATTCTGAGTAGCAGAGGAAAAATATCTCATCTCTGCTGGGAATTTTTAACACCAGCTCTCCAGAGCCAAAAATGACTTTATAAAACATTTTATGCCAACTTTTTTACTAGAGAACTCAAATGTTCTTATCTAGTCTTCAAGAAAATCTGTGGTGACTAAATTCCAGTTATGTATTAGTAGGGGAGGAACTGCTTGGAAAAGTAGGGTTTGCAGTGAACCAAAGTCTTTTTCTTAAAAATAACATTAAACTGTGCTGCTGGTTATTGATCCCTTCTAGGCCGAGACTAATATTAAACCACACTTCATTTTGTTATGCTGACAAGACTTAAAAAAATAAAGTCACATAAGGTATAGAAGTGGAGGAATGCATAGTAGTCTCCTGGCTTCTGTGAAGTCTTCTGCAGGTTTTTGTAAGATGAAATGATCCCATCTTCTTGAATTGTAGTTAAGGAATGACACAGGCTTTTAGAATCTGGATTAAAATGTATTCACTCATTTGCATTAGCTAAAGCAAGCATTAGGTGAAATTTGAAAATGAATTCTGTACAAAGGTACAATGATAACTGACTAAAGATTATGAAGTGTTAAGACAATTTTTAGGAGTTGCTAGAAATTAACAAAATGAGAAAAATTATAAACCATAATTGGTATCTGATCATTCAAATATCAGATTAATTGATTTGGGGTACAAATACATAACATTTGAGTCCAAATTGTATCAATGAGTTATATGTTCTGATGCTATAATATCCCTTTAAACTTTATTTTTTATTGCATATTAGTTAAATTATAAAAAGCTATACACAGGTATAGTACAGACTGTATGTATTGTTGAAGAGTGTTTACAATCACATACAGGGCAATGTTTACTCAGAAAAATATTTGTCTGTAGTATGTTTCTGTATTTTGGATTCTTATTTTATTCATAGATCTATGATTATATTAAATAAAATTTTCTGAAGAGAGTGTATTAAATAAAAAGTACAGTCAACCCTATTACAGATGTCACTAGTTCTTTTTCCCTTTGTGGTATATATGTTCCTTTTATGGCTAAGAATTCTAGAGTCTTGGTGAGGTGAACCTTGGTCAGTTGTGGGTTACTGTGCAGGTCCTCCCCTACTAATACATAACTGAAATTTTGTTACCACACATTTTTTTACATATAAAAGTTTATCACATGATACATGAGAGATGCACTGATCTATGGGAACAAGTCATTAAGTGTCATTTAATACTATGGCCTTTTAGGAGCATAACAGTAATCGGTTCTCTGCTAGGGCCTATGTCTGTCTACCTTTAGATTCTTACTCTAATATTGGTATCAGATATAGCTATCATCTTGTGAAACAGGACTTAAACCTAACTACATAGTGGCTGGTTAGCCCCATGATGTTTTTGCCACTATTGCACCAATAGTGGATATTGCTTGAAGAGTTGATAGCTGTGTATGGCTGTCAATTACTTTTCTCCTTCAATATCTTACAAAACATCTCTTAACACTCTGAAACCTAACCGGTTAAGGGTGAAACTAACTTCCTTATGTTTTATTTGATCATTGTTTGTTGCCTTGAATAACAAATCTTTACACTTTCCTGTTATATCTGTATAGCAGTGAATCTAGATAACCTTTTAAAAACAAATTAATTTTTATTATATATTTATTATTTGCTAACTAGATGCTAAATAATGGGCATAACTAAAGTAAACAAATTTCCCAAGATTTGTGTACAATTTGCACCAATTTCCTTGGAAGAAAATTATCAATTTTTGAGTCTTCAAAACAATATTAGGAGTCTATCTCTTATAAATATAATGAGGAGCCTAACTTACATATAATTTATCCTTAAAGCTATCAAATTCCATAATACATTTCTAAATTCATATAAGTTTCCTCCTGTATGAAGGGTACTCCAAAGTCACACCAAATTACTTCCACAAATGTATTGAATAATTCATAATTTACCTATAAAAATTTGGAGTCAATAGGACAAAACGGCAACTAAAAAATTGGGAAAAGATCTTTAGAAACCCTGCATCTGTTAGAGAGCTAATATCCAATATATACAAAGAACTCAAGAAATGAGAACCCAGAGAACCAAATAACCCTATTAGAAAATGAGGTACAGAGCTAAACAAAGAATGCTCAACTGAGGAATACTGAATGGCCAAGATGCACCTAAAGAAATATTCAACAACTTTAATCATCAGGGAAATACAAATCAAAATAATCCTGAGATTCTACCTAACACCAGTCAGAAAGGTTAAGATCAAAAACTCAGGTGACAGCAGATGCTGGCAAGGATATGGAGAAAGAACACTCCTCCACTGTTGGTGGGATTGCAAACTGTTACAACCACTCTGGAAATCAGTCTGGTGGTGTTCTGCACGCCTCCCGTGTCCCCTTTCGCCCGTGGAAGAGAGACACGAGAGACAGAATTCGGGTGGTTACCACAGCGAGGCTTTAATCTTGTATCAGCAGAAGTGAAGACCGCGGAAGGGCCAAAGACAGGAAGAGGCACAGCTTAAATACACCCTAGAGTGATGTGTTCACTTGTGATTGGCTGTTCACTCATCACCCAATATTACGCCTCGGGATTGGCCAGTGACTTTGGCGGGCTTTTTTGCCTTTGCACCTGCGCAGTTAATTGTTTACTAGTGGGGAGGACACGATGTCCGTGCCATCTTGGAATGGCGAATGCTGACACGCTCACTGCGGCTCCCAACATGGTGGTTCCTCAGAAAATTGGACATAGTGTTACCTGGGGACCCAGCTATACCACCCCTGGTCATATACCCAGAAGATGTTCCAACATATAACAAGGACACATGCTCTACTATGTTCATAGCAGCCTTATTTATAATAGTCAGAGGCTGGAAAGAAGTAAGATGCCCTTCAAAACAGGAATGGATACAGAAAATGTGGTGCATTTACACAATGGAGTACTACTCAGCTATTCAAAACAATGAATTCATGAAATTCTTAGGGAAATAGATAGAACTAGATAATATCATCCTGAGTGAGGTAACTCAATCACAAAAGAATACACACAGTATGCACTCACTGATAAGTGGATATTAGCCCAAAAGCTTGGAATATCCAAGATACAATTCAAAGACCACATGAAGTTCAGAAAGAAGGAAGACCAAAGTGTAGACACTTTGGTTCTTCTTAGAAGGGGGAACAAAATATCCATGGGAGAAGATACACAGACAAAAGGTGGAGCAGAGATTGAAGGAAAGGCCATCCAGAGACCATCTCACCTAGGGATCCATCCCATATACAGTCACCAAACCCAGACACTATTGTAGATGCCAATAAGTGCTTTCTGACAGGAGCCTGATATAGCTATCTCCTGAGTGGCTCTGCCAGAGCCTGAGAAATACAGAGGTAGATGTTCACAGGCAACTATTGGATTGAGTACAGGGTCCCCAATGGAGAGGTTAGAGAAAGGACTGTAGAAGCTGAAGGGATTTTCAGCCCTATAGGAGGAACAACAATATGAATCAACCAGAACTTCTAGAACTCCAGAGACTAAACCACTAACCAAAGAGTAGACATGGTGTGACCCATGGCTCCAGCCACATATGTAGCAGAGGATGACCTTGTTGGACATCAATGGGAGGAGATACCTTTGGTCCTGTGAAGGTTCGATGTTCGAGTGTAGGGGAAAGCAAGACAAGGAGGCAGGAGTAGGTGGGTTGGTAAGGGGTAGGTAGGGGGATGAGATAGGGGGATTTCAGAGGGGAAAACAGGAAAGGGGATAAAATTTGAAATGTAAATAAAGAAAATAATAAAAATACTAAAATAATTGAAATTTTAATTTTCTTTCATTACCTTTGAAGTCTTCTCTATACAGTTAATTAAACCAAATTCATTTTTACTTTTCATAAAGTTTGTTCAATTTTTAAGAAATTGTGGTTATAATGAAAGCCTTTACATAATTTCCTGTCTAGTCTTATAGTCCTATGGTTTGTGTAAACTCTATGCTTTCTCCCAAGATTCCTTGTAATGGGTGGCTTGCTTGGCATAATTGCACTGAGATAAGCACTTAAACCATCAAGTAGAACCAGAGGAATATCATCAGAAGTCTTAAATCAATAATAAATTCTGTTAGAGGAGAGTGCTCTTATATTTTTTTAGTCTTATAAAATGTTTATGTTTTTTAAAAAACACATCTTATATCTATTTAGAAAATAAAGCATTTTTTATTTTAGTTGTATATATTTATGAGATGCAGTATTATAATTGGTTTTATATACCGAATCAGTATATTTAACATTTCCATTTCTTTACTCAGTAAATTCTAGATTAATAGGTAAGAATTGAATATTTGTGGACTGTAGTTCAATGTCTGTCTGTGTGTGTGTGTGTTTGTGTGTGTGTGTGTGTGTGTGTGTGTGTGTGTGTGTGTGTTACCCTAATATCTGCCCTTTCTTTCATCCTTTGGAGTCTAAATTCATTAATTTACATCCTGATCACAGTTTCCCCTCCCTCCTTTCCTGCCAGTCCTTCAGCCCTTCCTTTCTTCCCACATTCATGCTGGCTCCTTTTCTCTTTAGAAAAGCAGAATCCTCCCAGGGACATCAACCAGCCTTGGCATATCAAATTGCAGTAAGACTGGGCACATCTTCTCCTACTAGATAAGGCAGGCAACAGAGTAATAGACAGCCCCTGCTCCTGCTTTTAGTAGTTCCACATGAAGACCAACATACATAACTGTTATGTAAGTGCAGTTATCCTAGAATAGAGACATGCATGCTCTCTGGTTGATATTCCCATCTCTGTGAGTTCAGGTTAGTTGATTCTGTTGATTCTATTGGTTTTTTTTTTTTTGGTGTCCTTGACCCCTGTGTGTCCTAAAATTATTCCTCCCCCTCTTTGGAAGGAATCCCCAAGCTCCTCCTAATATTTGGCTGTGGGTGTCTCTATCTTTTTTCATCAGTTGCTGGGTGAAGCCTCTCTGATGAAAGTTATGGAAGGTTACTGTGCCTTCACAGCTTAAAGGGAGAACAAATTGTAGGTCCAAGGTTTTGTGACTGGATTGGTTTCCCAGACCCTCCAATGGAAGTCTTGACTGGTTATAAAGAGGCTTGTTAGGCTCTATATCCTTGCTATGAGTCTTAGCTAGGGTCACCCTAATAGATTGCTTGGACTTTCCACTACCCGAGGTTTGTTTCTAGCCTAAACCAGAAATGGTCCCATATTAATGTGTTCTTTCCAAGTATTCTATCAGCCCTCCCTGATATCTCCTGTTCCTATCCCCGCCCCTCTTATATCCAGTACCATCTCTCTCTACAACCGAGATGTCTTTTTTAATCTCACCTTCTCAGTGAGAATTATGTTTTCCTCTTTGAGTCCTCCTTGTTACTCACTTCTTGGGTCTGTGGCCATTTTTACTGTTAATCTAATTGATCCATGGGAAAGGGAGATATTTTGATCTTCTGATGTTGTCTCCAATTTCTTTCTTTAAAGGCTTCAAGTTCTTCTTATATAGGTCTTTCATTTGCTTGGTTACTGCTACACCAAGATATTTTATATTATTTGCTGCTATTGTGAAGAATGCTGTTTACTAATTTTTTCAGCCCACTTACAGTTTACATGTAGGAGGATTGCTGAGATTTTTAGGTAATAATATATCTTACAACTTCATTGAAGGTGTTTATCAGCTGTAGTAATTCCCTATAGATTTTCAGAGGTTGCTCTTCTCTCTCTCTCTCTCTCTCTCTCTCTCTCTCTCTCTCTCTCTCTCTCTCTCTCCCTCCCTCCCTCCTTCCCTCTCTCTCTCTCTTTCTTTCTCTTTCTACTCCAGATTTTATTCCCTACCTTCATTGTCCACCCTCCGAGTATTCCACATCCTATAGCTCCCCCACACTCCCTGTCTCCACGGGGATGTTCCGCCACTCCCCACCCTACCTGACCTCTAAATTCCCTGGGGCTTCCAGTCTCTTGAGGGTTAGGTGCATCATCTCTGATTGAACACAGACCCGACAGTCTTCTGCTGTATATGTGTTGGGGGCTTCATTTCACCTGGTATATAATGACTTTTTGGTAGTCCAGTGTTTGAGAGATCTCTGGGGTCCAGGTTAATTGAGACCGCTGGTCCTCCTACAGGGTGTCCTCATCCTTAGCTTCTTTCAGCCTTTCCCTAATTCAAACATAGGAGTCAGCAGCTTCTGCTCATTGGTTGGGTGCAAATATCTGTATTGGTCTCTTTCAGCTGCTTTTTGAGTCTTCCGGAATGTGGGCATAATAGGTCCCTTTTAGTGAGCGCTCCATAACCTCAGTAATAGTGTTAAGACCATGGGACCTCCCCTCGAGCTGGATCCCACTTTTGGCCTGTCGTTGGATCTCCTTTTCCTCAGGCTCCTCTCCATTTCTATCCCTGTAGTTCTTTCAGACAGGGGCAAGTTTCCACAGTGAAAGTGTAACTTAAGAGTAAAGCTTCATAGCTTGAGAATGGCTATTGTAACTGAGTAGAAGTTCACTGAGACATACATTTTGGGTATGTTTCTTTCTGTGATTCTTTTTAAATCAAAGTAATTTCTGCAATAAGAATTTATAAAATTGTAATTTTAAAAAGTTATTAATTTTAGCACATCAACCATTTTCCTCAGCTTATGGTAGTTTTTAAATTATGAAACCATGTTAACATCTGTGCCTCACTAAAATCTGCTTCCTACGTTGAGCACAACTTTAATGTTGGCTGCAAATCCACTCCGGGCTTCCCTGTTCCAATATCAAATCTTTCCAACTGAAAAATGGAGCGTAGGTTAGACACCTGGCACTTGAAATCCAGTGCAAACGCTTTGAGCCATCTGGCATGGAGAATGGAAAGTTGTTCCAGTTCCACATTGGCATGCCATGCATGAGTGTTGCTTTCTGAGCACCATGAGTTATATAGTGCCATAAGAGCCATGTACTAAAAGAAAACAAACGTAAGATTTGATTTTCCCTTTCCATTTGTAAAATTGCAAGAGATGAATTGCAGCTGCAAAATAGACCTGGATTCTATCTGGTGGCTTTGGGTAAATTTGGAAATAAATGCATAAAACATGCGTGGTTTTGGTTTCATATTGTTTTTCTTTTGTTTGTCTTTCAAAGTAAGTCATATTTTACTACAAAACATAGTTATTATAATTATTAATATTAATTATGCATTATACAGTAGAATTTTATTATAGGATTTTATAACTTATTTGGATAAAAACACTAAAGTACCCTCTTATGCCATAGTGACCTAGAAGTGATGGTGGATTTCAATGATTTAGAACAAGGCAGAATAGCTGTGACATGAACAAGTAATTTCTATTTTTGTCTTAGTGACAGCATTGAGAAGGAAATGAGGCCTTGAAGTAAGGAGAATTATAGTGTAACAGGAGGGCAGAAACCATACTCCTGTCCCTCAGCCTCCAGTACCAGTATCCTAACTGATCTCTGAACCAGATATGGCAGGCATGAATTGTTATGTGAGCTATTTGAGTGGGACTGAACTTAGTAGAGAGAACTTTTTCAGACTCCCTCTGTCTAGCAATCATTAATAATGAATTAAACTGTAGCACAATTACATGACAGGGTAAATTAAAAGAGAAGTTTGAAAACTTATTCAAAACTCCATGACATTTAGATCATTTCAGTCTCAAAGCAGACTACATAGAAGATTTGTTTTTTTTTTTTAAATTTCAATATAGTTTCCATTGAAATCTCTATAATGAAAAGACATACAAATGTTTGTTAGTTTTCTGAATGGGAATGTCACAGGAAAATAATCTCAGTTATTGGAAACAAACAAAAAATATTTTTTCTTATTTTCTTGCAAGAAAAGAAAAAACAGGAATGGTAAAAATTTAAACATATAATTCATAACAGAATATCATTTGAATGTTGGTAGACATAAGATTTATAAAATTTCATCAAAAAACTCTATGGGGATATATAAAACATACATCTCTGAGTTGTCAAAAAAAATGTGTGCATCTCTGGTGAACCCTCATTCTAACTGATTTATGCTCTTATGAACTTTCAATTTCCCTTCTTAAGAACACATGGTGAGTAATAATTCTCAAGGGATGAATATATTTCTTAACAATTCCTTCAAATACCAACCATTTCAAAGCTACTTGGAAAGCCTTGAAAGACAGGAAGGAAGAGAATGAAAGAAAACTTAACTTCTTCATATATACAAAAGGGTTGTATTTCTTTGATCATTTTAAGATTCAGTAAAAGTTCCACAGCAAGTATGTACAATAATTTCTATGAGAGACTGAACATATCTGGTCTCTTGCGATACTTCAGGATTCACTAACTATGAGAATACTGCCATCACAGGGTCACCTGCTCTGTTCAGGCTACTATAGTGCAGTATATATGGAGTTGAAATAAATTGCTGGCATGGTGGTTTCTTGTGACATTACCTCAAATTTTGAAACCACCTTGCCCACCGTCCAAGACATAGTTGCTAAAATAAATGAAATACTCAGATTTAAGTCTACAGGATTGTTCAGAAAGTATAAGAAACCATAGATATGTAGGACAACAAACAACTAACCCAACAGAGCCTTCTTCCTAGTATCCTGGAGAGAAAACATTGTTAACACCCCAGGAACGTTCAAAAATGAAAGAAGATCAGATTTCATATTAAGCTAAAAATGTAACTGTTGAAATTTATGTTTATAGAGCACTCAGTATTTTATGTATTCTTGATGTTTAAATAGTCTTTTGAACAATAATTTTTTCAAGCAGAACAATATGTTTTATATCATGTGAACAAATATCAGTTTTCTTTCTGTGACCATTCACAGAGTTCAAACATATTTCTAATTGTAATATTAGTAGAAGAAGGTACCGAGTGCCAGCTATAACCACTATTAATATGTTAACAATTAGCAATAATAACCTAACATTTAATAAATAATCTATATAGATTTCCATGAGTTAAAGAAATATATATGTAAATATATGTGTATGTGTGTGTGTGTGTGTGTGTGTGTGTGTATGTGTGAAAATATAAGTTATAGGGGGAGGAAGGGGTAGAGGAAGAAAGCAAAATTCTAGACATGATTAGTATGTAAGTGTGTATATATTTAACTCTATAATTCTGTTAATTTTCTAATACTTGAATCCCATAGAAAGAAATAAAAACATCTTTAGATAACTTGATGACTGAGTTTAAGTGAAATTTAATGCAGATTGTTAAAACAATGACCTCAAAACAGATAATCCAAAAAACAATGAAATATAAATTTTATGAATGCCTTGCAGTGTTTGGTACTCAAAGACTGTGACAAAAATGTTTTTCTTGTCAAAGTTTTATAATATATTGAATTCCAAGTAACTACACTAAGATTCTTTCATGTGTGCTTGAGACAGCTGCCCATATAAAAATTTTTGCTCCTTATGTGAAGATAAATCAGGATTTCTTTCTGGCATTATGATAAAGCTTTAAAAAAATCAGAAAATAGGAGTCATAATTGATTTTGGTTTACTATTTTATTCCCCAATTATTACTTATTTTAAAAAGGGACCAAAATATAAAATCTCTTTAGTAATTATTATTCATCATACATAATTGGAAGCATATTTACTATTGATTTATTTAAGAGAACGTTCTGCCTAGAATCTTCAAGTGATTTAACTGTGATATTTTCAAGAGAAAAAAAAAAAGGTTCTCCAGACTGTTAACTATCACTAGAACTTTGGAAGGCTGATAAAACACATATGTCAGATATGACTGCTTTTCAAACTTGACTGCAAATGCTGGATCAATAAAAAAGGGTGTATTTTTGCTCTAATTTTCTACCTGCCTATAAATCACTAAAAAATTAAAAATTTTTGGTTCTACTACTATCTCTCCTAATTTTCTTTTAAACTTTTTGTAATGTCAATTTATTTATTTTTCTATTTAAATTTTATATGACCATGCAAATATGATGAATAAATGAAAGAAATATAGACACAAGAGAGAAGGGGAAATGCTTGTAAGCTGCAGACTCTGGTTGTGTTGGCTGTAAAACAATTTGTGTGCAATCCAGAAGACTCAAGTATCTTGACTGCTAAAGTGCAAACAGTATTGATGTATGTTTTATTTTCCATTTTTCTGTCATGATCACCTTTTATATGGCCTTTTATATCTTGGTTATTACTTTCCTATATATTTATTTTATCATACATTCATATATGTATATAGTCATACTTTAGAAACATACGATAAATGTGACAAAAACCTAATATAATGATAACATGAATAAATTTATTGACTATAGGTTCATGAAACTATAATTTGAGAAATCAGGATGTAACAACAATAAACAAGGAATAGGTATTAATATTTTTCAAGTTTTGTTTTTATTCTTTAATCTTTTCATCAGGTTGTTTTTAATGAAAAATACTAAATGCCTTATTTGATTTGGGCAATTTTTTATAGTCTTTCAGTCTTCATACACAAAGGTTGAAGCAGTACCGTATCTTTTAATAATGTTTAAAACAGTTGCTAAGCTAAAAATATCTCTTACTATAAAACTTACGTTCTTCATTTCCTGACAGCTTAGCTTTGAGTTGCTATAGTCATGACATTTAACATGTTGCACTTCACATAGTACATCTTCTACAGACCTAGACCGTGGAGCTTATTCCAAGTCAGCAATACTGAAGACAGTTACAGCAAAATTTAACTTCGTTGCCACATAAAATAAAAAATAATTTCTTTACAGTAAATTGCTATTTAAAACTCTGTTATAGGAAAGTTTCTTTCCCAGACAAATTTTTGGTTTGTCAAAATTTGCTTTGGAATTTCAAGACTGCTAGTGAAGCCAATTAAGTTTTATTTTAAGTTCATTAATTTCTCAAGTACCTCCAAGCTGGAAACGTTTAACTAAAAATTTAAATATATTTTTTTAGATTTGCCCATTTGATGAGGTTTTCTTGGAAGAAGCGAATACACAGCGACAACATAATACTTTATTTAATACTACAGAATTACTACAGTTGAGCAGTATCAATCTTCAAAACACTAGAAATTCTAGATGAAGGAATATAAAATCTGACTAGAAATACATCTAGAAGCTAAACAATTCCAGAACTGAGTTTTATATTTGTTTATTTATAGTATCTAGTGGAAGCATTTTAATCCCATTACACATGTCAAGTGTTGTCCTATGGTTATTTACCAAATATAAACAATTACAGCAACCTACCAATATAATATCCTTTTGTTCTCTTTACAGGATAGTAAAACAAAAGCTAATATTAGAACCTTGTGGGTTAAACTTTCCTTTTATAGCTCCTAATGATAAAGTCAAATATCTCATATTTTCTCCCATATATAGAAAATAGGAATCAAGAAATTAAATCAAAGAAGCCATTAAAGCTGTAAGAAATGATTAGGAAAGAGGAGATGGAGCAAGAGAAAAGGGATGTGAATAAGCGAGGGTAAGGTATTGCTGCAGAGGATGTGGATTCAGTTCCGAGTATCCACTTGATATTTCACGCCAATCTGTAATTTACAGGCGATATGGAGTTCTATTTCATGCATGCAGTACCTTCATACACATAAGAAAAACACTCATAAAATAAAAAAATCAATAAAAGGAATGTATGAAGACAAAACAAACCCTGTTATTTTGAACAATTCTATATGCTACAATTTAACATCTCGAAATTTTGAAGAATTAGCAGCTGCACAAAGAGAACACTGTGTGCAGAGTATTTGCCATAGTACAAAGTTCTGTTTATTTGTAAGTAGATACAATAAAATGAGACTAGAAAAGAAAGGACAGATTCATTGCAAACCTCCCAGTTTACATTGTTCTTGGGAGATTCTTGTTTGCTTCTTCTTGCTGGAAACATGTTTTTATGACTAATACAAGAGAAGGAATTACTTAAGAATTTTCTCATGTTGGTGCAGATTTAAGATAATTTATTTAGCATGTGGCATGAAAACAAAGAAACTAATTTTCAAATTGCATGCAAATAGAAAAACATACTGATTGACTCTGAATT
The DNA here is from genome assembly GCF_011762505.2 of Arvicanthis niloticus. Taxonomy (NCBI): domain Eukaryota; kingdom Metazoa; phylum Chordata; class Mammalia; order Rodentia; family Muridae; genus Arvicanthis; species Arvicanthis niloticus. The sequence goes on along the minus strand of NC_047667.1, from coordinate 68,797,293 downwards.
TGGATATGAAACTTTCCAAGACTGGAGTCATACCTATGTCTGTTAGTACTGATTATATATATGTATGTATTAGTCTTCATCTAAGGAAATTGATTATGCTCAGAGAATTAATGACTTGTAAATTACAAGAATTTTTGTCTACCTTGAACCTAGTTAATAAGCATCACTCAGAATTCTATTTGAGAACGGCAGGATGGTTGTATGACTGCAATGTATGTATGTGTGTGTGTGTGTGTGTGTATGTGTAAATGTAATATAATATATTATACATAAATGTACTATATAGTATATAATATATAAAATTACATATTATATATGGTATATAGTATATTTCTATATATATCTACATATCTATACTATATATATATTATATGTAGAATATATTATTTATATTTTTGTAATAATATATGAATTCTGAACAACTCAAAGAAATAATAAAACCACTACATAAATATACATGCACTTTCACAGGAGCACATGCACATAACTCATACTGTGAATTCTTAGTTGTAACTATAATTACACCAGTAATATTGGCTGCTTTGTGACATAAGTATTCTAGACTTCACTTTTATTAATGAGACTGCTAAAAAATGTAACTATTTGTTGGGAGCCAACTTTTAGCAGAAAGTGGCTATCAGCTTTGCAGCCATCTTGAGCCATATACCCTGACATGAGACTTGTATTACAATAGCCTACAACAGCTGAGCACACTCTGATAACATCTTGCTTTAGGTACCCAAGATCTTTCCTTGGGTTTGTGAGATTAAAGGCGTGTGAGATTAAAGGTGTGTAAGATTAAAGGTGTGTGAGATTAAAGGTGTGTGACTTAAAAGTGTGACTTAGAGATCAGATTTAGAGACAAGACCTAAGGGCATGACTTAAAGGTGTGACCAAAAGGCATGGCTTAGAAGTGAGACATAAAAAGGCGAGAGGCAGACAGAAGAGACATCAGAGAATCAGACACTTTAGAGAGTACAACTAGAGAACAATTTGGAGTAACAGATTCAGACACTAGGAGTAGGAGTAGACATTAGACACTTGGAAGAGAACAACAGGAGTACAACTAGGAACTAGGAACTAGGAACTCAAGACTTGGGACTTGGACTAGGAAGAGAGACTGAAGAATAAACGGGATTGAATCACACTCTGTCTGGTCTCCATTCTTCGATTCTGTCCTCACTCTCTCTCTTGCTGAACCCTGACCTGCAGACCGGAGTGGCAGCTTGGGCCGGAATACATGTAGTGGCCGCCAAGCGCAAAGTGGAGAGGGCCGCAACATTTTAGTCTGCCCAAACGTGGGCCAGTGCGGTCCCCAACAACTATTAGTAAGCAATGCTATAGTCATGTCAATATTGGATAGAAGTCAGTAATGGAGTTTCTTTTTCATAACAAGCCCTTTGGAAGATCCAATGAGCAGCTGAAAGAGTCAGATGCAGATATTTGCACCCAACCAATGAACAGAAGCTGCTGACCCCTGTTGTGGAATTAGGGAAAAGCTGGAAGAAGCTGAAGAGGAGGGCGACCCTGTAGGAGGATCTGCAGTCTCAATTAACCTGAACCCAGAGATCTCTCAAACACTGGTCCACCAACCAGACAGCATTCACCAGCTGATATAAGGTGCCCAACACATATACAGCAGAGGACTGCTGGGTCTGCATTCAGTGAGAGAAGATGCACCCTCAAGAGACTGGGGGCTTCAAGGAGTTTAGGGTTCTGGTGTGGTGGGTGGTGGGGACATCCTCATGGAGACAGTGACAGAGGAGGTATGTGATGTGAAACAGTCAGGGAGTGAACTGGGAAGACAAAAAAAAAAAAAAAAAAAAAAAAAAAAAACAACAACCTTTAAAGTCGGGATGATCTAATTTCCTTCCACAACCATAAAATCTCGTTTTCAGGCATTATCTCAAACTTTTTGCTTCCAAAATACTAATTACATATTACCCTGACAAAATACATTTTAAAAAGTTGTTTAAGATACATACTAATTAATTTAATTTTAATGTAAATTAAATGATGTAAATAAAATAATAAGATGAAATAAAATAAAAATAGAATGGCCTTTAACAAACACTTTTGTCCATTGAACAAGAGATTTTAATTTTATTTTAGTAGATTAAATTTGTAAAGGATATTAGGATGCCTGAGACCCCTGATGTCAAGGAAGAAAAACCTGTTGGGGGGTGGGGGGTACTGTGTTTCAGAGAACAAGGCTATGGCCTCTTGTGGGCCCTAGTATGAGGACTGAGAAGCCCCAAGGCCTGCTTTTTGGTGCAAGCACCTCTTGATGTTATTTTTGTAACTATTCGTAGTACTTATTCTGTTTATCTATTTACTGTTCCATATCTTTTCTCCTTTCTTGATTAAACCAGTATTAGGTGACCTGGCAAGACCTAGTAGGAGCCCGCTTGATATCCAGAAAATAGATGTTACCCATAATATTAAAGTGAATGCTGTTCATGAATTCAAGAGAAATGTAACTGTAGAGGAAGCTACACAAATTTTGGAAAATTGCACCCAATGTGAAATTGGATATTGTGATAATTACATCTTGGGGAAGTGTGGTATATTACAGTCACTCGTTCAATGTGAAAATGAAAGTAACTTAGAGCCTTTGGCAGAGATGAGTAAATCTGCAGCTGTTTTCCCAGACTTAGACTCAATTCTGTATAATAGAAACAAGACCTTTTTATTACAAAACTGAGGATGGAATAACATACAGATATTTCCCAGAAAGTCAGCAATGGGTTCTTTGTGTTCAGGGGCAACGGTAGCAGCCCCCCTAGGAATTCTATAGACAAATGAGGATATTTTTGTAGACAGACAGATGGGGTCCTGGATGTTTGACCCAGATGGGAGATCTTGTGAGATTAGGGTATGGGACCCAGTACTAGAAAGTGATATTGGTGAAGGAACGTGCCCTTTGCTATATTTATACGATCACCTTGGAGCATATTGCCATGGGACTGTATTCCCATAGAAAAGAGAGTTAAATATCTACAAGAAGAATTAAAATATAGAAAATTAGGACACCCAGGAAAATTAACTAAATGGTGTACAGGTCAGGCCCAGGAAGAATTACAAATGCTGTGGGGTTAGCAGTATGATCTCATGTTTGCCCTCTTATGAAACTATACTGTCTGAATGTCTCTCACATGTCTGAAAGATGCTGATTTTGTAACCACAATAATGTTGCACTCGACCTCTCTGAAGACTGGTGTTCAGGAGATATAAAAAAATTTTGCTTGCCATAAAACTTTTATGTTTGAGATTTTATAGTCCCTTTCTTTCTGTTCTAAATCTGTACTACACTGAATCACAAGAAAATGTTGGCACATAAAAATTTGAGAAGCATTTACCCATCCCCCTATGAATGTTGTAGCCCAACTTCCTTGTATGACTTCAATAAAAGACTGGACCTGACTCAAGTCTAGAAAGTATTCTGACTCCTGAGTTCAGGAGCTCTTACTGCAAGAACGGCCTATCAGCTTGTACCTCAATTGTGTGTTTTCTTATTTGCCTACCAGGTATCCTTAGTCCTTGACAACACTTGACTCATGTTGAGGCTGGACTCTTGACAATTTTGTATTAATTATATTATTTATTCAACATCCCAAATTCTGCCCCTTTCTTGGTTTCCCCTTTCCAGTGCTATTCATCTCACTTCCCTTTCTCTTTGGCTATGAGAGGATGCTTCTCTTGCTAGACATTCTCCTTCCCTAAGACATCAAGTCTCTACAGGATTAGGAGCATCCTGAGTCCAGATAAGGTAGTCCTCTGTTACATATGTGCCTGGAGCATCAAGACTGGCCTATGTATGCTCATTGGTTGGTGTCTTCGGCTCTCAGAGCTCTCAAGGGACCAGGTTAGTTGATATTGTTAGTCTTCCTATGGGGTTGCCATCCCCTTTAGCTCCTTCAATCCTTCCCTTAATTCATCCAGAGGGGTCCCTGACATCAGTCCAATGGTTTGCTGTGAATAGCTGCATCTGTTTTTGTCTGGTGCTGGTAGAGCCTCCCAGAGGACAGCCATGTTAGGCTCCTGTCTGCAAGCAGAACATAGCCAAGATTAGCCATCTCAGAGGAGAAAAATGGCATGCTATGACTAAGAGTTTTTCTAAAGTATATATACATATAAAATGGCATTCCATGTCTTCACTGAGTCAGCTGAATTCTATGATCAAGTGGCCATTATTGCTTGTAATTTTGAATTTTTAGTTGTTACATTATTACTTATATTTTTGTTGTTCAAAAGAAGTTTGACTCTTCTTTCTGACTTTCATCTGTTTGCTAATGGAACATGCATCTATTTATTGCCTTCACTATATAATTTATGTAGTAGGAGTAAGGACCGCAGATTGTGAAAAACAAAAAATTCTTTGTTGTTATAGCTTTATGTTCCTGTGATGAAGCATGACATTTAACAATGGTGTCATTCAATTTGATATATTGTCCAATTCAAATATTACTGCCATACCTACACTCAGTAATTATTATAGTTTCTGATTGGGGGGGTTAAGGATGTACTCACATATCTTAAGTGCTGCTAGAGACCTTCTTAAAGATCAGTAATTACCTACATGCGGATGGGAGAAAACACATCTCTACAGCTCAACAGAAGGCATTCCAGGATGTAAGGGGCCATGTGTCTACTCGAGAAACAATGATTTTAAGTACTAGAAGCCACTGAAGCATATGCTCAGAAAACTAATGAAGACGATATGGATTACATAGCATTGTTTTGCCTTTACCAGGGCAATGCCAGAGCAATACTATTGACAATTGCATATGATTACTTCTTATTTGTGTATCACCCTTTTATACACACTCATCACAATTCAGACACTGAACACAGACATGCCACATAAGTGCAAACACACAGAAACACATATACCACATATATACATACCATATATATATGCATATATACATACATAGCATATATATGTACATATACATAGCATATATATGTATATATATATACATAAACATATACATACATATCATCACACATATTATACACTCATCACATATAAACAATGCATAACTACACATACACACATAAACACATGTATGCACCATGTATATTTAATTGTATCCATATATACATGCCACATATACACATGAACCACATTAACATATGCACACATATTTTGATAAATTTCTATATGTGCAATTAACACATTATCTATAGGTTATTCATTTTGATCTTTTTTTCTGTCTTATGAAAGGAATCCTAACATTTAGTGAACATTCAAATGTTTAATAGTCTGAACTTGAGCATAGACTCTCAGAGTTGTCAATTATTTTTGTTCAGCAAAACTGAGAAATAAAAGAAAAAGAAAGGAAGGAAGGATTAAAGGAATTAAAATATTTAAGATCTTGTTGTTTACAGTTCTATAATGTATTTTAAAATACCAACCAAAAGATTGATTTTACAAACCTGTGGAATGAAAAATCAAGCCAGCAATGAATATTCAATTGTTTTTTTTTTTCACGCTGAAAATTGTATAGAAGTCTTTTTAGTATTGCAGTTAATTTCTGAAAATAAACAGATGTCCATTTAGTTTAGTTCTGCACTTAGGACACTTAAGATTTCAAAATAAAATCAATAAATCAATATAAATGTTTCTATTGAAGATAATAAATTCTATCTTTATTTCTGTTTGTTTTTTATTATTTATTCATTCATTCTTCCATCTATTAAAACTTTAGAATTAAAAACAAATCAAGAGGTTAATGAGAAAATTAATCTGAACATGGTAAAGTAGATATTGTACCAGAGGGTGAAAGACTATCAGGTGGCAAAATTATACCTTAAAAATAGAAATCTTAAATTGCTGATAGTTATGTGATATGACAAAATACCAGAAATAATTAACTTATGTAGGAAAACTATTGACATTAGTTTCAAAATTGGTTAGTCCCTACTCTGAACTTCTAATGAGAACAGTATAGCATTCCAGATGTCTATAATAGAATAAACTGATAAATTCATCAACTGCAAAGCAATATAGAGTTTGAGTGTGGGATTCCCACAATTCCCTTCCAGGACACCTCCATCATCACCAAGTGATATGAAGACATACCATTAGGCTTCACCAATCAGAAATTCTGCCATTTCCTCAAACTGTCACGTTGGTCATGAATGCTGTTATACATGGCTATGGGGTACATTCATGGAGTCTATAGTACAGACCTCCATAACTTTCTAAACTAAGTGTCACTAGTCTTTCAAGTGATATCAGTGACCTTTTTTGGCTCCTCTCTTGGTATTCTTTGGGTTCCCCACCGTTATTATCTGGATTCCTCCACTGCATGGTCTGTTTTTTAAAATCACATCTCATGTTAAAACTTTATTTGAGTTTTTACTTAATCTTCTAATATTGTCGACACAAATTTCCCCTGAGTTTTGTATGAAGTCTGTTTACAACTTGAACTGAAACTGAGATAACAGTATAATTTAATTGGGGACATTTATAATTTTGAAAATGTAGGGAAGGTATTGCTTTTCTTTGTGAAAGGTAGATTTGCTTAGTGGGACCACAGGCCCATATTTGCCATGAGGCAATAATATTAAGTCAGATGACAATTTTGGGGGGTTGATTCTCTCAAACCATGGTTTCTAGGGGTTGGACTCTGGTCCTGAGATTTGAGGTGTTGGTTCATTTACCCACAGAGCCATCTCACTTACCCATGGCATTACATTTAGCAATGGAATCATTACTTTCAACTTAGATTAATCAGAATTTTAAACATATAGTAGATTATTACCATTATTCTCTTATTTATAATTAGAAAATGATTAGTAATATATTTCTGGGAATATTTTTAGTGTTTGTTTATTGAATTTTTTCACCTTTGGTCTCTGTACAAAAAATTTACTAATCTTATATATTATATATGAAAGTTTTTTACATAATTTATTATTTTATTTTTATTGGTTATTTTATTTATTTACATTGTAAATTTTATCCTCTTTCCCAGTTTTTCCTCTGCAAATCCTCTATCCTATCCCCTTTCTTTCTTCTGCTATGAGGGTGCTCCCCCACCCACCCACTCATGCCTCACAGCTTGTATTTCTATTCTCTCTTTAAAAATTAGTAATTCTAGCATTTGTTTCTGTATTATTAGCTTTTTCATTATTTAGAATGACAAAACTAAAAGTATTATGTGGAAAATGTGAGGATTGTTTTTCTTTATTGCTAAATACTCATCGAATGAAATAAATCCAGAGCAGTGCTGGAAGTCTAGGAATGGTGCCATCAAATGAAAAAAAGGAACAGAAAAAAAATAGCTTCTGGGAACTAAACACTGGTAGGATAAAATTACTGGCAAAACACCCAGGACTGCAGATTGTCTGGTTCTCTGTGTCATAGAAATATATTTAAAAAGTATGAGCTTTACCCAGAACTTCTCAGTAGCTAGGTAGCCAGCCCAATGCTGTGTTAGCTATGCCATGTCATGCAACAAAAGGCAACAGAGAACTTTTTATAACCTAATATTTAAGGTCAACAAATTGGACTGACATCATAAGATTGTAATAAAAATTTCTAGAATCAAACAAAATAAAGGAAAAGCTACTTTAAATTAACAGACTAGGACTGAAATAAAATAAACAACTCTTTTCTTCTTAAGAGTCTAAGATAGTTATCTGCTAGTGAATTTCTCTTGGAATAAAAATACATTACTTTAAAAATATGTAATGATTAAAACACCAGAAAACTATGTATTAGGTTATGATGTAGTTCAGATTTAAAACACTTGCCTTGATGATGCTCAAAGTGTGGATTCTATTCCATATGTATATGTATGTGTATGTATATGTATATGTATATGTATGTATATGAAGTTATTGGAAAGTATACTTTTGCTTAGTAGTCCCAATGTGATCTATCCTCACCCAACTAAAAAAAAACCAAACAAACTTGTATATCTGAAAAATAGTTATGATATATCAGACATTGAGAACTATAAAAGGCCAAGAAACATAACAGAACAGAACAGAGTAAACACTATTACAGAGGCCTCTGAAGATACAATAGGCAGACTACAACAAGGAATGCCAGTGTAGATGTCATTCCTTCACACACTATAATGTGTCTATCAGAAACCTGAGAAGATAAAATGCACAGAGCCATCTACTCAAAGTGGATAGTCCCGCTCAATAGCCTCATTACAATTAGCACAGCTCAGTGAAGGTTTCTTGTGTGTCAGGCACTTCACAGAGGATTCATATGGTAAGATCCATGTAATTTTGTTGTACCTACCATTTTTTTTACACTTTTTAACAATGAAGTTACTAGTCTTTCTGAAGTTGAGTTCTAACAGCCAAACCACAAAATTAGTAGCTTGAGAAGACCAGATTGGTGTCTAAGTAATAAAAACCCAGGTAATTTTTGCAAGTCAAAAATCACCATAGAAATACAAACTAAAAGTATGTAAGAAAACACATTATCCTGGTTTTATTAAATGTATGACAACATATATGCATATACACTGAGATATTTTTATGAATATACATTTGTATTTATTACAAACAGACTGCTAATTAGCACTACACATTTACCTAAAACTACCAATACTTCAAGAGATACTTGTCAAAATCCTGAGAAGTTAATAGTCAATAGTTTTACATATTTTAAATGCGTTATTTTATAACATTAACTGACTGATAGGGAGAAATCCTATTCTCAAATAAAGGCGAAATAGTGGATTACAGCTAATATATGCTCTCTTCCTGAATCAGAATATTCATCTAGAAGTCTTGAATTTTGGAATTGTGAAATGACTCAGAGGTCAAGGGAGCTTGCACTGAGACTAATGACTTGCATTTGAACCCTGTGACCAACATATTGAAAGAGAAAACAGACTACTCCATGCTTTCCTGACTTTCACATGTATGGTACAGCAGACATGTTTTTCTGCAAATATATATATATATATATATATATATATATATATATATATATGAATAAAAACAAAATCAACAAAGCACAATATTTTTTCTAATAAACTAATATTGGATTTTGCCTGTGACAGTGGAAAACCAACTATTCTAACAGTTAATAGCTCATACTTGAAATATACATGAACTATAATTTTCTGCTGTACATAGTAGTCTTTATGCAAGAAATAGCAACTGATATTTTTGAAACCAAAGGGTGCTTAAGTAAGCAAAGTACTCTCGTCTGGGTCCAGTATTCTCTGTTCTCTAAGTTTCTAAGGCACTGGTCAGCAATGCTTTGGGCTTAAGATGTCCCATATGTTTAGTGCAGTACAAAATGCAGTGCAATAGAGCAACAACAATGTGTTTGATCAGGGCAAACTGCCTCATTGCTAACTGTTCCTATTGAGCCTTATGCAGCTATAAGGAAGTAAATAACCTAGACAGTAGACTGCAGATTACCAACAGAGTTTCAAAACTAAAATGAGTTCCAGAAGTGTAGACCAGATCCTTCAAGGAACTTAAGGTGTGTCTCTGGGTTGGCCTTTTTAAAAAACCTTTCAATGGGATGGTTACCTGACACCTTATAAGTTTTTAGTAATAAAGTAATAAAATGATGAGACTCTAAGAACTAAAAGGGAGAGAAATAATATGTGCATTGTAATTATAACCATTTAAAGGACTTAACACTGGAAATTGCTTTTGCCCCACTGAGTGGAATTTTGTTTTTCAGCTCTGCTGGTTCAGAAACTTTATGGAGCACAGATTGACTTGATTTTCTCCAATGCATTATTAATTATTTAGCACAAAAAAGAGCTGTACAAAGAAGTAAGTGGATGGAAGAATGTACAGTTGACTTGTCATTCCTGGGACATTTGGAATCCGTTACATTGAGAGGACGAGTAGTACAAATATGATGGTAGATATGAGGTACTGTAAGTTCAGGGCCTGCTCATGAGTGTTAGTCTGTCTTTTCATGATTAATTATATCCACCAAACTAATTTACATAGACATATAAGGAAGGTGGAGAAGTCATTGTTTCTATAATTAAGTTAAGGGGAAATATCTTGATTTAAGACAGCGAAACATGATAGAGCTAGCATTTGGAATTATACTTCACACTGAAAAGTTTGTACCTTTCATCAGTCTTATATGAGAGATTAGCTAGGGAATCATTTGTTTAGATTGAGACTGCCTAGTGAAAATCAATTTTTATGTCTTTACTTCCCACAAAACTGACATGTGAAATGGCAGACCTTGCTCTCTGTCTACTGGAATTTCATTTCATCTTAGAGATGGTCCTTTCAGATATTGTGCTTTGTGAAAACACTCTATTTCCAACTTGAGCAGTGGGAATTAAATCTTTATTTTCAAATTTCTTAGTGTTCTGATATTTCTCAATGAAATTCAAAAGTAATAGTAGAGGTAGAAGTACTCTCTTAAGAAAATGAAAACTAATGCAAAATATAAAGAGGCAGATGGAGGCACAGTAACCTGAGACACAATAATCGGTTAGAAATACTCTAAGGTCATCTTTGTGTGTCTCTCTTTGTATTCAGAGTGTGAGGATAGGTGAACATACACCATGACACATTCAAGGCTATAAAATGACTATAAAATGACCTTGACTGAAGTTCCTCACCTTTTACCTGGTTTGGTATAGAGTCTCTTGTTTTGTCATTTCAGGTATCAGGCAAATTAGCTTGTAAATGTCCAGGTTTTCTCCTATCTCCACCTCTCCACTAGGTGTGGGAGAAATGGAGTTACAGAAGCACTGTAACATGTTTAGATTTATGTCAGTGGTAGGAACTCAAACTTAGATTCTAAGGCTTGAGAGGCAAGCACTTTATTCACTTAGACAAGTATCCAGCCTGGGAGAGGAATTTCAGTTAAGTTTCTGTTTGAACTAGGGACTTACATCTTATGGAAACGTGGTTGCAGTAGTTCTGGCCAAGTGATGATATTAACTTAAGATTTGGCAAGACATAATGGAAGCACTGTCACTATGTAAAGGTTTGTATGTTTCAGCTAATTAAACTTAATCTTTGGTAACCTAGAGACTAGTTATGTATGATTGTAATTCCCCACACACACACCAAAAAAAAAATAATAACTGAAGAATGCTTCCATAGTCTTTAGAGTTTATCATGATTTAATTTGACTGCTGGAACAGTATATATGAGTTTCTTCATTAGTCTTTTAATTTTTTCTGTTTATTTTGTTGGGCAATTTATACTTAAACTGAAAAGCTCTCCCAAGCTTACAAAGTATTCACTTATTGTTCCATTTATGATTAGATCTGAAGCTTCTCAGTCCCTCTGGGTATGGAGGATAGGTACATACCTCAAGCAAATACTGACTGTAGTACCTAAACAAACAAACAAACAAACAAACAAACAAACCAACAAAAATTTCACAAAAGTATTTCAGTAAAAGGCACCCATGGCAACTGATCTAAAAGTCATTATTTGATGTCCCAACCTAGGATGTTCTCACATTTTGAAGACCCATCCAAAATTATACTATAGTTCTAGGGTTTTCATTTTTTTGACCTTTTATTTGACTAATATTTGTATATTTATCTAGATGTCTGTATAAATTTACTCATCTGGATTCTAGATCTTGCATTTTTTTCTATTTTCAACAGCTAAACAGGAATACAGGGTCTTAATTAGCTATTAACATAGCACCCAGTCACAACTACTTACTTTCTGACTTCTTTTGTCAGTTCCATATGCTCTGAAAGCCTCCATTGCTCTTCTTTTCCTACCTGTCAAGCATCTCTTTCCTTGTTTTGAGCTCATCAAGATAATTAAATACCAATACACAAATATAGCAAAATAATAAAGGTTAGAGAATAAAAAGAGAGAAGAGTTTAATAGGAACAGTAATGTTTTGAAACATCGCCCTAACACAGATATCTGCTTCTGTTTGTTTCATACTCCCTATTTACAGATCGCAGAAATACAATAGCATAAAGAATGTTAAAAACTCTATTAAAAACATAAGATCCAAGGGGAAAAGACAGCTTTGAAAGAGCACAGAACAAGCACAAGAGCCCATCTCACTGGCCCATTTTATATCTACCTATGTGGCACATTATCTGAGGAGTGTTTTAAACAAACCAAAAAAGACTTCAATTTACATAGACACTTTGTAAAAATTGGTATGAAATGACTTATAAAAAAGAGATATAAAGCAACAGGGAACCTTAATAGAATATGTTGAAAATAATTGATGCTAGAATGCCTGGGAAAGTAGCCCTTCAAAAGTAGGTTTTATTGATACAAATAAAAGTTAATCAAAACATGAAGCAAATAGCCAAAGGGAATAAAAGGTGTTGATATAAACAAAAAGTAAGTTATAAACATTTTCACTTGGGGAACGATGTAGGACCACTTTAATTTGCATAAAGAGCACTTTACTCATCTCTACAGTAAGTGAACAGAGAAGTCTCAAAAACAGAAAGAAAGAAAGAAAGAAAGAAAGAAAGAAAGAAAGAAAAGAAAAGAAAAAAAGAAAGAAAGAAAGAAAGAAAGAAAGAAAGAAAGAAAGAAAGAAAGAAAGAAAGAGGGGAGGAATGTCTTTATAGAAAAGGTTAGACAGTCTCAGTAGGAAAACATCTATATGTGTTCTATTTAATTAAACATGACCTTTGGGTAAGTTTCTCTTTGTTGAAAATTTATTGCTGGCTCAGTGGACACACGAGCTTCCATGGAGATTAAGCTGGATTGATATATACGTAAAACATATTTTTGTGAATAAAGTGCATTTACTCTCATGATTTCTGTGCCAAAATATTCCTAACATTAAGGAAATTGGTCAAGTTCTCTCATCCTATGACACACTACATTTGCAACTCAGATTTATGCCAGTTAATTCTGAGATAAACTGTAGTGTACTCAACTAATATTTAACATAAATGATATTGGTACCTTAATTGAAGAGGTAGGTATAAGGGAAAAACATTCCACTTCAAGTGGTGGTAAAAAAATGGTTCTGCAATGTTTAGGAAATGAAATTTTAATCATTAGCTTCTGGCCTAACTTTTGAAAAATAATGCTTTTCTGTTGGAAAGCCAGAAAATTGATATAAATAGAAATATAGTTAGGAAACATCATTGAGCTGGAAACCAGCTTCAACCATGGCCTCAACATTATGTTGTAGTCTGCCTTTGGGAAACATGCTGCCACTTCGTCTCTAATTATCTGAAGCTGAGAAGTGAATGGGATATCTGAACACCCTAAACATAGAAAATGTCTCTTCCTTTCCATTCCTGCAGAGATGTCAATTTCTTGTTTGACTTCTATAGTTATCAGTTTTAGAATGTTTATTTTTGTTACTTCTCAATTATATGTATGTGTGCCTGGGAAGAAGAGAAGTTCAAATCAATGCAGTTTACTATGGAGGTCGGGGCATGAGAACCTGTGGTGCAGGTGTTACAGGTGGTTGCCAGCTCTCCACCTCTCACACCCTTGGTGTCTCCTCTCCCAACTACCTCAGGTAGTGAGGAGCAAGGGGGCAGAGATCATCTCTCCCCATCCCACTCATACCTTGCCCAGGCCACCCCACAGCCAAGGAGTGTCATGCCCAGACCTCCTATTTGTTTATGCTCAGGGTTGGCTCACCTGTGTTCCTGCATCCAGGGTCAGCACTGTGATACTGTTCACCAAGACACAGGGCCTGATGTCCAATGTGATGCAGCTGGTTAAAGACAGAGCAGGTCTCCACAGCTATGGTTCTTATGAGCAACTCAGGGTGTTGCCTCACCATGGCTCCAGGTGGCAGGACTGGCCACTCACAACAGGATTCCTCTCTCTGCCTTCAAGTCTCATGTTCCATTTTTCTTCATAATGTTCAAGCTGCTCTACTTCTCTTTCTCTCCCACCTGACTACAGCATACTCTCACATTGTGGTGGCTTCTGCCATAGAATTCCCATACAGATAACATGGGGTTATGTTCTTCATCAGTGCTGCATGACTTGGAAGCAAGCAAATTAATTTTCTATGCCATTAGGTGGAGTACAAGACTGTGGGTATCCTAAAAGTCTACAGGTCTCTCCTCCTGCACTGTGCTCCCTGAATTTGATTTGATTTTTATGAGTCCTATGTAACTGACAGCTTTGCTGAAAAATGGACTGCCAAGTGCTCTGCCCCTTACTGATATAGGAAAACCTCCAACAAGGTATTACTTTGCCCATTGCCAGACTGACTAATTCACCATTCTTAATTTTGAATACTTTCCCTGCCAGCTGAATTTTGTTAATACCTATGTCCTGAACACAAATGCCATTATTAAAATTCTTGATAAGGTACATTAGTTACCTTGATGAGGTAATGTTCCATCCTAACTTTCTATCCCAGTTTGCCTTCCTGCTTGTCTATCAAAATATTCATTCCTCGATAATATGTAGTTGAAATTCTCATAAATGTCATCTGCTCATCACAATAGTTTTTTATTGATCTCTAAATGCCATTGTTTATGATTATAAGTTTTAATAATGCTTTACCTTGTAGCATATTACTTTGTTATTATTTAGACACTTTTGAATGAAGACTGAGTTTTAAAAATCTTTGGGAATTAATTTATCATACAGCCTAATGTTAATAATCTTCCTAGAAGATGCAAACATAAGATAAACTGCCTAGAAGAGTATCAGATCAGCTGACTTCCCTGAAAGAGACAGTACAGCCAAACTTCCTAAATGGAGCAGAGACAAGCCAAGCTCCCTGGAAGAGAGAGTCCTATAGTGACAGTTTTAGACTTTTTTAACGTAAAAATATTATAAGAATTTGTTTTCATTTTCAATCCAGGCATGAGGCTGTGGTGGATATATGGAGTGTGAAAAAATCTTTCATTTAGGCCTTAGCATTTTAAAACCTATTATTCTATGAATTTCTGAAATGTTGTAGGTCTCTGTGTTAATTAACATTTACAACAAACAAACAAAAGCTTTTATGATAAGGGTTAATAAATTATTAATGTGTGATTATAACTATAATTATTAGAAGAGAGTTTAATACTATGTCCATTTAACAAGATAATAGTGGAAAATTCTCACCTAAATCCTGATTTCCCTAACCAGAAATTCTTTGCTCTGGTAATGGTGCTATGCATGGGTTCCATCTTTTGGAGTAGACATTAAATACAATCATGAGTGGGTTATTGTTTCCATGACTTTTGTTCCACTATTGTACCAGTGAACATGTATTTTGAAACCAGTTATAATGGTACCTCTCAGGCATCACAAATGGATATGAGTGATGATTAATTATCTTCTCTGATAGAGTATGCATAATACTTTCAAACAGCATGAACATTTGCCAGGAGAGATGTAGGCTCCAAGTCTGAATCTGTTTGATTTCTGTATGTCTGGGCTCAAGTATATGGCATCAATTATATGCCACAAGTAATGTCTTACCATTAAGTTGTGGCATGTAACCAAGAACAAGGGCAATAACCTGTTTCAGACTTTATTTACTCAAAAGCAAAAAAGCAAGCCTAAGGATACATGCATACTATCAGTGTCTCTTTTTTTGAGTTTTCCTTTTTGGTTTTTATTATTTTGCTAGTTAGGTACTTTAAAATGGAATGTATAGTTTGGAGACTTAATACATCTCAGGTCTACACATGCAGAGAGTCATCTAATCAACTGAAGTGTTTCTGTACTTGACTGGTAGGACTCATATCAGTTCACTCAATGCAGACTAAATTTTCTGTATAAATATTCCACCCTCCAAATCACCATCCCTGACCTCATGCTGTACAAGAGAGCAATAGTGATAAAAAAAAAACCTGTATGGTATTGGTATATATAAACACTCAATTCTGAACATCTATGCCCCAAATGCTAGGGCACCCACATTTGTAAAAGAAATAAAACTAAAATTCAAAACTTACATTGAACCGCACACAATGATAGGAGGTAATTTCAACACCCCACTCTCACCAATGGACAGATCATGGAAACAGAAACTAAGCAGAAACACAGGAAAACTAACAGAAGTTATGAACCAAATGGATCTAATAGATATCTACAGAACATTTCACACTAAAACAAAAGAATATACCTTCTTCACAGCACCTCATGATACCCTCTCAAAAATCAACCATATACTCGAACACAAAATGAACCTCAAAAGATAAAATAACATTGAATTAATCCCATGTATTCTATTGAACCACCATAGACTAAGGCTGATCTTCAATAGCAACAAAAGCAACAGAAAACCCACATACACATGGAGACTGAACAACTATCTACTCAATAATAACTTGGTCAGGGAAGAAATAAAGAAAAAAAATTGAAGACTTTTAAGAATTCAATGAAAATAATGGCACAATAGATCCAAATTTACAGGACACAATGAAAGCAATGTGAAAAGGAAAACTCATACCTCTGAGTGCCTCAATAAAAAAAAATGGAGAGATCATACACTCGAAGCTTAAGAGCTCATCTGAAAGCTCTAGAACAAAAAGAAGCAAATACACACAAGAAGAGTAGAAGGCGGAAAATAATAAAACTCTGGACTGATATCAACCATGTCGAAACAAAAAGAACTATCAACAAAACTAGGAGCTGTTTCTTTGAGAAAATCAACAAGATAGATAAATACTTCTCAGGACTAACCAGAGTGCACAGAGACAATATCTAAATGAACAAAATCAAGAATGAAAAAGGAGACATAGCAACAGAAACTGAGCAAACTCAAAAAATCATCAGATCTTATAATAAAAGGCTATGCTCAACCAAACGGGAAAACCTAGATGAAATGGACCATTTTCTAGACAGATACCAGGCACCAAAGTTAAACTACAATCAGATAAACCATCTAAACAGCCACATATCCTCAAAGGAAATAGAAGCAGTCAATAGAAGTCTCCCAACCAAAAATAGCCCAGGGCCTGATGGTTTTATTGCAGAATTCTATCAGATAATCTAATACAAATACTTCTCAAACTATTCTATAAAATAGAAACAAAAGGAACACTACCCAGTACATTCTATGAATTCATAGTTATGCTTATAACTAAACCACGAAAAGACACAACAAAGAAAAAGACCTACAAACCATTTTCCCTTATGAATATCAATGCAAAAATACTCAATAAAATTTTTGCAAACTTAATCCAAGAACATATCAAGATGATCATCCACCATGATCAAATAGGCTACATCCCAGGAATGCTGACAAACTCAAAAAAAAAGAAAAAAAGAAAAAAAGAAAACCACATGATCATCTCATTAAATGCTGAGAAAGCATTTCACAAAATATACTCATTCATGTTAAAATTATTGGAGAGAGCAGGAATTTGAGGTGTATACCTAAATATAATAAAAGCAATATACAGGAAACCAATAGCCAACATAAAACTAAATGGAGAGAAACAATGAAATCTAGTTAAAATTAGGGACAAGGCTGCCCACTCTCTCCCTACCTATTCAATATAGTACTTGAAGATCTAGCCAAAGCAACTAGACAACCAAAAGAGATCAAAGGAATACAAATTGGGAGGGAGAAAGTCAAGATATCACTATTTGCAAATGATATGATAGTATAAATAAGCACCATCAAAATTTCTACCAGAGTGTTCCGACAGCTGATAAACAACTTCAGCAAAGTGGATGGATATAAAATTAAATCTAACACATAAGTAGCCTTCCTGTACTCAAAGGATAAAAGGGCTGAGAAAGAAATTAGGGAAAGAACACCCTTCACAATAGTCACAAATTAATATAAAATACCTTGGTGTGACTCTAACCAAGAAAAGAAAAATCTGTATGACAAGAACTTCAAATCCCTGAAGAAAAAAAATCAAAGAAGAACTCAAAAGATGGAAATATTGCCCATGCTCATGGGTTGGCAAGAATAATATAGTAAAAATGGACATCTTACCAAAAGCAATCTACAGATTCAATGCAATTCCATCAAATTTTCAAATCAATTCTTTACAGAGTTAAAAAGAGCAATTCTCAAATCCATTTGGAATAACAAAAACCTAGGATAGCAAAAACTATTCTCAACAATAAAAGACCTTCTGTGGGAATGACCATCCCTGACCTCAAACTGTACTTCAGAGCAATAGTGATAAAAACTGCATGGTATTGGTATAGAAACAGATAAGAAGATCAATGGAATATGATTGAAGACACAGAAATGATCCCACACACCTATGGTCACTTGATTTTTGACAAAGAAGCTTGATTTTTGACAAACCATCTAGTGGGAAAAGACAGCATTTTCAACAAATGGTGCTAGTTCAACTGGCAGTGTGCATGTAAAAGAATGCAAATTGATCCACTCTTATTTCCTAGTACAAAGCTCTAGTACAAGTGTATTAAGGTGGTCCACATAATACCAGATATGCTGAATCTAATAGAAGAGAAAGTAGGGAAGACCTAGGCACAGGGAAAATTTTCCTGAAAAGAACACCAATGGCTTATGCCATCAATCAACAAATGGGGACCTCATAAAATTGAAAAGCTTGTGTAAAGCTAAGGACACTGTCAATAGGACAAAACTGCAATTGACAGATTGGGGAAAGGTATTTATCAATCCTACATCCTATAGAGGTCTAATAACCAAAATCTACACAGAACTCAAGATGGCACACTCCAGATAACCAAATAACCATATTAAAATGTGGAGTACAGAGCTAAATAAAGAATTCTCAACTGAGGAATCTCAAATGGCTTACAAACAATTAAAGAAATGTTTGACATCCTTAATCATCAGGGAAATGCAAACCAAAATGACCCTGAGATTCCACTTCACACCAGTCAGAGTGGCTAAGATCAAAAACACACGTGACAGCAGATATTGATGAGAATGTGGAGAAAGAGGAACACTCCACTGTTGGTGGGACTGCAAGCTGGTAAAACCACATTGGAAATTAGTCTGGTAGTTACTGAGAAAAACTGAAATAGTTCTACCTAAGGACCAGCTATAAGACTCCTGGGCATATACCCAAAAGATGCTTCAACATATAACAAAGACATGCTCCACTATATTCATAGCAGCCTTATTTATAATAGCTAGAAGCTGGAAACAATCCAGGTGTTCCACAACAGAAGAATTGATACAAAAAGCATGATACATATACACAATGAAGTACTGCTCAGTGATTAAAAACAATGACTTTATGAAATTCTTAGGCAAATTGTTGGAACTAGAAAATATCATCCTGAGTGAGATAACCCAGATACAAAAGAACACACATGATATGTACTCATTAATAAGTGGATATTAGCCCAAAATCTCACAATGCACTTGATACAAGCCATACGTCATATGGAGAGTAAAAGGAAGGAAGACTGGTGTGTGGATGCTTCAGTCCTTCATTGGGGGTGTACAGGACAATTGTGAGATGTGGAGAGAGAGGGGACCTGTGAGTAAGAGACAAGGGGGAGAAAATAAGGGTTGTAGTATCAGGAACTGAAGGAGATGTGAGATAGGTACAGAGGGTAAGTAAATCAAATAAAAATATGTAGCAGGGGAATGAGGAACTGGGGATAGCCAGGGGAGAAGCCCAGAAACCAGGGAAATGTGAGGCTCCCAGGAACCAATGGGGATGACTTCAGCCAAAATGCAATGAGAAGTGGGAGTTAGAACCTGTTAAGACCACTTCCAGTAGATAGGAAGGGATGCTGGTCAAGGGACAGGGCCACCCACTCATCTCAAAGTTTTTAACCTAGAAATGTTCCTGTCCAAAGGAAAAACAGGGACAAAAAATGGAATAGAGACTGAAGGTAGGGCCAACAGGGAACTGCCCCACCTAGGATCTATCTTGTCTTCAGATACCAAACACTCTTACCCTGGTCAAGAGGCACTTGCTGACAGGATCCTGGTCTGGCGATTCCTTGAGATGTCTGTCCAGCAATTGGCCAATGCAGATGTGAATGCTTGGAGCCAACCATCAGACAGAGCTCTAGGGAACCTGGTGAAGGAGCTGGCAGAAGGACTGGAGGATCAGAGGGGAATTGCAGCCTCATTGGAAGAACAACATAGGCTAGCCTGACCTCCCAGTTCTCCCAGAGACTAGACCACCAACCAAGGAGTGTACATAGAAGGATCCTTGTTTCCAGATACATATGTAGCAGAAGATAGCCTTGCCTGACAGCAATGTCAAGGGAAGCCTTTGGTCCTAGGGAGGTTTGATGCCCCATTGTAAGGGAATGATGGAGTGGTGAGGCATGAGAGTGTGGGTGGGTGGTGGACCACCCTCACATACACAAAGGGGAGGGGATAAGATGTTGGTAGAGGGGTTACTAGGAAGTGGGATATCATGGGATGGAGGTTGGTGGAGGAGTTAACACAGAAGTGAGATATAATTTGAGATGTAAATGAATGGAATAAAAAGGGAAAAATATATGAAGTGAATAAAATGATTTATTTCCATAAGTAAATAATCTTACACAAAGAAATGGAAAGCATTATTCATTTAAAAATATTAAATCCAGGTCATCTTCAAGCATAGCAATATAAAAATCAATTATTTACGTGATGTAACATTAATGCAATAGAGTCAGTAACAATAATTACAAAAGTATAGAGTTGGACAGAAACACAATTGCCCTATAAGCAATGTGGAACACTCAAAGTAAGTCATGTTTGCAAAGTATTATTTATTACACACACACACACACACACACACACACACACATTAATTAAAAGTGTCCAGTAAAAAAAATTGTTTGGTAGCTTCTTCTAGACATTACCCCTATTTGATGAAAGAGTAGATTAGTAGTCCTTTTCAATTTTTTGTATTTGATTTTGTGTTGCTCCATTTATTGTATTGTTTCCAATGCTCCTTAATTCTTCACATTAAAAAAAAATAGACACACTTGCAGAATAGTCGACTGATTATATCTGCCTAGACAGAGTAATCATCCCTTAATAATTCTGCAGCACTAAGGTCTGTCAGATGATCCTGGGCCAGAAGGCAAAAGAACAGATGCTCCAACGTTTTGAAGTAGAGCGAGTGTCCAGGGGTTCAGAGGTCTCTATAAATTGGCTAAGTTTTAGAAACGATGATTTGTGCTTCCCACAATTATAGTTAACTCAGTCATTCTGGATTTCTGACAGGGTTGAAAACATATAGCTATTGACCTTAAGAGAAAAGATTTGAGTGGATGGTCGTCAGCTGACATTCATCCTAAAGCCAGGTTCAGAACTAAATGTTTTAGTTAGAATAGATGACAGAGGAGCTGGTTAGTCAACAAAAGGATGGACTGGGTATTAGGACTATCCTGTACCTCACTGGTACAAATTGGCATAATTATGCTCTAATTGTATTTTGAGAGAAAAGTTTCATTTTAACAGGAAGGATGATGTGTAGGAGGAGCTAAGGTAGGAGGAGTACTGAGAGGAAGAAAAGGAGTAAGAAGAGGAGAAGAAGAAGGAGAGGAGAAGCTAGGTGATGAAAGAGAGAAAGAGGGGGGAGACAGGGAGGCAGATATTCATGTATCTCCACCAGTCAAAGATAGTTGTTATATCTAGGTTGGTCAGTGGGTTACACCTCTGATTGAACAATTCCAAACTTATAAAGCCTATGATTAACATTATTTTTAAAAAATGTATAAATGCAAAAAGGAAAAGGGGGCATGGGATAGGGGTTTCCTAAGGGGGGTGGGGGGGGAATGGGGATAGAGGATGCCATCTGAAGTGTAAATAAAATATCTAATAAAAAATAGAATTGTCACAAACATCAGAAGCAATTAAAAATGTATAATTCACCCACAACAGAAACAATCTTCTTATAAATCGTAGACAATATAGGCAGGCCTGACCACCCAGTTCTCCCAGTCTAGACCACCAAACGAGGAGTGTACCTGGAGGGATCTTCATTGGTAGAAGTGCTTACTTTTGAAATCCAATACACATCATGAGGAGCATGTCAAGTGACTTCCTGTTTCTTCTCATAATACATATTATTATCTATTGCAGACTTACAGCTCTTTTAATGTATTACTTAAGAGCTTATAATCAAATAGGTACAAAATCCCAAGGCCAAGACTTCTCATGTTCTGTCCGGTAGTCATGACCAAGTCACTGAATATCTCTGAGCCTCTGTGAAATGTCTATAAACAGTAGTTATCTTCAAGTTTGCTGTTGAGAATTTACTGAAAAAAGCACAAAATTATGACTAATACAAAATAGCACAACTTTTATACAGAACAATCCTCTTAATATAAAATGTGGTAATGAAAGAAAAGATAAATTCTAAAAAAACACTAACTTTAGCTCTGGCAGCCATTTGTTTTGATGGAGTTGACATAGAGCACTGTGGTCTATTTGAGACAGACATCAGCTGTTCATGATAAGGAACAGGTCCAGTACTCTTCTTCACCAGGCCATCATATCCTTGATTCATTTATCCTTGAGGTCTCATTTCCACACTACAAGTTTGAGTTAGTTAGCCTAAACAACCTCAGTAGAATCTGTCTCCTTATACTGCTTCTTCCTTATCATTTTACATAAGTTTACATGTCAATTATTACATGCTTTGTCTGTGTGTTTCTTCTAGCTACACAGAATGAGTGGTGATTTAATTTGTCACTGTTAGATTACCAGAACTAAGGTGTATTGCATATCATCAGTGTTTGCTGAAAAAGTGCATATGACTACAGAAAATTTTACATTACTTTTATTTTAATAATAGAATTTAAAATATTATTTTATTTACCATATATAAATATTTACTATGTAGAATACAAATATATAGCATTTTAGTACTCAAACGCCACCAATCAGTAACACTACATTTCTGATAATTACCAACCCACTCTTCTTTGCTTTCAGTAGGGATCACTAAGGGATCATGAAAATTACCACAATTATTTTTATTATGTATGTGTTTTTAATCTTATGACTGTGACCTTCGAATATGGTTCAGCATCAGAGTTTTGCTCAGGTCCTACAAAAACCCTGATTTTTATGGCCACAACTGAACACAAACCAATATGTAAAGGAAAAGCCTCAGATGATCTTTGCACTTTTTGTTTGGTGTGTGATTATTTTTTCAGTTATAGTTTCCTTCTGTAGATTTTCACATCTATAAACACATATTTTAACACTCTCTTTTTCTGTCCATATAGCTCC
This sequence comes from Arvicanthis niloticus, assembly GCF_011762505.2. Taxonomy (NCBI): domain Eukaryota; kingdom Metazoa; phylum Chordata; class Mammalia; order Rodentia; family Muridae; genus Arvicanthis; species Arvicanthis niloticus. Next base: position 68,774,243 of record NC_047667.1, on the reverse strand, counting down.
TATAATGTTGTGATAGTTAAATAAACTAATGGATAGGAATGTACTATAACAATTGTAGTCAATATTTAAATTCCTGATGCTTAGAAAGTGGGTAAATGTTAAATATATAATGGCACACTGATAAGAAATGAAAGATCGAAATAGAGAGTGTCAGTGACACTGTTTGGTAGGATGTTTTAGATCCTTTTGTACTAAAACAGTAACAATGTTTTATAGCAAATGATTGTAAAATGGGCCAATGTTTCTAGGAAGAGAGAAGTATTTATTTTTCCTTGTTTTTTGTTTGTTTTTTGTTTGTTTTACTGGCACAAAACCATTGCACATATGATTGAAGAAGAGAAACCTCAAATAATATAAACACATATAAATATCTATCAAAAATAAAAGTTATTATTGATAGAAGAGGTCACAAAATCTAAAACTTGACAGTGTTCAAACATGGACTGTCAATCAGTCAGGTGTAGTTAAAATTAGATTAATGGAAACACATGCCATTTATTTGTTAGAGCTGATAAAAATGTGGGATAATATGGACCCCCATATATAGATTAAGACAGAAAATTACCTAATTAAGTCACAGTGGCAGCCAAATGACATAGGTATAAACAAAAATTTGGGTTTCAGTTAAATGATGGAGCATTTTGTAAAGATTTATCATTAACAAGAGTAAGCAAGTGCCCTTTTGGCTGGGGCAGACACCTAGCTGGTCTGCTCCCTTGAAGACATCATATCCTGAACCATGCTAGAGAAATCACTGCATTCAAAGAAACAGGTAAGAACCATCCCCCACAAGCCTATGTCCCAGAGCTGCAACTGGGAGCCTGGAGCACTAGGGACCCATCACCCACCCAAACCACAGCCCCACCGGAATACCACTCCCCTCTAGCCCCTTCCTTGGTCCTTTTGGCTGGGGCAGACACCTAGCTGGTCTGCTCCCATAAAGACATTATATCCTCCACCACCCTAGAGGAATCACTGCACTCAGAGCAGTGGAGGAACCACTGCACTCATTGCACTGGAGGAACCACTGCACTCATTGCACTGGAGGAATCACTGCACTCAGAGCAGCAGGATTTCAAGATCCCAGAGGCAGGCTGAGTCCCAGGAGCTCAGGATTAAAGGAACATAAAGATAGGTAGACCTTGAGGAGTTCTGACACAAGCAAGATAACAAGAGAGACAAGCTCCAGTAAGAGACGGTGAGTGCAGGTAGCACTAGAGTTAACCAGATGGCAAAAGGAAAGCACAAGAACATAAGCAACAGAAACCAAAGTTACTTGGCATCACAAGAACCCAGTTCTTCCACCATAGCAAGTCCTGGACACCTCATCACACTGAAAAAGCAGAACTCAGACTAAAATCACTTCTAATGATGATGATAGAGGACTTTAAAAAGCACATAAATAACTCCCTTAAAGACGTACAGGAGAATACAGGTAAATAGGTAGAGGCCCTTAAAGAGGAAACACAAAAATCCCTTAAAAATTGCAAGAAAACACAAACAGGTGAAAAAATTAAACAAAACCATCCAGGATTTAAAAAATAAAAGTAAAACAATAAAGAAATCTCAAAGGGAGACTACCCTGGAGATAGAAAACCTAGGAAAGAGATCATGAGTCATAGATGCAAGCATCACCAACAGAATACAAGAGATAGAAGAGAATCTCATGAGCAGTAGACACAACTGTCAAAGAAAATGCAAAATGTAAAAACCTCCTAACCTAAAACATCCAGGAAATCCAGGACACAATAAGACCAAATCTAAGGATGATAGGTATAGATGAGAGTGAAGATTCCCAAATTAAAGGGCCAGTAAATATCTCCAACAAAATTATAGAGGAAAACATTCCCAACCTAAATAAAGAGGTGCACATGAACATACAAGAAGCCTACAGAAAAATAGACTAGACCAGAAAAGAAATTCCTCCCATCACAAAATAATCAAAACTTCAAATGCACAAAACAAAGAAAAAATACTAAAAGCAGTATGGGAAAAAGGTCAAGTAGCATATAAAGGCAGACCTCTAAGAATTACACCAGACTTCTCATCTATAAAAGCCAGAAGATTCTGGACTGATATCATAAAGAAACTAAAAGAACAAAAATGCCAGCCCAGACTACTATACCTAGCAAAACTCTCAATCACTATAGGTGGAGAAACCAAGATATTCCATGACAAAACCAAATTTACACAATATCTTCCCACAAATCATCCCTACAAAAGATGCTAGATGGAAAACTCCAACACAAGGAGAGAAACTACAACCTAGAAAAAGCAAGAAAGTAAACTTCCAAAAAACGCCAAAAAGAAGATAGCTATACAAACATAATTCAACCTCTAATAACAAAAATAACAGGAAGCAATAATCATTTTTCCTTAATATCTTTTAACATCAATGGACTCAATTCCCCGATAAAAAGATGTAGAATAAGAGATTGGATACATAGAAAGGACCCAGAATTTTGCTGCATACAGGAAATGCACCTCAAAGACAAAGACAGATACTACATCAGAGTAAAAAGGATGGGAAACAATTTTCCAAGCAAATGGTCCCAAGAAAAAAGCTGGAATAGCCATTCTAATAGCGAATAAAATCGACTTTCAGCCAAAAGTTATCAAAAAGATAAGGAAGGACACTTCATACTCATCAAAAGAAAAAGCTACCAAGATGAACTCTCAATTCTGACCATCTGTGCTCCAAATGCAAGGGCACCACATTCAAAAAAAAAAAAAAAAAAAAAACCTTTACTAAAGTTCAAAGTTCACATTGCACCTCACACAATAATAGTGGAGTATTTCAACATCCAACACCCCACTCTCCGCAATGGACAGATCATGGAAACAGAAACTAAACAGAGATACAGTGAAATTAACAGACATTCTGAACCAAATGGACTTAACAAATATCTATAAAACATTTCATCCTAAAACAAAAGAATATACCTTTTTATTAGCACCTCATAGTACTTTCTCCAAAATAGACCATATAATTGGTCACAAATAGGCTTCAACAGATACAAAAGTATTGAAATAATACCTTGCATCCTATCAGATAACCAAGGACTAAGGCTGGTCTTTAATAATGACAAAAACAATGGTAAGCCCATATACATGTGGAAACTGACCAACGCGCTACTCAATGATGACTTGGTCAAGGAAGAAATAAAGAAAGAAAATAAAGACTTTTTAGAACTTAATGAAAATGAGGATACATCATACCAAAACTTGTGGGACTCTATGAAAGCAGTGCTAAGAGGAAAGTCATAGCTCTAAGTGCCTACAAAAGAAGAAAGAAGAAGAAGGAGGAGGAGGAGGAGGAGGAGAGGGAGGAGAGGGAGGAGAGGGAGGAGAGGGAGGAGAGGGAGGAGAGGGAGGAGAGGGAGAAGAGGGAGAAGAGGGAGGAGAGGGAGGAGAGAAAGGAGAGGAAGGAAAGGAAGAAGGAGGAGAAGGGAAGAAAGAAGAAAAGAAAATAAAGTAAAGAAAAACAGCAACAACAAACTGGAGCGAGTATACACTAGCAACTTGACAGCACACCTGAAACCTATAGAACAAAAAGAAGTAAATACACTCAAGAGGAGTTGATGGCAGGAGACACTCAAACTCAGGGCTGAAATCAAGCAAGTAGAAACAAACAGAACTATACAAAGTATCAACAAAACCAGGAGATGGTTCTTTGAGAAAATCAACAAGATACATAAACCCTAAACTAGACTAACCAGAGACAGAATACAAATTAATAAAATCAGAACTGAAAGGGGAGGTATGACAACAGAAACTGAGGAAATTCAAAATAAAAATCATTAGATCCTACTACAAAAGCCAATACTCAACAAAACTGTAAAATCTGGATAAATGGACAGTTTTCTAGATAGATACCAGGTACCAAAGTTAAATCATGATCAGATAAAACATCTAAACAGTCCAATAGCCCCTAAAATAGTAGCAGTAGTCATTAAAAGTCTCCCCACCCAAGACCAGATGGTTTTAGTGCATAATTCTATCAAATCTTCAAAGACCTAATACAAATTCTCTATGAAATTCTTCATAGAGATAGAAAGAGCAATTTGCACATTCATTTGGAATAACAAAAAACCCAGGATAGAGAGAACTTTTCTCAATAATAAAAGAACTTGGGGAATCACGATCCCTGACCTCAAGTTGTACTACAGAGCAGTAGTGACAAAAAAACTGCATGGTATTGGTACAGAGACAGGTAGAAAGATCAATAGAATAGAATTTAAGACACAGAAATGAACCCACACACCTATGGTCACTTGATCTTTGACAAAGGAGCTGAAACTGTCCCGTGGAAAAAGGACAGCATTTTCAACAAATGGTGACAGTTCAACTGGAGGTCTGCATGTAGAAGAATGCAAATTGATCCATTCTTATTTCCTTGCACAACTGTCAAGTCCAAGTGGATAAAGGATCTTCACATAAAACCAGATACACTGAAACTAATAGAAGAGAAGGTGGGGAAGACCCTCGAGTACCTAGGCACAGAGAAAAAGTTCCTGAACAGAACACCAATGGCTTATGCTCTAAGATCAATAACTGACAAATGGGACCTCATAAAATTGCAAAGCTTTTTTAAGACAAAGAACATTGTCAATAGGACAGAACAACAACCAATAGATTGGAAAAATATCTTTATGAATCCTACATCCGATAGAGGGATAACATCCGATATATACAAAGAACTCAAGAAATCAGACTCCAGACAACCAAATAACCCTATTAAAAAATGGGTACAGAACTAAACAAAGAATTCTCAACTGAGGAAACACGAATGGCCGAGAAGCACCTTAAGAAATGCTCAACATCCTTAGTCACCAGAGAAATGCAAATCAAAACAACCCTGAGATACCACCTCACACCAGTCAGAATGCCTAAGATTAAAAACTCAGGTGATAGTAGATGCTGGCGAGGATGCAGAGAAAGAGGAACACTCCTCCATTGTTGGTGGGATTGCAAGCTGATACAACCACTCTGGAAATCAGTCTGGTGGTTCCTCAGAAAACTGGAAATAGCATTACCTGAGGATCCAGCTATACCATTCCTGTGCATATACCCAGAAGATGCTCCAACATATAACAAGGACATATGCTCCATTATGTTCACAGCAGCCTTATTTATAATAGCCAGAAGCTGGAGGGAACCCAAATGTCCTTCAAAAGAGGAATGGATCCAGAGAATGTGGTACTCAGCTATTAAAAACAATTAAAAGCTATTACTCAGCTATTTAAAACAATAAATTCATAAAATTCTTAGACAAATGGATGGAACTGGAAAATATGCTAAATGAGGTAACCTAATCACAAAAGAACACACATGGTATGCACTCACTGATCATTGGATATTAGCCCAAAAGCTCCCAATACTCATGATACAACTCAGAGACTACATGAAGCTCATGAAGAAGGAAGACCAAAGTGTGGGTGCTTCGGTCTTTATTAGAAGGAGTAACAAAATACTCATTGGAGCAAATATGGAGACAAAGCATGGGACAGAAACTGAATGAGGGGTCATCTGGAGACTGTTCCACCTTGGTATCCATCCCATTTGCAGTCATCAAAGGTAGACATTGATTCGGATGCCAGGAAGTACATGCTGACAGGAGACTGATGTAGCTGTCTCCTTAGAGGTCTGCCAGAGTCTGACATATTCAGAGGTGGATTCTCACAGCCAACCATTGAATTGATCATGGGGTTCCCAATGGAGGAGTTAGAGAGAAGACTGAAGGAGCTGAAAGTATTTAAGGACTTATAGGGAAAGCATCAATACCAACCAATCAGAGCTCCCAGGGTCTAATGCTCTAGCCTGGGAGCACATGGGGGGACCCATGGCTCTAACTGTATATGTAAGGGAGGATGGCCTTGTTGGGCATAGGTGGGAGAGAAGGTCCTTGGTTCTGTGAAGGCTGGATTCCCCAGTGTAGGAGAATTTGAAGGCGGGGAGGTGGGAGTGGGTAAGTGGGTAGGGGCACATCCTCATAGAAGCAGGAGGAGAGAGGATGGGATAAGGGATTTCTGAGTGAGGGGAAATAGGTAAAGGGGATCACATCTGAAATGTAAATAAAATATCCAATTTAAAAAAAAACAAGAGTAAGTGCATAATTTGAAGTCACTATAAATTATGTAATATATCTATATTTATATTTTGGAAAGATGCATAATACATTATTTATATGATATATTTTCTATTCCCTGAATTAAACTGTTCAAGAAAAGAATTAATCCAGCATGAATAAGAAAAGGGCTGTGATAGATTTCCCTCAATCTGCTAGGCCTGTTAACTGCACTAAGAGAATTCTCCAGGAATTGAACTAGGCCCTCAATTATGTATCAAACATGTTCTCTCATGACTTTGTCCTTACAAATTTATTGTCTTTATCCTTTTCCACTTTTGAGTCCTCTCTCTCTCTCTCTCTCTCTCTCTCTCTCTCTCTCTCTCTCCTCAGTCATCATTTATCTTCTATCATTATCATTACTAATACTAGCATTCAGTTAAATAGAAGTGTAAATTTTACTATATACTGTTAAATTAGCAAACATAGACTGATATGTCATATATATATGTATGTATACATATATATATGAAATATACTAAAATGTTACCACTGTTGTCTTTAGTAGCATATTTTTGTTTTTTTTACTTAGAGAAAAAAATATGAATGTTTTCAAATATTCAGAGAAATCTTTCAAACAATAAGGCGAAGATCGTAAAGAGAAATGTGAGGACACTATCCCACCATTCATATAAAACTGTCAGTGTTAGACACCTTGCATGGACTTTCTTAGAATAATCATTGCATACTGAGAAGACATATATTTACCTTCATTTCACTGAACACCTTGGTGCTCAGACTTTGCCACTCATGAACAAAAATGCAAGTGACAACTAGCTATGTTGACACCAATAAGCAAGTGTCTTAGTTATTTTTCTATTGTTATAGTGAAACACCATGATAAAAATAAAGTGCTTACTTTGGTTTATGGTTTCAACATCTTCGAGTTCATGATCTTAGAGTAACCCACAACCATGATGCAGATAAAAAGAACACTGAGAATCCCATGAGTCTTTTAAATCTTAAGTATACATTCAGTGACACATACTCCAGCAAGGGCACATCTATTGATCCTTGAAAAGCAGATCCACTGACTGGGGACCAGCAAATCTATGAGCATGAGGAAGCCATTCTTATCGAGACCACCATAGCAAGCTTCATAGCTTTCCTGCGGATTCATTTTTTTTTCTTATTGAGGCCGTTAGATAAGACAAAGATTCTATTGTTGAGCTTTATAATTCGTTGATATAAAAAGCATTTCAATGAACCCAAATAACTTTTCTTTTACAAAGCAAATCAATAAATCACAAATATCAAATAGTTACGTAAGTTTAAAAATCATAGACTTTAAAATTAAAATGACTTGTTTTGTTTCTTATTTTGAATGGGCATAATTTTTAAGAAATATCTAGAAATAGTATAGCATTATTATTATTATTATTATTATTATTATTATTATTATTAATTTGTATGTTTTGTTTGTGTATGTATATGTTGTCCCATGTCTTCATGGTGGCTACTAAGGACAAATGAAAGCATCAGATTCCTTGCAGTTAATTAATAAATTATCTACATTATCATTACCGGCCATGTATGTGCTAAAAAATGAATCCTAGTCCTCTGGAAGAGCAGCCAGTGCTCTTAATCACAAGAACATCTTTCCATTTTTAACAGTAAATTCTTAAAGCTAGTGAGTTCGAGATAAGGCTCAGCTGACCTTTCAGTCAATGAAGTATAAAGTAGAACTTACTGTATGTACTTGTTTATCACAAAGAGGATACTCTACTCGTCGTTTCTGTTCCTAATTTTGAGAGTAGACATTTGAAAATATTTTATTAATAGGAGTGAAAATATATTTTCAATATTTTTTCTTTTCTATGTTCTATTTGATTATTAAATCAAATGAAAGTTCAAATTAAGCTCAAAGACACTGATAAACAATAAAATGTGTAATTTAAAGTATACCTTGCCTGACACATTAAAAAAAATACAACTAATCTGAAATGTATTCTATGCTTGATATCCAATAAGCAAGATAATTTTGGAGGTTTTGTATTGCAGATATAACTCAGAGTTCTTATATACACTATGGTTGACAGGGAGCTGAGAGTCAGCATGACTACTCTTCTTCCATGGGCAGTGTATCACCTCTGTAGAGAGAACAAAGTTAGCCAATATTCAGGAAAGATGTTGGAACTTCTCTGAAATAAGATTAAAGAAACCTAATAGAATGAGTTGATGAAGTTGGAATCTTAAATAAGGTCAGGAAGGCTGGGCAATCTCAGCAGCACCAAAGCTTGTGTATTAGACTAACTTGTCGCTATGACAGAATGTCTGGCAGAGTAGCTTAAATGAAGACACACTTACTTTTGCTCATGCATCCAGAGGGTGGAAGCACAGAGTGAGCACACAGTGATGGCTCTGCACAAGAAGATAGACCAGGGCACAGAGAACATGGCACAAATCACATACAAGCATAACTGTGAAAAGAAGCACAATCCTATTTACTGACACCCACCAATTATTTCTTACTTCCCCAAACCTATGCAGTCCCACACAAAATAAGGCAGAGAACAAACATTCAGAGCATTAACCTATAGGAGACACTTTAAACAAAGCAGCTTGTGTAACATGTGATAACAATGGTTTTGATGGTATATCTTAGGAACTGCTGATGGTGAACCAATTTAATAATATGATACCCCATCTTTCCTGTGTCATTGAGACATATGTTAACTTTGTGATTAATAAGTCGAATAAGGACTCATAACTAATTTACTTTACAGTAATATTGACTAAGAATCTCCAAAACCTGGGTGAGGTCAGATCCTAAAATGACAATTGGTAAAGTACAACAATTGGTGTTAAGAAAGAGACAACAGTAGAACATGATGAGGAATGTAAAACACTAAAACAGATCTGCTACCAGCAAGAAGCTAGGAGATAAAATAGTATTTATAAATTGTAACAAACAAGCAAACTGAAAGGAAAGTGAAGTGATTTGGAAAATATATCCTGTAATTCAGTTAAAGATTGATGAATCATACCTTTCATGTACAGTACATTGTAAGGACCTGCAATATCATCATTGATGATAATTTTGTGCTTTATATGACAGGCATAATATTAAACACAGTATCTGATATTGATGAGAAAATCAAACACATGGACAAGATACTGAATAAGTGCATTACAAAATAGCTGAGATACAAAGTCATTACAGTGTCACAATATAATGCTTGAAATAAGATCTGTCTATTCAATAAAAGAATATGAGCTTATTTATTGTTGGAGAATTTAATTCTTGGATTTTCTACAAGAACTTTATTGACTTACAGTTGAAGTTAATTAAAATGTCTGACTAGTGTGTTTCTAAAACAGAACCAGCATGATTTATTTCAAAATGTCCTGACAATTTTTTAATTGCTTTGGGATTCAATGATTGATTCCAAAGCCAATGAAGTTGTACTGGTGCTAAATTTGACTCTGGATGATGTGAAGAAAACTCTAAATAAAGGTGCTGAGATTTTGTTCTATAATTATGTTGGTTATATTTGACCCTCAACAGTTGAGTTGTAAGAAGCTATCCAACAGAATGTGATAAATTCACTTCCATATGGAAATCGTTTTTAAAATTAATCTAGTTTTATTTGAGAATTTATTAATGTTAATAAGTTATTATTAATATTATATTTACAATCCAGCCCATTCCCCCTCCAAGTCCCGCCTCCCACAGCTTCTCATCCCTTTCCTCCTCCCTCCTGTCTCTGAGATGCTCCCCTCCAGGTCATTCCCCTCACTAGGGCCTCAAGACTCTCTGGGATTCGCACCATCTTCTCCCACTGAAGCAAGACCTGGCAGTTTATATGTGTCAGGGCCTTGGACCAGCTCCTGTATGCTGCCTGGTGGGTGGCTCAGTGTATGGGAGCTCCCAGGAATCCAAGTTAGTTAAGAGTGCTGGTCTTCATATGGCATTGCCCTCTTCTTCAGCTTCTTCAACTCTTCCCCTAACTCAACCTTAGGAGTCCCTGACATCGGTCCAAATGTTGGGTGTAAGTATCTGCATCTGTTACAGTCAGCTGGTGGTTGGGGCTCTTGGAGGACAGCCATGTGCTTACATAGCATCAGTAATAGTTTCAGGCCTTGTTGCCTCCCCATTAGATGGATCCCCAGTTTGGCTCAGTCACTGGACCACTTTCCCCCCAATCTGTTTTCTATTTTTGTCCCTGCAATTCTTTTAGACAGGAACAATTCTGGGTCAGAAATTTTGACAATGTGTTGATAACCCATCCCTCCACTTGAAGCCCTGTTTATCTACTAGAGGTGTACATTTCCAAATTCCCTCTTTCCACTGTTGGGCATTTCATCTAAGATCACTCCCACTGAGTCCTGAGTGTCTCTTATCTCCTAGGTCTCTGGGATTTTCTAGAGGGTCCCCTCCTACCTCTCACCACCCTAGGTTGTATATTTGCATTCATTCTGCTAGCCCTATGGGGGCCATCCACTTCCCCCTTTTCCTCTTCCCCTCCCTTCTCCTACTCAAGTCCCCCCCCCCACTATTTTCCTTGATTGTTTTCTTACCCCTGCTAAGTGAGATTGAAGCATCCTTCCTTAGACCTTTCTGCTCATTAAACTTAAGTTCTGTGGATTGTATCCTAGACATTCTGTACTTTTGGGCTAATGTCCATTTATTAGTGACTACATACCATGCAGGTCCTTTGGGGTCTGGGATACCTCACGCAGGATGATATTTTCTAGTTCCATCCATTTGCTTGCAAAACTCTTTGTCAGAAGCCAGTACCCTTGTCTCTCACCCCCTACTTCTCCCCACCTGCACAAAGTCCCCTGCAGCTTCATCCTGCCTGGAAACCACAAGATCTGGTTTGGCAGCTGCAGATAGACTCAAAGTAGTGTACCGTGTCTTCTGAGAAAAGCAGTATACCATGTCTTCTGAGAAAATCAGGTAGACCACAAAATGTTTCAGGGCACAGGCAAAGAAGATTCTGTATTTTCCCACTACCTGGCCCCTCTTACCTTGTAAAACATACTATAAAAAGGCGCTTTGCGCTCAAATACACGGCTCTTGAAAAGCAATTGCTTACTTGAGTCCTTTCTCTCTCTCGCCCGTTCTTTTTTCAGGTTGCGGTCCTCCTCGCCCCCACGAATTACTAGGACCTGTGGGTCGGGTCAACTCATGATATCCTCATTCATATTAGCCAAATAGTATTCCATTGTATATATGAACCATATTTTCTTTATTCATTTTTCATTTGAGGGACATCTGGATTGTTTCTAGCTTCTGACTATTAGGCTGCTGTGAACATAATAGAGCATATGTCCTTGTGATATGGTGGAACATCTTTTGGGTATAAGCCCAAGAGTGGTATAGGTGGGTCTTCAGGAAAATCTATTTCCAATTTTCTAAGAAATTGCCAGATTGATTTCCAGAGTTGTTATACAGGTTTACTATCCCATCAGTAAAGGAGTGTTTCTTTGTCTTCACATCCTCGACAACATGTGTTATCACTTGAGGTTTTGATCTTAGCCATTCTGATTGGTGTAAGGTTGAATCTCAGGGTCATTTTGATTTGCATTTCCTTGATGACTAAGAAGTTGAACATTTCTTTAAGTGGTTCTCTTACATTAAGTCTTCCTCTATTGTGAATTCTTTGTTTAGTTCTATGTCCCATTTTTTAAATTGGGTTGTTCAGTCTTTGGAAGTTAGCTTCTTGAATTTTTTATATATTTTGGGTATTAGCCCTTTATCAGGTGTGGTGTTAGTGAAGACTTTTTTCCCAATCTGTAGGCTGCCTATTTATCTTTTTGATTGTATCTTTTGCCTTCCAGAAGCTGTTCAGTTTCACGAGATACCATTTATAAATTCTTGATATTAGAGCCTGAGACATTAGAGTTCTGTTCACGATAATTCCCCTGTGTCAATGAGTTCAAGGATCTTTTTCACATTCTCTTCTATTAGACTTTGTGTATCTGGTTTTTGTTGAGGTCCTAGATTAACTAGGAAATTAGCTTTGTGCAAGGTGATGAATATGGATCTATTTTCATTTTTTCAACATACAGACTGCCAGTTAGACCAGCGCCATTTATTGAAGATGCTTTCTATTTTAGATTGTACATTTTTGGCTACTTTGTCAAAGATTAAGTATTCATAAGTTGTAGTTTTATTTCTTGGTCTTCAATTCTATTCCATTGATCTACATGTATATCTCTTTACCAGTACCATGCATGTTTTATCCCTATTGTTCTGTAGTATAGCTTGAGGTCAGGGATGGTGATTGCCCCTGAAGTTGTTTGATTGTTGAGAATTGTTTTCTCTCTCCTGGGCATTTTGTTTCCTATATGAAATTGAGAATTGTTCTTTTTATGTCTGTGAAAAAAATGAGTTAGAATTTTGATGGGGGTTGCACTGAATCTGTAGATTGCTTCTGGTAGGATGGCCACTTTTACTATGTTAATTCTACCAACCCATGAGCATGAGATATCTTTCCATCCCCTGAGATATTTTTCCATTTTGCTCTTCAGAAACTTGAAGTTCTTGTTATACAGTTCTTTCACTTGTTTAGTCAGAGTTACAACAAGATATTTTATAACATTTGTGACTTTTGTGAAGGATACTGTTTCCCTATTTTTTTCTCAGCCTGTTTTTTATTTGTATAAAGAAAGCCTACTGATTTGTTTGTGTTAATTATATCCAGCTACATTTCTGAAGTTGTTAATCAGCTGCAGAAGTCCTCTGGTAGAAATTTTGGGGTTGCTCAAGTTTCTATCATATCATCAACAGATAGTTATACTTTGACTTCTTTTCCAATTTGTAACCCCTGATATCCTTTTGCTATCTTATTGCTCTATCTAGAATATCAAAGAGAGAGTGTGCATCCTTTCCTTGTCCTTCATTTTTGTGGGATTTCTTTAAGTATCTCTCCATTTAGTTTGATATTGGCTGTTGGTTTACCATACATTTGCTTCTGTTGCTTCTTCCCATCTGGTTATCTCTGGTGTTAAATGGCCAGGGTGTCTCTGTCTGGAGCCTGCCTTCTGTGTCCCTGTGTTTTTGAGAGATATTAAAGACAACTGATTGTTTGTTCCTGGTATGTTTGTTGTTGGAGGTAGTATTATGTGTCTATGATTCTCTTCTTTGGGGTTTGTTATAGGCTGTTTAGTTTCTTATATTTTCTTGTGTGTAGTTACTCTGCTTTTGTTGGATATTTTAACTGTGCATTTGTGTATTCTTTATAGAGCTGTATTAGTAGAAAGATATTGTTTAAATTTAGTTTTGTCATGGAATCTTTTGGTTTCTCCAGGTATGATGCCTGAGTGTTTTCCGGGCTATGTAGCCTGAGCTGACATTAGCTTCTCTTAGGGTCTTAATGACATCTTTACAGGATCTTCCAGATTTCAGATTCTCTGTTGAGAAATCTGGTGTAATTCTGATAGGTCTGCCTTCATATGTTACTTGGTCTTTTCTCCTTACCACTTTTAATACTCTTTTTTTGTTCTATGCATTTTTGGTTTTGATTACTGTGTGATGGGAGAATTTTTTTTCTGGTTCAATCAATATCATGTAGGCTTCTTGTACCCTTATGGCCAACTCTTTGGGTTGGGGAGCTTTTTTCCTATGATTTTGTTGAAGATATTTTCTAGTCCTTAGAGCTGGGAATCTTTGCTCTCTTCCATTTCTATTATTCTTAGTTTTGGCCTTTTCATTGTGTCCTAAATTTCCTGGATGATTTGGATTAGGAGCTTTTTATGTTGTATATTTTCGTTGACCATTGTGTCAATATATTTTATGGTGTCTTCTATGCCTGAGATTCTCTCTCCTATCTCTTGTGTCTGTTAGTGATGTTTGCCTCTGTGGCTCCTGATCTCTTTCCTAGGATTTTCTTTTTCAGGGTTGCCTCATTTGTGAATAGTTTATTGTTTCTACTTCCATTTTTAGGTCTTGGACTGCTTTGTTCAATTTCCTCACCTGTTTGATTGTGGTTTCCCGTATTTCTTTAAGGGATTTATTTGTTTCCTTTTTAAGGGCATTTACCTCTTTACCTGTGTTGTTCTGCATTTCTCTAAGTGAATTATTTAGATCCTCCTTAAAGGACTCTATTATCTTCATGAGATGGGATTTGACGTTAGCATCATGCTTTTCAGGTGTGTTGGGGTATCCAGGGCTTGATGTGCTGGGAGAACTGGCTTCTGATGTTTCCAAAATACATTTGCTTCTGTTGCTTCTTCCCATCTGGTTATCTCTGGTGTTAAATGGCCAGGGTGTCTCTGTCTGGAGCCTGCCTTCTGTGTCCCTGTGTTGCCACACCTCTCCTGAGAGGCCTGTGGTTCTGGCTGCAGCACATCTCCTGAGAGAGAGACCCGCACACTGTGGGGTGTTGAGAGGAGCAGACATACTGATCTGCCCTGGAGAAGGTGCAGACCGGAAGGGCATAGAAATCACTTTTTAATCTCCTAAAATTTAATAAAACAGGGAATCATGCCCAATTTGATTAGTGTGCCAAATTCTGATGTCAGTACATTGTATCTAGCCTATAAACCAATAGTTTCTTCTGTACAGGGAAATGTTTATCTTTCTCCTCCTTATTGTTTGGATTTTTGAAGTTTACCACACACACCCATAAGCCTTGTTTTTCTCTTGTGTTATACTGAAGGAAAATATAAGTTTGTTGACAACATAGAAACTAGTATGTGATGTTGTAAAAGTAGGGTATACAAGGAGCTTACAAGAAAGAAGACCTGGAGTTCAGTCAATCATGTTTATGTAATGTGTCTCAAAGGAATCAGAGACTCTCATCAAAAGTGTTTCCTGGGCCTTAGCAACTCTTCAATCCTGGGCCTTTCTAATCTACAACTATATGCCAACTTAGGGAAGCTTTTTATCTTTAGCTTGTAAGGATTACAGAATCACTCTAGTGGTTCCCAAGACCAGTCTGTAGGCTGTACTTTAGAATCATTTTGGAAGAAGCATGTTTAACACTTAAATTCTCTCTCTGCACATCAGGATTATAATCTTTAAAGATTGCCTCAGTTTGAACTGTTAACAAAGCCTCAATAATTCTAGTCAGTCAGTTTAAAAATATGAGTGAACCTGGCCTGTTCACATGTGAAAAGGAGAAAAGAAACATCCAGGGACTTGATGAGTACAAGGTCACTCATCATTAACACTGTAATTACAAAGTTATAAAATCTAGTTTTCCATACATTCAATCTGTTGCTTGTGCCAATACACTGCCTTTATTGTGATGTACATCTGGACTAAAAAATAAGAGCAGCAAATTAGATTCCTGATAGTATTGATGAGATGGCTTCCTGCAGGCCTAGTTATTGAAAAATAAAAGGAGTCTTCAAAATCTATCAAAGTTTAAGTTCTGTAAGAAACTAGAACTTCTTGGAGAATTGATTTTGGCAAATTAACTGATTTTAATGATGCAGAGCCTTTGATTGCATTTCATTTCTGAGAAAAAATATGAAGAAAAGAATTACAAGTCTTTACTCTGTTGAACAATAATTCTCTGCAATATCTGGTTTGGCAAGGCACAGTGTTAAGATTATAATAAAGACTACTGAAAATCTTCTTTCTCTGACCTTTTGTTACTTTTATGTCACCATATTATACCCAGTAACCAGCTTTGCAGGGAAGACTGACAGGTTGCAATATTCAGTCCCTCTCTTTAGGAGATAGGCTAATAGCTGTGTGTAGCAAATCATCTGCAGACTGAAATTGAGAAGAATGCTTGATTGTTACATCTTTTGTAATTTGCAATCATCTCACAGACCAATGAGCTTTGGAAACAGACTCTAGCAATGAACAAAGATCAGAATATTTAAGATATTGCAGGTTTTGATGGGAAAGATTAGAGAATATTAACCGAATACATTTTGTACTTTGTATTTTCTACTGAAAGAATGATAATAGGGGCAAAATTTTTAAAAAAAATGCTTCAGGTATTTGAACTTACTTAATTTTTTTTACCAATGATGATGACGGACGTATTTATCAAATGAGTTGACATATCCTTGGAAGATTTATTTGAAAAGATTCATGAAACCCAAATTATCTAAATGGCTATAAGGAAAAAAAACGATAATTTTAAATAAAGTATATTTCTTTTTTTCTCCAACCTAATGTTAAACACAATTTATTTGAAAAAAGAAAATTTTACAAGGGCCTAAAACCACAAAAATCTGTTAGTAATCTTATTTAGTTTGCTTATATAATGGTTGTAGCTTCAGACTAGACAGTCATTTTTTTGCCTCAAATATAATTAGGTAACATTGGATTATATGCTATACTTTATAATTGTTGTCAGAGTTATTCTTAGAAAGACACTGAATGCAGAGGAACATTTTTTTTTTCTTTTATGGCTGAATTTCTGCAATGTAGAGCACAACATTTTGTGTGTTGTTTTAAAGTCAATTCATAAACTAATGAATAAAATACAGTTGCAAGGTACACATATATGTGTGTGTGATTGTGTGTATATTTGAGTGGTAGGTATGTGTGTGCATATGTGTGGACAGAGAGAAAGAGAAGACAGAAGATTGCTAACTAGAAATATAAATATTATTATCATGAGATTTAGATAAATTTGTGGCGAGCCAACAGAAGGCAGCTATCATCTTTGCAGCCATCTTGAGCCATATACCCTGACAAGAGACTTGTTTACAACAGCCTACAACAGCTGAGCACATTCTGATAACATCTTGTTTTAGATACCCAGGATTTTCCCTTGGGTGTGTGAGCCAAGGGAAGGTGGGATTTAGAGCCAAGACTTAAAGGCGTGACTTAAAGGCGTGGCTTAAAAGTGAGACATATAAAAGGCAGAGTCAGACAGAAAAAATTATTAGACACTTGTTCTTGGAAGAGTACTTGAAACTTGAGACTGAGATAGGTAACTTGGAACTGGGAAAGAGACTAGCAACTAGGACTAGGACCTAAGACTTGGTACTAGGAATTAGGACTTGAGACTTGGTACTAGGAACTAGGGACTTGGAGAGAAGTAAAAGAGACTGAAGAATAAATGGGATCAAATCACACTCTGTCTGGTCTCCATTCTTCGCAGCCATCCTCACATTCTCTCTTGCTGAACCCCGACCCGTGGACAGGAGCAGCTTGGAGCAGTGAGGGCTCTAACAGTTTAGCCCCCAAGGCTTTTGGCAGTGCGGGTTCCAACACTGACAGAGCGGTCCGCAACATTTTGGTCCCCAAACGTGGGGCAGAGTGGTTCTTTACAAAATTATTCAAAGAATTAATGAATCAAAATAAAACACAAAGTAAAGCCTCAAAATTAAGCCCTTTAAATATTCATAAGACTACTATTTAAGACAAAGACATCTCTCCTGGAACCTCAAGGTCCCTGTTATTAAATATAGCCTAAGGTGAACAAAATAAATAAACCATTCCTTGCCTATAAATACATATGACCTTGAGTCATGCCTTGCCTGCTTTTTGTTTCCCTTAAGGCAATAAAAGTTATGAATACACAATGAATAGATATTTCTCCCATTTTCATTCATTGTTTTTAGAATTTAAATTCAGGAGTGTAAAAGGAAAAGCAGAACATTTAAATATTTTGACATCATATTTTAAACAGTATTTATCAAGTCAGGCTTTACTCAAATTCTGCTAATTGTAAAAAAATCTCTTCGATGCAAGATAACTAGGAGGCTACTGAGTATTTTTGAACATTGTAACTATTAATAAATTATGGTATTAATAAAAATGAATATTATTATGACAAATCAGGATCATCGGATAATCCTACCTGACTACCACATGCAGCTTGCCAAGACATTTGATGTTTACCTTGATATAAAATTTAAATGTTTACAAATCTTAATTATGGAGGGAATCTTATGTAACTCACTATAACATTAATGGTACTTGTAATTGACTGAGGTCAATTTCTTGGAGTCAGTGAGTTCACAGCCTGTTTACTTTGGAGATTTCCTGATTTCAAAGCACAGATTTTTGACAGTAGTGTACTCAAATTTCTGAAGAAGATGTGTCAAAGGGTCCTAAAGCAATTCAGTTTATTAAAAATTATTTGAGTTCTGTCTGTGTCTATGTGTGGATATGTGCACATGAGTAACGATATCTACAGATACCAGAAGAGCTTCCTGTAGCTGAAGATTTAAGTCAACTGATGGGTGCTGGGAAATGACTTCATGTACTTTTTAAGAGTAGTATGTGGCTTTTACTGTTGAGCCATGTCTTCTGCCCACACAACTTCATTTTATCAATCCATTATATGAACTTATCTGAAAAGTCTCAGTGCATACATGGAAAAGGCATAGAATCATTAAAGCAGCCAACATGAAGTGAAGTTACAATTATTTTAAAATCAATTTTTTGGGTCATTTTAACAGTGAAGATACAAACTTTATGCTATATTTGGCTGTGCTATACTTGAGAAAATCAGAAACTGCTAGTCAAGAGACAAGAATCTTGCAGTGTTTCTAAATATAAGATCTCAAAATTACTTTGGAATTTCAACAATTTTAAGAATATAGACTGTAAAAAGTACAAAAACACTAAATCCATATTTTATTGAATATCAATAATTTTCTTTTTGTTCATCATTCATTATCTGATTCATCCTTCATTCTGTATAATTTATACTTATACCTAAATAGAAATAAAAAAAACTTATTTCTTACTATAAAGGATTTGTACTTGTGGTGTCTAGCTTTATGCTAACTTAAGGCAAGCTATAGGCATTTGGATAGAGAGCACCTCAACTGAGAAAATGGCCCCACCAGGAGGTCTTACATTCAGGGCTATAGTGTATCTTTTTCTTTTCTTTTTATTTCTTTTCTTTTCATTCCTTATTTTACTTTTTCTTTTCTTCTCTTTCCTCTCTCTCTCTCTCTCTCTCTCTCTCTCTCTCTCTCTCTCTCTTCTCTCTCTTTTATTTTCTTATTGTTTCTTTATTTTATTTTTTAAGACAGGGTTTCTCTGTGTAGCCCTGGATGTTCTGGAATTCTCTCCGTAGACAAGGCTGACCTTGAACTCTCAGACATCAACTTTCCTCTGTCTCTAAAGTGCTGGAATTAAAGGTGTGAACCACTACTGACTTACTGACTGTCATGACAAATTTTCTTAATTAGTAATTGTATTAGTCAGAGTTCTCTAGAGACACAGAACTTATGGGTAGTCTCTATATAGTAAGGGAATGTGTTGATGACTTACAGTCTGTAGTCCAACTCCCCAACAATGGTCAGCAGCAGCTGTGAATGGAAGTCCAAGGATCTAGCAGTTGCTCGGTCCTACAAGGTAAGCAGGTGAAGAAGAAGATCATGTCTTCCTTCTTCCAATGTCCTTATGTGGTCCATATTAAAGGTGTGTAGCAACACTTCTGGATCTGGATTAAAGGCATGTACTACCTTGCCTGGGCCTAAGCTCTTCATAGCCACTATGCCTCAAAATCAGGATCACAGGTGAGCCTTCCAATTCAGAATTGTAGTTTATTCCAGATATAGTCAAGTTGACAACCAGAAATAACCACCACAGTCCAGCCCTTGTCAACTTGACACAAATAATATCTCATGTCCACATGAAACAATAACAAGGCCTTGAATATACCTAACATGATAAAACTATTCCTCGTACAATGGCAAATGCATTTGTAAATTTAAAATGGGGCAATGTCTCTTGGGAAAAATTTTTTAACATCTCAACTTAAATACCAATTGGTGTTAAAGAAATGAGAAGAAAGACAAATGTATTCTTAACAAAATAAAACATAAGCATTCATATTACTTTATAATCCTCATTTCTGCAACTGGTTAGTGGCCTTATCTGATTTTTATAACTACCATCCTCTTCCACCCATTCTGTATTTCTTCTACCCTCAGCAAGCATCTCAGCAGGTCTGAGCTCTTTTCCTGGAGGAGTGACCTATACCTTCATTCCTGATGGGTCTGTATCCTTTGGATTAGGCTATTGTAGTTTCCCATTGACTTTAATCACAGGACATGGTAGTACTAAGAGACACCCTGAGGGATCTCCTGCACTCCAGACATAATCCTGCTTACCTCCATTGTGGAGAAGTGATCCAATTTCCCCATGGTAATCTGGATCTATCACCCTTCCTAACACTGTTATTCCTTTCTTAGCCTGTTAGCTTAAGAGCATTAGAACCCCAAAATAAACCAGAGGAAGTTTAAGCTTCCAGTTCAATGGAATGTTTGCTGTGGCTCCTGGTAGGAGCAGTCCCCACTATGGAACCAAAACTTTCAAGCCAGCAGAACCTAGAGTTGTGCAGACAAGAAGCAAAAAATTTCCTAGAGGGTCACTAGGAGTGATAGTGAGTGGAATTATTTCCTTTTAAACCCTTTGATTCCTGAACCTGTAGATCCTGGCTATGGGAAAAACAATACCATATAGTGGGCGCTGATTCAAAGCATATATTGTCTTCTGAAGAACTGTGTCCCAGTCCTCCATGCTGTTGCCACCTAATTGGCACTGTAACTGTGTCATCAAAAGGTCATCCCATCTGCTTTGGGATGATGGGCAACATGGTAAGACCAGTGGATTCCGCAATCATGCACCCACTGTCACACTTCTCTGGCTGTGAAATGAGTTCCTTGGTCAGAAGCAATATTGTATGGAATACCATAATGATGGGTAAGGTCATGGATGGTGGTGTTGGCAAAAGCATTATGTGCAGGAAAGGCAAATGCATAACCAGAATAAATATCTACTCCAGTAAGAACAAAACATTGTTCTTTCCATGGAGGAAGCAGTCCAATGTAGTCAACCTGACACCAGGTTTCTGGCAGGTCACCTCGAGGAATGGTATCATATCTGGGACTCAGTGTTGGTCTCTGCTGTTGGCAGATCTTGCATTCAGCAGCAGCTGTAGCCAAGTCAGTCTTGGTGAGTGGAATTCTGTGTTGTTGAGCCCAAACAACCTCCATCTCAGCCACCATGGCCCATTGAATGACGACAGGAACAGTTGGGAAAAGAGGTTGACTGTCCACAGAACAGGTCATCTTATCCACTTGATTATTGAACTCCTCTTCAGCTGAAGTCACCTTTGTTTAGCATTTACATGGGACACAAATATCTTCACATCCTTTGACCATTTGGAGACATCTATCCACATAATTCTTCCCCAGATGTCTTTCTTGCCAATTCTCCAACTGTAATCTTTCCAAGTCCCTGACCATCCAGCCAACCCATTGGCTACAGCCCATGAGTCAGTGAACAATCATACATGTGGCCATTTCTTCTTCCAAACAAACTGCAATACCATGTTTACTGCCTGAAGTTCTGCCCACTGTGAAAATTTTCCTTCACTTGCATCTTTCAGGGTTGTCCCAGAACAGGATTGTAATGCTACAGCTGACCACTTCTGGGTGCTGCCTGCATAATATGCAGAGTCATCAGTAAACCAGGTCCTAGTCTTCTCTTCTTCAGTCATCCAATCATAGGGAATATCTCATGAGTCTATAGGCACAGACATGTCGGCAGATGGCATTGTATCAGGAGTAGAAAGAATAGGCATTTGAGCGACTTCATGTAACTTCTTTGTGCCTTTGGGACCTACTCAGGCCCGATCATGTATATACCACTTCCATTTGCTAACTGACTGCTATTATGCAAGTCTTACTTTATGACTTGGGGGCTCTGATAAGACCCAGCTCATGATAGACAGTTCAGGTCATATGGTAACTTGGTGTCCTATTGTCAAACATTCAGTTTCCACTAAGGCACAATAGCAGGCCAAGAGCTGTTTTTCAAAGGTAGAATAGTTGTCTGCAGATGATGGTAGAGCTATGCTCCAAAATCCTAAAGGTCTTTTTTGTAATCACCTACAGGGGCCTGCCAGGGGTTCCAAACAGTATCTCTATCAGCCACAAATGACCAAGTGCCATTAAGTCTGCTGGATCATATGGTCGAAGTGGTAGAGCAGCCTATACAGCAGCCTGGACCTGTTGAAGAGCCTTCTCCTGTTCGAGGCCACACATAAAGCTAGCAGCTTTCTGAGTTATTTGGTAAATAGACTTGAGTAACACACCCAAGTTTGGGAATGTGCTGTCTCCAGAATCCAAATAGACCCACTAAATATTGTGTTTCTTTCTTAACAGTGGGAGGAGTCAAGTGCAATAACTTATCTTTCACCTTAGAAGGAATATCTCTGTATGCTCCATACCACTGGACTCCTAAGAATTTCAGTAAGGTAAATGGCCCTTGAATTTTGGTTGGATTTATTTCCTATCATCTGATACACATGTGTCACCAATGAGTCCAAAGTGGTTGCCACTGTAATAGGAGTTACTACCTAATTTAGTTTTTGATAGTCAACTGTCAGTCTACATGATCCATCTGTCTTCTGTAGTGGTCAGATAGAAGAGTTAAAAGGAGATGTGGTGGGAACCACTACCCCTGCATCTTTCAAGTCCTTGATAGTGGCAGTAATTTCTACAGTTCCTTTAAGAATACAATACTCATTTTGATTCACTATTTTCTTCTATTCACTATTTTTTCTCATTTTGATTCACTCTCAAGGATTCCATTTATCCTTTCCAACCATAATAGCCCTCACTCCACTGGTAAGGAAACCAATGTGAGAATTCTGGCAATTTTTGAAAATATCTATCCCAATTATACATTCTGGAACTGGGGAGATGACCACAGGATGTGTTCAGGGACCTACTAGACCTACTGTGAGTAGGTAAAAGGTCATAGGTCCCTCTGGGGAATAACTGGAGAAAGGCTAACCGCAAATGGTTCTGGGTCTGCAAACTGGCTCATGTCTGGAAGTTGATTCACTGGCCGAGATCAACTTTTACCGTGATTCAATGTAGCATTTCTTTCATTTGTTTGACAATTTTTCTGCTTATACAGATCAACAGATGTGCAGTATGCTTCCTATCTATTTCATGCCTGGAAACACCATGACTAATTAATTAGCCAGTATCAAAGGTCCGAACAAGTAGTGTCACTATAAATTTCATGTCTCCTGTGCTGACCATTATGGGGTATGTCACTATAAACATTGTTTTGTCTATGTTGTCCACTATAATAACTATGATCACCTTGTCTCTGACTATTCAATGCTGCCACTTGGCCCTTGTTACTTTGGGGTCCAATTAAACCAATTGGATTCAATTCATCTAATTGAGCAGCAGCATCTCCAATCCTAAGGTTTGGCACAAGGAAAAGGGCAAGAACAAAACTTTTCAAATGTGCTGATATCCATCCCTCATCACCAGTTTGGGTCTTATAGGATTCATGAAGGACATATTTTCTGGGACTTCCCATTGTGGAGGATTAGATTTTGCACAACGTATCCACTCTAGCATTTCAATTTCCCTGAGCCTTAAAATCCCTTTGTCAACACTAAGTCAAGGGATATCAGGCATCTCCAACACTGTTTCAGTAGGCTGCCTTTTGATAAATGCTTCAGCCAACCATTCAAACAAACTTCTAACACCTTTTTTAACTGTGTGAATTTCCATATTAAACCTAGAATCTCTACTCAAAGGCCCATGTAAATAAACTCAGCCTGAGCTAGTTTTATGTTTCTTCCACCATTATTCCACATCCTTAAAACCCATTCCCAGACATATTCCCCAGACTTCTGCTTGAATGGATTAGGAAACTCACTAAGCTCCTTAGTAGTGTAGTGCATTTCTTCATGGACTACACTTTCTACCTCCCCTCCAGGGGCCTGTTTTGCCTTGAGTCTGGTTATAGGTCTAGAAGAAACTATTGGTGGGCTTTGAGAAAGATCAATATTGTCTTGTCTGGCATTTTCTTCAGTGAAAGTCACTGATGGTTTATCAGACTCTGAGGGATTAATTTTCTCATGTGGAAAAGACATTATTTCAAGGGGTGAGGCTGAGAGTACTACTTCCTCAGGTGGAACAAACCCTTGAGAATCTGAAGATTCAAAATTCTCAGCTTCAACAGAGTCCTCCCACACATCCACATCCCAAGTTACAGGATCTTCTTCTTTGCCAATTAATGCCAGTACTTTAACTGCTGACACGCTCTGAGGCCGAGACTTGAATTTCTGCTATAATTCAGTCAACCTTACCTTATAATGAAGGTTTCAGTTTGATTTACTGCAACTTGAGCTCTATGGCTGCTGGAGAGAAGATTCTCTTTGAGAACACACTTAGCAACTTTTAGATTGTTTACTTGTATCTGGATCTGCTCAATTTTATCATACAACTCCTTTTCCTTCATCATTTTTTCGAGAGATACTAAGAGCAACCAGCAAGAAAAGTCATTTTCCCATTTTCCCCCAACTTGTAGAATGTTTTATATACCAATCACCTAAGTCATCAAGATAATTAAAGGCATTAGCTTCTTTATGTTTGAAATATAGTTTCAACCACTGGTCTTTAATATTCTCCAAGCTCCCAGGAGAGGGATGATCTGAAGAGGTTTCAGTAGTTGAAGGTGCTGGTGAATTATTAAAAAGACTCCTGATTCTTAAAAGATTCATCCTTATACTTCTCCTTTCTGCTCTTCTAGAACCACTCCTTGTACCAACATCTGTATTAGTTAGGGTTCTCTAGAGTCACAGAACTTATGGGTAATCTCTATATAGTAAGGGAGTTTGTTGTTGACTTACAGTCTATATTCCAACTTCCCAGCAATGGTCAGCAGCAGCTGTGAATGGAAGTCCAAGGATCTAGCAGTTGCTCAGTCCCACAAGGCAAGCAGGCAAAGAAGAACAAGTCTTGCTTCTTCAAATGTCCTTATGTAAGTCTCCAGCAGAAGGTCTGGCCCAGATTAAAAGTGTGTGCTAACACTCCTGGATCCAGATTAAAAGTGTGTATGTACTACCTTGTCTGGGCCTAAGTTTTCATAGCCGCTATGCCTCAAGATCAGGATCACAGGTGAGCCTTCTAATTCTGAATTGTAGTTCATTCCAGATATAGTCAGGTTGACAACCAGGAATTGGCACTGCAGTTATTTAAGTGGGAAAGCCCAGCCCATGGTGGGTAGTATTACCCCTGGGAAGATGGTTTTTGAATGTATAAAAACCAAGCAAGCTAAGTAAGCCTTGAAGAGTTAACCAACAAGCAAAATTTCTCCATGTTCTCAGTTCCTATCTCTGGGTTTCTGTCTTACTGAGTTCTTGTCATGACTTCCTTTAATAATGAACAGTAATGTCCAGTATAAGTGAAGTAAATCCTTTCCACCCCAAGTTGCTTCTAACCAAGGTGTTTAATCAGAGGAATAGAAACTCTAACTGGGGCAGCATTCAAGTTTTTATGTAACTCATGTGATCTATTCACCTTCCCATTATGAGCCATGAAAATATGATTCTTGTCCCTAGTATTAAAGCTTGAATGCACCCTTAAGTTAATATTCACTAAATCAGTTTTTTCTATAGATCAGACTGTGATCTATAAATAAAACCACAGAAAACCAAAATGTTTATAAACTAATAATGCCTGGGTGTGTAGGACATAGGCTACATTGAAGGTAACAGTCTTGGGATTTTGGGAAAGTTAGAGTTCTAATACACAGCACATATTGACTATACTTCCTTTTCATTCTTCTGTTTGTGTTTTTGATTTTTTTGTTTACAGTTATTATAAAAGAATTATATCATTAGTATAAAACTTCATACTGAATCTGGATTATATATCAGTGTGTGTGTGTGTGTGTGTGTGTGTGTGTGTGTGTGTGTGTGTTGAAAGGCTGTCTCTGTAAACACCATGGCCAGCAGGATGATTATAAATGTGAGGAAAGAAGAAACTCTGGTTCCACATGCCTTCCACAACACCATATAACACCAGATTCCACTTTTGGAGTCTGACCCAGGTCACATTACTTTAAGCATATTTAAGCACAGCATAATCATGTGGAAAAGATTTTCTGATGATAATTACCTCAGTTCCATGCATACAACAAAGATCTTAAAGTATGTTTTATGTCATAAACCATATATTATATTACATTAAAACTCATAAAAATGGATTCTGACAGAAAAACAATGGTCAACCTAAAGTTTTATGGAGGATAACTGAGAGAAACATAACAGTCTGGGGTGCCCGGTCAAACATATAGCACAGAAATCATCATGTTATTAACTACCTCTTCTTCCATTGGTAAAGTTCATGTGAAAATTCCCATAAAGATTGTTTCTCTTTCCTAAGTGTTCAAAATAAGGGTCTAGGGAGGAAGTGACTTGAGAATCCAGGGATTCCCTAGTCCTGCACATATCACAGAGGTCACAAGGCTATTAATTACATCAGTTCTGAGCTTTCTGGTTGGTAAAATGTTATATATCTTGCCCATTGAAGAGACAAGACTTCATAGTTAACATTCCTGATTTCCCTAGTGCTTAACTGTGAACACAGGAACTTTCTGCCCTCTATAAGGAGTAATATGAAACTGTTGTATATGATATGAGGTCTATACAAATAAAATTAGGAAGAGTAAAAATTAAGCAGAGTGAAAATCTGAAGCATTGGCAGCAGAATGGGTTTGTCAAGGAAAAAAATTTCCACAAAATTTACATTAAAGCTGAAACTTCAAAGGATGTATGAAGATAGTCAACAGTTTGACAGCTCCAGATCTGAAAGAATAATCAGTCCTTATTTTAAGTTAGCATAACCATTCTTATTCCCACTGTTGCATTCCTGTTTATCCAGCCATTTCTAGGAAAGACTGCATTACAAAAAAGCACTTCCTTGTATTCCGAGTCTTACAATTTGTTTGCCCCCCAGTTCTGCAATGTTTCCTGGGCTTTAAATGCAGGAGCTTTCATACAAATGCATTTGCTGGGTCTAGGTTTCCCAAGATCTTGTGATCTCTGCACTATGTCCAGTTGTAGTTTTCAGTTATGGTCTCAATTTTCTTTAGAGACAGGCTTCCTAGCCCTATATAAAAAAAACTACAGAAAAGAAATTACTGATAGGAGAAGTTTCTCTCAGGAATGAACCCCCTTATTGATTGTTTAATGTGTAGTTGTCACTTTTCAAAATATATACACAAAAATAATAAAAACATACTCAGCATGTTGTATTTATATGTATGTTTATACAGACACATATATGTAACATTCATAAAGAAAAAAAAGACTATCAACTTGATGATGGTATTAAAGATGCTAAGAGGAGGAAAGAGAAGAAGTAAATGGTGCAATTCTATTTCAAATAAAATATACTTTAAAATACACGTGGGATAGTTACAAGGAATACAATAAAACTCAAAGATTCTTTTTAGCTGGTTCACAGAGTTTTAAAAATGACATAAATATATTGGCATGGAGAGAAATGCATTTTTTTAATCCTTTCTGCAGGGATCAGATATAAGAATATAAGATATAGTTTATAAGGACAATTAACTGCAGATTAATTGGAAATGTAGCTTTACATAGTCTACTATCATATATTCAGAACTTATTTTCTAACATACATTTTGGTAAAATGTATGAACAATGACCCAAATCTATTCCAGATTATATACAAAATTATAAGCCAATATATCTTTTTAATATTCTTTGTGTATAATTAATAAAGTAACATTGAAAACATTTTCATATTGATTCACATTTTCACAAACAGAAAAAAATTGAATGAATTAAAAGCTACATGGAGTGGAAGAAATCTAATCAATCGTCTTACTGACATGAAAAAATAATTGAATAGCTTTCAACAACTAAGAATACTGTCATCATGATTTTTATTTTTAGGAAAGAGTGATTAAATAAAGAAGGAAATAAATTATGCAATTGCAAGCACAAATATGCTATGTGGAAAAGCCTATTAAAAAATTTGAGCTGTTTTGTTTTTTAGTGAACATAGTCGATCTCTACTATAAGGAGCTGATTCTACCTTCCAAGCTGTTTTCACTTTAGTGGCATAGCTCAGAGCACAGACTTGTAGATTGATCTCCTCTTTTCCAAGGACTATTTTCACTAAAATCAAATGTAACAATTCATCCTTGTATTGTAACAACCTTTTTCTTTTTTCCAGCAGAGCTATTATATGGGAAAAAAAATCTTCAGCTATCCTGTTTTTTTTTTTTGGGGGGGGGGGTGTTTTTCCATATGAATTGAGAATTGCTCTTTCCATGTCTTTGAAGAATTGTGTTGGAATTTGGAGCAGAGATAGACAGGTTGATCAATGGAAAAGAATTGAAGACTCAGACATAAAACCACACACCTATGGACACTTGCTCTTTGACAAAGAAGCCAAATATATACTATGGAAAGCAGAAAACATCTTCAATAAATGATGCTGATCTAACTGGCAGTCTTATGTAGAAAAATAAAAATATATTCTTATTTGACACCTTGCACAAAGTTCAAGACCAAGTAGATCAAGGACCTCAACCTAAAACCAGATACACTGAATCTAATAGAACAGAAAGTGGGAAAGAGCCTTGAACTCTTTCCCACACACACACAGGGGGAAATTTCCTAAACAGAACTCCAGTGATTTGGGCTCTAAGATCAAGAATTGATAAATGGGATTTCATGAAACTGAAAAGCTTCTGGAAGGCAAAGAACATAGTCAATAGGACAAACCAGTAACTTACAGATTGGAAAATATCTTCACTAATGCCATAACTGATATATGGCTAAAATCCAAACTAAATAAGGAACTTAAAAAGCTAACCTTCAAAAAACAAACAAAAAAAAAAACAAACAAAACCCTATCAAAAAATGGGGTATAGAACTAAACATAGTTCTCAAAGAACAGATTTCTCAGAGAAATTCCAAATGGTTGAGAAGCACTGAAGGTATGCACACACTGATAAGTGGGTATTAGCCCAAAAGTTCAGTATACCCATGATTCAATTCACAGACCATATGAAGCCTAAGAAGGAAGACCAAAGTGTGAATGTTTCAGTGCTTCTTAGAAGGGAGAACCAAATACTCACAGGAGGAAATATGGAGACAAAGTGTGGAGCATAGACTAAAGGAAAGCTCATCCAGAGACTGCCCCACCTAGGGATCCATCCCATATACAGTCACCAAATGTGGATGATATTGTGGATGCTGTGCTTGCTGATGGGAGACTGACATGGCTGTCTCCTTAGAGACTCTGCCAGAGCCTGACAAATACAGAGGTAGATGCTTGCAGCCAACCATTGGGCTGAACGTGGGGTCCCCCCTATAGAGGAGTTGTGTCACGGTACGAGCAAAATGTTGAGGCCCGGGCTGACCCACGTTTGGGCAGCCACTGTATCCCGGCTTAAGCTGCTGCTCTGGTCCACGGGGTCCACGGGTCGGGGTTCAGCAAGAGCGAGAGTGAGGGCAGACTCGAAGAATGGAGACCAGACAGGGTGTGATTCAATCCCGTTTATTCTTCAGTCTCTCTTCCTCTAAGTGTCTCCTTCTCTGTCTCCTCTGTCTGCTGTGTCTGATTCTGTCTGGAGCCAAGTGTCTTCTACCTAATGTCTGATGTGTCTGATTCTCTGATCTCAGTCTGATTCTGATCTGTTCTGTCTCTGCCTTTTATATGTCTTACTTCTAAGCCACGCCTCTAAGTTACACCTTTAATCATGCCCTTAGGTCTTGTCTCTAACTCTGATCTCTATACTTTTAAGTCATACTCTTAAGTCACACACCTTTAATCTCACACACCTTTAATCTCACACACCTTTAATCTCAAGGTATCTAAACCAAGATTATCGGAGTGAGCTCAGCTGTTGTAGGCTATTGTAATCCAAGTCTCATGTCAGGGTATATGGCTCAAGATGGCTGCAAAGCTGATAGCCACTTTCTGCTAAAAGTTGGCCCCCAACAGATTTGAAGAAAGGAGTGAAGGAGCTGAGGAGGTTTGCTGCCCCATGGTGGGACCAACAGTGTCAACCAGTCAGATCCCCCTGAAACCCTAAGGAACTGGTCCAATAACCAAAGAGTACACATGGCTATGTGGGTAATTGCCAGGAAATGCTGAAGGTTCCTCCAGGCTTTGAGTGGTTAGGCATGGCTGCTGTGGTTCCACAGTTTCTCACTGTACAGCCCCAATGACACGAGGAAGTCCTTGGATTTCCAAAATGGGTTTATTGGCATGATGGATGATGGTTGAGTCTGGATGTGTACCCCCTGAAACCCAGGGCAGACCTGAGTTAAATAGGAAGGGAGAGGGGGGAGAGGGTTTGGGGAAGAATTCTTAATTGGCTCCACCCTCTGGCCTTTAGGTATCTCATTAGTATGTAAATCTCTCTAGGGCCTGAGGCCTGTTCTTTCTGACTAATGGCCATAGACCTCTCTGTGGGAGGGGCTGTGGAGAGGGCTGAAGCTAATGAAAAGAACCAGGGCTCAGAGCAGAGCCGAACTCCTGCTGTCCAATAATGGTCCAGGGTTCCAAGCTCATGCTCAACCAAGCACCCAGCTGCTTCTCACAACCCACTGCCCCACAGCTCTGGACACATATGTAGCAGAAGATGGCCTTGTTGGATGTCAGTGGGAGGAGCAGACACCTTAGGCCTAAGGGTGTTCAATGCCCTAGTCTAGGGGAATGCCAGGGTGGGAAGACACGAGTGGGTAGGTTGGGGGGATCACCCTCATAGAGGCAGGGGGAGCAGAGAAAGAATATGGGGTTTTCAAAGTAGAGACTTGGAAAGGGGAAAACAATTGAAATGTAAATAAAAAACATATCCTCCCCCCCCCCCAAAAAAAAAAAACAAAAAATCAGAAAAGGCCATTCAGACACTGCCCCACCTGGGGATTTATCCCACATACAGTCTCCAAACCCAGACACTATTGTGAATGCCAAGAAGTACATGTTGACAGGAGCCTAGTTCTCCCACACAAGAAAATCCTGAATTCCCCATATCACTAGGAAAGCAAGATTCAGATTTAAAATTCACACAGGTGGCGCAACCAATGTGCAGCACAAACACCCACACATCTACAAGAACCATCCTGGCTGAGTCTGCTAAGCAAGTATACTTCCTGTGAAGCAGGAGCTCTCCCGGTCCTTGCTCCTGCCCATGTGTTCCCTGCCACCATCCTGCCGGCATCCCGAGACCCCAGATGGTGGCCAATCTCAGCACATGGACCTGTCGCCATGCGCCCCCACATTCTC
Organism: Arvicanthis niloticus; assembly: GCF_011762505.2. NCBI lineage: Eukaryota > Metazoa > Chordata > Mammalia > Rodentia > Muridae > Arvicanthis > Arvicanthis niloticus. The sequence continues at coordinate 68,743,138 of NC_047667.1, read as the reverse complement.
TGTCCTGCTGCGCCCCCACCCCCATAGCAGAATGAAGATTCTCACCAAGAGTCCTGTGCCCACCCCTGCTAAAATCAGGCTGAGTTGGTTCCCTGCCCAAATGGGAGCCGCACTGAGCTGAGGCCACTTGGTGCTGTGTGAGCACACTTGCTTAGCCTCTACTGCTCTGTGGTAGACCCAGTCTTCCTGAGACACCCACCCCTGACAAAGGACGGCGCAGACCAGCGACACAACAGAGATCCACACTCGTGCACCCACGCACGTATGGGCCTGCATTGTTTCCCACAGGTGGTGCACAATTCGTGCAGAGCCAACTCCACAAGCTCCCCCTGCTGGTGCCTGCAAAAACCATGAGTAACATCTCTGTCCACCCTACCCCCTCTTTCTCTCTCTCTCTCTCTGATTCTTAACTACAGTCTAACTTCTGCCTAGTTCAAAAAGACTAGGTCTCTTTCTCTCCCCACATGTTCTCCAGCTCAAGGGCAAGATGGTGGCAGCTTCCTAGCCCCCCACTCTTCCCATCTCCCCAGCTCCACAGAGGGGGCTCCTTCACAGCTAACAGCTGTCCTTCAAGCCACAGCACCTGCTGTAACCCTCATTCTAAGACTCTTTCCCTTGGTTGAGAGACTCCTTCTCACAGCTGAGACCGTCCTCTCTCTGTTTCAAGATCGCCAGCTCCAAACTCTAGTCCCCAGTGCCCTGCCAGGTAGCTTCTTTCCCTGCTCCCCACTCATATGCGGCAGACTACAGCTATTTGGTTTAGCCTGCTTGCCTGAGGCAACAAGGGCAAAACCCTGCTTACTACCCAGCCCTGTGTTCCTTAGCCAGCCTATGCTTCCCCTCCCCCTCAATCATTTGCAGCTGGCTAAAACTACTTAGCTCAGACAGCTTGCCTGAAGCAGCGGATCTAAAATCCTGCCTGCATCCTTTGCCCCCATGCTGCCTGCCAATTTCTCTCAAAAGCTGTCTGTATCCAATACAACCTACACGTGTCTTTCCCATAGACACAGACTCTCACTCTTTCTGACTCTTAGCTCTCCTATCAAGCCCCTTTGCTTCTTGCTTTAAATTTTTCTTCAAAATTGGCCTTTCCTCTTCTTCTCTACATTTAAAATTTACTGGCTAAGAAAAAAAAAAAAAAGAACAGGGAATACAGGGGCCTCTCTGCTGAAACATCCAGCCACCACGTGGCAGAACAGCAACCACGTGGCCTAGCAAGCCCCTCCCCCACTGCTTCTTCTCCCAAACAGGAAGACCCATTTTTCAACCATTTTTCAACCCATTTTTCAACCAAAAATTTTAAACGTTTCCTTTTCTTCCTAACAGAAACATCTAAAGCAACAATGCTCGTGCTTCCCAACCATAAATTTTCTTGTTTTTTGTTTTAACGCTTCCTTTTCTAACACTCGTGATATAGGTCCAACATTTTTTTCAACCTTTATAATTTCTTCAAGGTTCAAAAGCCATCGAATTTACTTCCACAGGGTAAGTCAACATGCTGATCACCATTTCTTGAGTCTTAATTAACAACTAATTTATTTTACAGACAAACTATTGCTGCCAATTCCAGATACATAATTAACATTGTTTTTCTCCCTCTGCCATCCAAAAACAGACTCAAAGATACCTTCCAGGACTAAACTTTCCTCAAATACCTTTGTTTTTCTAGGATATTAACGACAGACCATGATGTGCTTGTTCCCAAGCAATTTAATGCTCAATATCCAGTCTTTACAGACATCTCTCTGCCAGAGATGCTGCTTCCCTGCTGTGATTATCCTACGGGTATACCCACAGATCCAACAGAGTCCATGCCATCTTCTGGAACCTGCCTGAGATGCCAAGCTGCTTTCTCCAAGCCACCTCATCTGACTACAGACTCCAGAGACACACTGAGACCCAGAGACAGTCCCACCTACTGGAACCTGCCAAGCTGCCTTCTTCCAGCCACCTCATCTGACTGAAGCCCCCAGAGCATGCTGAGATCCAGAGACCCACACCAGACTCCAGAGATGCATGCCAAAACCCAGAGACACTAACTACAGAAGACAGATCCAGACCTTCCAGCTGCAGATGAACTCTTTTGCCAAAGTCACATAGCTAAAGTTACATGTTAGTGAGGAAAACGTAATGTCTATTTAGATTAATCAGATGTCATTACCCTCAAACTGTACAACCTATATTTAATTGATTCAATGATTCCTTGCCTTCCCAACCATACCCTCAATTCCCATTATCCTTGACTTAGTTATGCTGCACACTCCGGCCTACATAGTGTTTTCTTTTGACTCCCTCATCCAAAATTTTCACTAAAAGAGAATAAGATGTTGGGCCATTAAGAGATGATTTGGTCTTCCCAGTAGAGTGCTGGGTTTGAGGTAGCCAGGGACCCAACAGGACTTTGCCTGTCAGGAATGGCAATTATCTCCTGATGCTCCCAGATTCCAGACTACATCATGTGGTCCACATCTCTCATTAACCTGCACATTGCAGACTACAGATGACACAGAGTCGCCCCTCCTTTTATGAAAGAAAAGAGAATGGGATGTTGGGCCTTGGATGAGGTAACTCCATTTAACCTGAACCCTTCAGTCACATAAAGGGAGTGATTAACAGGTCTCCACCTCCAGAGATTTAAATATTAATGAGTTATCTAAAGGCGGGGTAGTGTAGCTAATTAAGTTATTCTCTCCCCTCTTCCCCCTCCCTATAAAAGCCAGGGGAGACTGGCTTTTGGGGGGAGTGCGAACCATCTACACCTGAACAATAAAAGCTTTGTAAAACTCCTAGACTCCACATGTCTCCTAGGCCTGCACCTTTCTGAGGCAGCCTCCAGGCCACCTGTGTGGCTGCCTGAATGTGGGACCCTCCACCTGCAGTGTGGAAACCCTGCCTGGGACCCCACTGCCGGACTCCCCCCCCCCACGAGTTTTTTTTCCCATATAAAATCATTTCTAATGATGATGATAGAGGACTTTAAGAAGGACATAAATAACACTCTCAAAGAATTTCAGGAGAACACAGGTAAACAGGTAGAAGCCCTTAAAGAAAAAACATAAAAATCCTTTAAAGAATTACAAGAGAACACAACCAAACAGGTGAAGGAATTGAACAAAACCATCCAGGACATAAAAATGGAAGTAGAAACAATAAAGAAATCACAAAGGGAGACTACCCTCAAGATAGAAAACCTAGGAAAGAAATCAGGAGTCATAGATGCAAGCATCACCAACAGAATACAAGAGATAGAAGAAAGAATCTCAGGTGCAGAAAATACCATAGAAAATATTGACACAATTGTCAAAGAAAATGCAAAATGCAAAAATTTGTTAACACAAAACATCCAGGAAATCCAGGACACAAGAGAAGACTAAATCTAAGGATAGTAAGTATAGGTGAGAGTGAAGATTCCCAACTTAAAGGGCCAATAAATATCTTCAACAAAATTATAGAAGAAAACTTCGCTAATCTAAAGAACAATATGCCCATAACCATACAAGAAGCCTATAGAACACCAAATAGACTAGACCAGAAAAGAAATACCTCCTGTCACATAATAATCAAAACACCAAGTGCACAAAACAAAGAATATTAAATGCAGTAAGGGAAAAAGGCCAAGTAACATATAAAGGCAGACCTATCAGAATTACACCAGACTTCTCACAAGATACTATAAGTGAGAAGATGCTGGACAGATGTCATATAGACCCTAAGAGAACACAAATGCCAGCCTACACTACTATATCCAGCAAAACTCTCAATTACCATAGATGGAGAAACCAAGATATTCCATGACAAAACCAAACTTACACAATATCTTTTCACAAACCCAGCATTACAAGGGATAATAGCAGGAAAGCTCCAATACAAGGAGGGAAATTATACCCTAGAAAGAGCAAAAAAGTAATCCTCTTCCAACAGATCCAAAAGAAGATAGCCACACAAAGATACTTTCACCTCTAATAACAAAAGTAATAGGAAGCAACAATCACTGTTCCTTAATATCTCTTAACATCAATAGACTCAATTCCTTAATTAAAAGACATAGGTCAATGGATTGGATACATAAACGGGACCCAGCATTTTGCTGCATACAGGAAACCCACCTCAGTGACAGACTCTACCTTAGAGTAGAGGGCTAGAAAACAATTTTTTAAGAAAATGGTCCTAAAAAACAAGCTGGAGTAGCCATTCTAAAATCTCCAGCATGACAACACAAAGAGAGAGACTCGTGGCTCCACCTGTATAGGTAGTTGATGGTGGCCTTGCCAGGCATCAGTGAAAGTGGACAGCCTTGGTGCTTGAAAGTTTGGATTCTCTAGTGTTGTGGAATTTTGAGAGCAGAGAGGCAGGAATGAGAGGATGGTGGAAGTACACCCTCATAGAAACTCCCAGAATTATATGGATTAGACATGACAGAGGCAAGCTGCCAGAAGACTAGATTCCAGAATTCAAATAAAAAAATTACCCTGATACAAAAATTTGTTTTGAGAATCATATGTTGCAGAATACACAGCCTTGGTATATCTTACTCATCAATCAAGCTGAGCAACCCTGCTGGAACCTCTGATGTCCTGGAATTTCAGCTGGATGCAGTAGACACAGTGTCAGAGGCTTATCAGTTTACTCTATCCCCTGCCCTTCTTCTAATATCTCAACACCCATAATCAGCTTGAAGAAGTTAATGAAGAGTCGGTGCCTCTATTCCCTGGGCTTGGGGACTGAAGTGGTTAATATTAGGCTGTCTTTCTAGGGAAAAATATTGGTTTTGTTGGAACAGGGAGGATTAGCTAGGATTTATTGCATAACCATAACATTGGTAGAAATATGTATAATTGTTATTAAGATGAAGTTATAATTTGTTAAATGGTACAAAATTTACTTTGATTTCAAATTTAATTTCAATTTTTTCATTGGTATGAGCTTCTTATTGATATAAAAGTGAGATTAATATTGTTACTCTCATAGGCACTGTGCCTATATAACACATTTAGGAATACAAGGCTTAGACCCAGTCCTTCTTTGATTTTTCTAACTGATTTGAGATGGTTAGCCTGTGCGTTAAGGGCCTATAGCAAATTCATGGCTCTGTGTTTATTGTTAGGGTGTTTTCTATATTTTATTTAGAAATTGCTGAGAGGAGTTAACAGACAACAGTCCAGATAGCCCTATATAGATAGTTGGTTTTCAAAAAGTCAAAAGTCCATAGAATTGATGTTACAAACATTTCTGTATTAATGTTCATTTTGATTAGAGACCTGTGTGCTCCTGACAGCTTCCTGTCTTGGATTCTAAGAAGAAATTGAGCATCTTTGTAGTTACTCCAGTTGTGGTGAGACAACCACTAGGCAAGAATTGCCTCTTTTCATCTATAGACAAATTACTGTCCAGAAAAGGACATACTTGCTGAATAGTCGACTGATTATATCTGCCAAGACAGAGTAATCAGCCCTTAATAATTCTGACAGACCTAGTTTTATTAATTATATTTATAATTATAATAATATAATATTTAATTAATTATATAATAATTAATATAATTATAATAATATAATAATTAATAAAACTAGGTCTGTCAGATGATCCTGGGCCAGAAGGCTGAAGATCAGATGCTCCAACTTTTTGTAGTATAGGGACTGTCCAGGTGTTCAGTGGTCTCTATAAATTGGCTAAGTTTTAGAAGCTATGCTTTATGCTTCCCATAATTTCAGTTAATTCAGTCATTCTGGATTTCTGAAGTGGTTGAAGATTTATAGTTTCATAGCCAATCCTGGCTATTTACTTTGAGAGAAAAGATTTGAGAGGATGGTTTTCAGCTGACATTCATTCTAAAGACAAGAAAAAAGCAAAGTTCAGAACTAAGTCTTTTAGATAGGAGAGATATCAGAGGTTCTGGTTAGTCAACAAAATAATAACTAGATATTAGGTCTATCTTGTACCTTACTGACACAAATTGACACAAATAGTTTTGCTCTACCTGTATTTTTAGAGAAAATTATTTGACACAAATAGTTTTGCTCTACCTGTATTTTTAGAGAAAAGTTTTATTTTAACAGGAAGGGTGATATGTAGGAGGAGATAAGGTGGAAGGAATAAGGAGGGGAGGAAGAGAAGGAGAGGAGGAGCTAGGTGATGGGAAAGAGAGAGGGAGTGGGGGACATGGAGGCATATGTTCGCCTGTCTCTGCCAGTCAAAGATAGTTGATACATCTAGGTTGGACATAGGGTTACACTCCTGATTGTACGGGCATCTTGTTATTGAGCATTACCAAACATATAAAGCCTTTCACTAACATTTAAAAAAATGTATAAAAGCAAAAAGGAGAAGGGGAGATGGAGTAGGAGTTGTCTAGGGAAGGGTAATGGGAAGAGGGGATGGCATCTGAAATGTAAATAAAATATCCAATAAAAAATTTTTAAAAAGTAAAAAAGAAAGAAAACAATTTAATCTAACAGCATTAAAAAAAAAACAAGAATAACCAAATAAATCTAACTCTGGAATGCTGAAAATTATAAACTTTGCCCAAAAAATTAAATAAACAAATGGAAAGGTGTTTTGTCTTCAAAAAAAAAAAAAACAAAAAAAAACAAAAAAAAAAAACCTTTCAATAAAAAAGATTTAAAAAAGAAAGAAATGTTCAACTTCCTTAGTCATCAGGGAAATGCAAATCCAAATGACCCTAAGAGTACACCTTATATCAATCAGAATGGCTACAATCAAAAACTCATGTGACAGTGTATGCTGACTAGGATATGGAGAAAGAGGAAAACTTCTCCGTTGCTGGTGGGATTGCAAACTTCCTCAACCACTCTGAAAATCAATCTGGCAGTTTTTCAACAAATTGGAAATATTTCAACCTGAAGACACAGCTAGCTTCTGGCCAGCACCATCTGCTGAGGCAGAGCACCAGTTTGTCTTATCCTCTGAACACACCACACACAGGCAACTGGTAAGACTTTTTCTAACAGTCACTCCCACTGGCAATCCCAAGGAGCCCAATGGTCTCAGGACCCATTCTTTAAACCACCACTCTTGGGGTTCCACTCCCCATCTTTCAGGCATCTTCTGCTAGGGCAGAGTACCAGCTTGACTGCTCCTCTGAAGACACAACAGTCTCAAGGCCTCCAGAAGGTCCACTGTACACAGGGTGACTGTTCCTCTGTACACAAGGCAACTGACCCCATTGTCTGAAGGCCTCCCAGGAGATTCAGGTACATGCAAGGCAATAGCTTGACTGCTACTCTGAAGACGCAACAGTCTGAAGTCCTCCCAGGAAGTCTGCTGCAGACAGGGCAACAAATAAGCAGCTTTTCTGCCCCCCTTAAAGCACTACAACCTGAAGGCATCCCAGGAGTTTTTCTGCAACACAAGGCAACTCAGCAACTGACACCACAGTCTGTAGATGTCCCAGAGGCTTAGTAGCATGCAGAGCAACTGACCTATCAATCTGAAAGCCTCCCTGGAAATCTGCTACATACAGGGAAACAGAAAACATAGTCCTCACTGGAGAACATCTAAATGCAGGGGCAACAGCTTGACTGCTGCTCTGAAGACTGAACAGTCAGAAGGTCTGCTAGAGCCAGGGACATGGGCCTATCAGGAGACCAGAAACAACCCAGTGTCAAAAGAGGCAGACTCCAGACAGAGGCACTTAAACCAGCAAACACCAGGGATAACCAGATGTCATGAGGCAAGCCCAAGACCATAAGCAACAGAAGTTAACATACGTGGACATCATCAAAACCCAGATATCACATGAAAACAAGCCTGAAAAACAGGAAACTGACCTAAAATTCTATCTCATAAAGTTAATAGAGACAAGGAGGATATAAATAATTTACTGAAAGGAATACAGAAAAACACAGGTAAACTGGTAAAAGCCCTTAAAGAGAAAACAAATCCCTTAAAGAAATACAGGAAACCACAATCAAACAGGTGAAGGAATTAAAGAAAACACTCCAAAACCTAAAAGTGGGAGTAGAAAAAAATAAAGAAAATACAAATTGAGGTAACCCTGGAAACGGAAAATCTAGAAAAGAGATCAGGAATTACAGATGTAAGCATTACCAACAGAATATAAGAGATAGAAAAGAGAATCTCAGGTATAGAAGATACCTTAGAAGAGATGGACACAACTGTCAAAGAAAATTCAAAACATAAAAATCTTCCAATCCAAAACATCCAGAAACTCTAGGACACAATGAAAAGACCAAATCTAAGAACAATAGAAATAGAGAAGAGCAAAGATTCCCAGCCCAAATGACCTGAAAATGTCTTCAACAAAATCATAGAAGAAAACTTTCCCAACCCAAAGAAAAAGATGGCCATAGATGTACAAGAAGCCTACAGAACAGCAAAAATAAAAGTAAATGGGACCAGAAAAGAAAATCTTTTTGTGACATAATAATCCAAACACTGAATGCAGAGAACAAAGAAAGAGTATTAAAAGCTGCAAAGGAAAAGGGCCAAGTAACATATAAAGGCAGTCCTATGAGAATTACATCAGACTACTCAACAAAGTTACTAAAAGCTAGAAGAGCCTGTTCAGGTCATGCAGACTCTAAGAGGATTAAAGAATAAAAATAAATAAATTTAAAAATTTGCTGAATTAAAAAATAAAAAAAGATACAGCTATACCACTCTTGGCCATATACCCAAATGATATTCCACTGTACCACAGGGATACATCTTCACTTTGTTTATTGCAGCCTTATTTGTAATAGGCAGAAACTGGAAAGAACCCAGATGTCCTTCAACAAAAGCATAGATACAGAAAATGTAGTTCATTTACTGGATAGCATACCATTCAGCTATTAAGAATGAGGACATTATGAGCTTTACAGGCAAGTGGACTGAACTAGAAAATATCATCCTGAGTGAGGTTACCCAGATTCAAAAGTACATACAAGGTGTATACTCACTGATTAATAGATATTAGCCAAGAAGTACAGAATACCTAGGATACAACCCACAGAATTTAACATGTTTAACAAGCAAAAAGGTGTGAGAATGATTCAATCCTACTTAGAATAGGAAAGAAAACAATCCCAGGACCCAGAGGGAGGGAGGGACCTTGATGGGAGAAAGTAGGGGGAGGGGAATAGGGGGACAGGAGGTAGTATAAGGAGGGGAGGGTTGTTGGGTAGGAGAGAAGCCCAGAAGGTCAGCAGAATGAATGAAAATATACAGCCTCAGTGAGGGCGAGGTAGGGGGACCCTCTAGAAAGTAACAGAGACATAGGAGAAGAGAGAGACTCTCAGGACTTGATGGAAATGACTTTAGCCAAATGTCCAACAATAGAGAAAGGGACCCCAAAGAGTCTACCTACAGCAGATAGACAGGACCTCAAGTGGAGGGACACGGTTATTAACCCACAGTCAAAATTTCTGACTCAGAACTGTTCCTGTCTAAAAGAATGCTAGGGCAAAAAATGGAGAAGACACTGAAGACAGGAGTCTAGGATGCCTGCCCCCTGAAAGGCTCTACCAGCAGCTGACTAAAACAGATGCAGATACTTGGGGACTCCTTTGGTTGAATTAGCAGATGAACTGAAGAAGATGAGGGGGAGGATGACTGTATAGGAAGCCCATCAATCTCAACTAACCAGGACCCCTGGGAGCCCACAGACACTGAGCCACCAATAAGGCGACCTATATTGTCTGCTGGTTTGAGGCCCCTGGCATATATGTATATATGCATGCGTATGTATATGTGTATGTGTATGTGTATGCATATATGCATACATATATGATGCATATGATGTATATGATTTATATGTATGTGTATGTATAATGTATAATGTATATATACATATATAGAAAGAGGATAGAACTTCTTAATCTGGCCTCAGTGGGAGAAGATGGGCCTAATCCTTGAGAGAATTTAGGCCTCAGGGGAGGGGGAGGCCTGATGGGGGCCACCCTATTAGAGGCAAGTGGTGAGAGGAGTGGAATAAGGAACTTTGGGAAGGTGGACTGGAGGGTGGGGCAATGACTATAATGTAAATTTACAAAAGACATATTTTTATCCCAGAATCAAACCTAAGCACCATACAAGTTGAGCCAATGAAAATGTTGTAAATGATTTACATAAATGTGACCATTCCTATCATCTTTGCATTAACTTTTAATTTTATTTTGCTTTGTTTCACTTAGAAATAGCATTAAGGTTATAAGAAACTTACTTTACAAAATTCAAGAATAGCCTAAAAGTAAGTAATTTGCATGAGGATACAAGTAGACAAGATTGAGGAATGAAACATATTAAATAAAAAAAAAGCTGTGGTTGTGGAATGAAATCTAAAATAATTGATCATGACAGAAAAGCAGACTCTGTGTATTTTATCAGTCTGTCTCCTCTCTGTCCCTGTGTCCTACCTAACTCTTCATGTCTCAGCCTTATTTATTTCCTTTCTGTTTCTGTTCCTCTTTGTGTCAACATCTGTATCTTTCTGTCTCTCTTCCTCTCTCTTCCTCTCTCTCTCTCTCTCTCTCTCTCTCTCTCTCTCTCTCTCTCTCTCTCTCTCTCATCTTTCTCGTGTGTGTATGTGTGTGTGTTGACTTGTTTACCACATTGAGAGCCTGAGAAAAACTCATACTGTATGTCACCTAGCTTTACTCTTTCTGCTATTTTTATAAAGACTGTATTAAAGTAAACCAGGTTTAAAACACCTTTGAAGACAATCAAAACCTGTTTAAAAAATCCTTGAGGGTTTCTTAAGTAAAGGCCAGCTGTAACAGTTCACTTGTGTTTGTGGGTCAAGAGGTTGCTGCTCCTAGTGCAGAGAAAATTCAAGCTTAACAGAAAGCAGTAGTCAGACAGCACTATCCATTTGTTTAACAAATGGAACAACTCAAATTCCCACAAAGATTGGGGAATAATACAGATCTGATTTATCACACTCTGTTATCTTAAATACTTCTTCCTTATACTAAAAACATGTGTTTGAAGAGATAATGTATGTGTTTATACTTTCAGGGTTTTTTTTTTTCTTTTTGCTTAATTTAGTTTATCTTAAGACAAAGGCTTGGAAAAAAAGAATTTTCGTAAACAACCAGAATTTATTTTGAATTTATGAAATCATTAAAGAGATCTCTAAAGAACAATTCAATATACTCATTTGTACTCAAAGATGGATACTTTTTTAATGTAATCTATTTGCTGAGATTTTACACACTTGTGCTCCAGGGAGTGCATTCATCACAAAAAACAGCGTGAGTAATAATTCCTGGATTAGTATAGCATTGTATCCCTGGGGTCTGCAATGAAGCTCATAAAAAATTCTGTCCTTCCATCCCTATAATATCAACTAACTGCAAATAAGAACAACTAAATTCCATGCATGTAGAATATGAATTATTATTCACAGCTTGTGAAATGTGACTTAGAGAATGTATCTTGGGGCAGAGTATTTGAATATTATGTCAAATGTACTTAGAATATTTGAAAATTATGTCAAAAAGGTTTATGTCACTCAAGCTGGATCCATCTAAGCAACATTAATTATAGTTCCCATGAAGCACATTTGTGGACTATCAGCCTCAGTGGGTTCATCAGTATGACCTTGCTTTCTGACTCAACAGAAAGTCAGGTGAATGCAAACTGCATGAAAAAAAAAAAGCATACCAGAGACACCAAATATAACAGAGCAGTTATAATGTGGTCCAAAAATAAAGTGCAGAAATATAAGAAATAATACTTATGGGACATTTGGCACTATGGAAAAATTAGATTCATCTACTCAAACAGAGGCACCATTGAAATTTTCTAACCAAAAAGAAATGATGTCACTTCTGGAAGAAAAATTTCAGTTGGTAGATAATAAGAAGAGTAAATGTCCCTTCTTGAAGAAGAAATTTCAGTAGAGGGAGAGAAGAATTCCTACATTTAGTCTATTTTCAATATGATGGCTATCCATTAACATAAATAAACCAAAATGTAAAAACACATAGGGAAACAATGTTGAGAAGACATAATATTGCCCTCAACTATAATTGGCATACTAAGTTCATTTACTAGTCACATAAAAAAAGCAAAATGTTCTAGAAAACTTGGGTCTATACTTACTGTAAACCAAAATATTTAAGCTGTAGGAATAAAAAATATTGTATTTGCAATGACATAGAGATATGATATATACTTCCAGTTTTCCAACTACCACATGGAATACAGAATACTTTACAGTAAGATTTTTCTGTTTTTTTAAATGATCTTTCAAAGGTGATTTTTATTTTTTGAGTTATTGACAATAAAGGTATGTATAACCATTAATATGGAAATATGCACAACAGGAATAGAAGACACAGCAAATGCTTATAGCTATAGAACAGTTGACATGAGGCTTGTCTTGTAAAGTGTGTTTTGAATGGTGATAATCATACGTTTTTACATTTTCATGTTTCCATCTTGTGAAAGTGATTATTCTGCAAACTTGTTCTACTTTTTAGTCATTCAATGAAAGATGGAGACATTGTTTGTTTTAACTTTGTTCAATGTCTATATTGTATAAAATGGTAACTATGTTTGTTGAACATGATTGACTGTCAGAGTTTACAAAGGCAGTTGAATTCTATGATTTTTCTTCCACATAAATTCTAAATATAGACCACTTTGCTTTTAAAAATGCTCTCACTTGAGTGAAAATTGCATCACCATCAAGATAGTTAAGGTGAGAGAGTTCGGGCTTTTAGGAATGGTTCCTTGCTGAGGTAGATAACAGTCTTACCATGGGGATCCTGCAGGTTATGTGGAAGTAGCCTTTTCTGTGTGTGCTAGTAAGCATTTAGTATAGCTGAGGAGTGACTCTATCAATTATGGGGAAAGACGGGAGAGATGTACAGAAGGTCAGGAAATTGAACAGAGGCGTATAGCAATAGGGGATGGGAACAGGGGTAGCCAACAGAAAGTCCCAGACACCAGGAAAGCAAGAGGCTCCCAGGATCCATTGGGGGGTGACATTAGCTAAAATACCTAACAAAGAAGAGAGAGAAGCTATAGAGATCATATGGAGAGATTAGGAACTGCCAGCAGTTGAGAGATGGGGTCACCTGCCCTTTGCAAAAATTTTAACACAGAATTCTCCTGTATAAAGGAAATTGAGGGACAGAGATTGAAGCAGAGACTGAAGGAAAGGCCATTCAGAGACTGCCCCACCTGGGGGATCCATCCCATATGCAACCACCAAACCCAGTCACTATTGCTGATGCATAGTGCTTGCTGACAGGACCCTGATATTGCTGTCTCCTGAGAGGCTCTGCCGGAGCCTGACTGATAAAGATGTGGATGCTTGCATCCAACCATTGTATTGAGCACAGGGACCCCAATGGAGGAGTTAGGAAGAGGACTGAAGAAGCTGAAACGGTGTGCAACCCCATAGGACGAACAACAATTATCAACCAACCAGATATCCCATGGCTCCCAGGGACTAAACCATCAACCAAAGAATACACATGGAGGGACCCATAGCTCCAGCTGCATATGTAGCAGAGGATGGCCTCATCTGGCATCAATGAGATGGAGGGCTCTTGGTCCTGTGAAGGTTCAATGCCCCAGCATAGGGGAATGGTTGTGGGGTGAGGTGGGAGTGAGTGGGTGCAGCAGCATCCTCATAGAAGCAGTGGGGTAGGATAGAGAGTTTGCAGAGGGAAAACCCGGAAGGGGTATAACATTTGAAATGTAAGTAAATAAAATGACCAATATAAATTTTAAAAAGCCTAATTTTGGAACTATTTAACATGTAAGTCTGGATCAGTGGCTCTCTACCTTTAGGTTATGACACCCACAGTGACTGCATATCAGATATCTTTGATATCAGATGTTTATGGTTCACAACAGTAGCAACATTACAATTTTAAAGTAACTGAAATATTTTTTTTTTTAGTTGAAGGTCAGCAAACCATGAGGAACTGTTTTAATGTGTAGCATCATTAGGAAGGCTGAGAACTCCTTGTCTAGATCTACACAGCATTTCTTGTTTCACATAGATTACTTGATATTGTCTTATATTACTTTGTACTACTCAGATATAACAACTAATATAACGGCTTGGGTATTTTTTTTTTTACTTCCTTTAGTACATCTACTCCAAAATAATAATTACACTTAAAAGAATTTATCAATATGTATCATAGATGCCAACTTTGTACCTAATGATTTTCTTCTTAGTTTTGTGCTGTCACATATTCATTGGAACAGATAGGGAATCTCATTGAACATATATAATACCTTAGAATATTTAGCCTGTTAATTCACAGTGGTAATTAAACATATTGGTTTCACTTACAGTGACTCATTGTGCAAAAAGGCGCAAAGCAGAATTCAAAGTTACTCATAAACGTCCCACAACTGTCCAGTAAATGTACTCACTTGGAAATTTTTCTTACCTCTGTTTATGGCATCCATTTGCAAACTTATTAGCAATGATTTGATTTTGCAGACAGAGTTACTCTAAACGGTGAAATTTAGCTATAATAACAAAGTATCACATTGGTTGATTTGTCAAACAGTACACTAAACATAAAAGTAAGAAATTTACAGTGATATTATTTATAAGCATAAGTTAGATCTCCTGAGAGAAAATTATACTGGAATCTCTACAAATACAAAAGATTTAGCAAACTTGGATAATTTTTTTTGTCCAGAAAGTAAATACAAAGAAATACCATTAAGATACCAATAAAAATTATTTTCATAGAAACATACCTGAAAAAAATAATAGTTTGTGTGTCTTTGTGAATTCTGAGGAATAAGTTGAATTTAATGACCATTCCATAGGAGAAAAATATTCTTGATACTGTAAGTCTGATTAAGAAACATGATTTGGGAGATATATAGGTCACAGAGCTGAACCTACTACTATTATCTTACTAAGTGGAGGCAGAATCAAACTGCACTTAATGACAAGTTGGGCGAGGAACAATTGCCCAAAAGATCCTGAGATGGCCAGCATGCTATACACAGCGTAGGAGAGGAAACCATTATAGAGATTCTTCCACAACAAGGTAAATTGAGATAGACTACTCTAGAAAGCTGCTGTTTCACATGATACTAGAACCCTTTTCTTATGAGCATCCCCAAAATAACAAACTGACAGAACCGACACAACAATGCTCAACTTTTACAGGGTGTTTACCTTTCTGATAGAGCCATTTCAGCTACTCGGAAATTGTTCAGATTTAGTTCACAATAGAAAGCAACTCAACAGTGTCCTAGTAATGCAGCTTTTTAGCAATGACAACTTCGAAACTATCACCACATTCAGCTCTCAGCTATCTACAACCACTTACAACTCACATTTTAGAAGAAGCTTTTTGAAATTTTCTAGGCTAAATACTGCTCTCATTTATGAATCATTCTTCCTCAAGTGACCTCTGTTGATTTAATTTGTCTAGTGTTTCATTCAACATGCAAAATACTAAATTAAAAAACATTGAACCACCATTATTAGCAAACACAGGTTGTAGAATGTCTTATGAAGACATAAAATATCTGAAATGTCTGAAAAATGAGCAATGCATAATCTTGCTTTATGTATGCTTTGGTTTAAAGCTGCATCATTAAATATTTATTGCTGATTCGTTCACATTAAATTCAGGACAAAGTACATTGCATTTTGTACCTAAGAGAATTGTATCTCCCATATAGATTTTCTCTCCAAGGTACACCACATTCTTGCACTTAGTAATATTAGATTCCATTTAGCACCGATTTGGAGGTCTATATTTTTTTAGTGTATTTTATTTATTTGGAGACAGATTATGCTGGTTCATTTTGTCAGGTTGACACAAACTAGAGTTCTGGAAAGAGGGAACCTCAAATAAGGAATTGCATCTAGTAGACTGACCTGTGAACATGTGTGTAGGAAAGTTGCTTAATTAATGATTGATGGGATGGTACTCAATCTTAGGTAGACAGTGCCTTCCCTGGAATGATGGCCCTGGGTTGCATAAGAAAACAAGTTGAGCAAGCTGTGGAGAGAAATTCAGTAAGTAATGTTCCTCCATAGTTCCTGTCTTTGCTCCAGCTTGATTTCCTATCTAGACTTCCCTCAATGACAATAAACAAAATTTATAAGCTAATTAAAGCCGTTCTTCTGTAACATGATTTTAGTATTGGTGTTTATCACAGCAATAGTTACAAAAAAAAAAAAAAAACAAAAAAAAAAACAAAACAAAAAAAAAGGATACAGACTCTTGTGGGGCAGTGAACCATGAGAGAAAGCCTGGTGAGGTCAAGCTAAGTCTTGAAGCCCCAGAGACCCTAAAGGGATGGTAGGAGCTTTGGCTGCTCCGGACTCTAGGTCTCTATTTTGTAACCACAGCTTCCCATCAAGAGAACTGTGGCCATCAGTCATGTAGAGGCAGTGCCCACAAGTTCCTCATGTAGATGAGGCATCTCAGGCTAAGCCAATAGGAAGCACCTGTTGTCAGGCCCAACCTACCCCAAAACTGTATATAATATCCTATCCTATCTGGAAGAAATAAGTGTGTGTGAGAATTACTCTGTCATCTGTCACAAGAGCTGTAATACCGCCTGGGAGGAGAATGCTCTCCACAAGCTTTTATCAACAGAAGCACCCCTTCACGTCCCTCACCAGACAGTTTGCCTCAGTGCAGCCAGGTGCAGCATCTCAGAGCAACAGAAGCACCAGAGCAGCAGAAGAAGAAGAAGCAGCAGAGGTGGTGGAGGCTCTTCACCCTCCTTATTCGTGCCTTTTCCCCTTTGCAAGAACCCTTCCACCGCCGGGCCCAGGGATCTCCACAGATAGCCTCTGGTACACACACTGACAGCACCTTATGCCATGTAGGCTGACCTCAAGCTCATTTTGTAGGTGATGACATCCTTGAACATCTATTCCTCCTGCCTCTACCTCCTGTTTGCTGTGATTAAAACTAGGACTATCAATTCTGGTTTCTGTGGTGGTCAGGATCAAACCAGGATTTTATACATACTAGGAAAGCATTCTAGTAACTAAGATACACCACTAACCACAATATCTATTTTAATCTGTGAAATATGAAGAAGCACAGAAATGCAGAAATCCCTGTTGACTAGTAGAGTCCCCCAAACATACTTGTTTACAGAATGATAGCTAAAAACAGAAGGCTGTGTACAGTGTCAGTTGGACATGTATTTGTTGATGACTTAAACCTGTGCTGTACCAAGGTCAGTAAATAACTACCAAGGCACCATGAGTGGTTTGAAACCTCGAAAGAAAAATTTGCAAGCTAGTCCATTTGAAAATACAAAATCTGTAATATTTCTGTGAGTAACCTCAATAAAACAAAGATGGAGTTGGAAGGTATCCTTGTACTAGACTGTTTGTCATTGTTTATCTGTGGCAAGTAATTGTGTTTTGCTGTATTTCCAGGAATAATATCACACAACATCCTGAGGGTGAAAGTACTACCTGTCAGACGTCAGAAAGAAACTATTCCCAATCTTCAGAATTAAGACATTATACATTTCTCTTCTATAATTCTCTGGGTCAGCAGAGTTGTTCTGTTACTTGGGTTGGACTTGCATCAGTATGATTTTCCTTTACAAGTGCTTGCTCAACAGTAAGTTTGATGGGAGAAAGCTGTCAAGAACAATCCAGCGTAGAATACTTGAATCTAATCCTCTTTCTTTCGTTCACCTCTATGAGGTTGGTGGATTTCCTGGTAGCTTCAGGATCCTACAGAGAAACAAAAAGTGTTTAAATGGCTTGTCAAAGCTCTGCTTACCCACAATGCTATCAGTGGTACACAGGAGAAAATTGAAACTGGAAGATTTTCACAAGCTATGAGATAGTATTGAATTGCAATCTAAAGTATATAATAAGCATGCATAAATAAATATGATACTTCAAAGGAAGAAAATTTGGGTCAATATTGTAGCAGTAACAGGTACTGTATTTCCATTTGGTATAAAAAATTGATGAGAAAGAAAACAGCTACAATGAGAGCTCCCTTTCATGTGTGTCCTCCTTTCTTCCTGTTGATGTTGTCTTTCAAGATTGTTCTTTAAGGACCTGCTGGGCCACCTAATTATCAAACAAGACAAAATGCCTTGTTCATTCATTGTTGGATAAAATGATAAAGAGCAGTTGCTGTAGAAAATAAAATGAAAAAAAAATCATTCAATTTGGATTGAAATAAACCAATTTTCAGAGGCTGAATTTTGAAACATTAAAAGTATTTTAGTTTTTAGAACTGTTTCCTTTATGAAGCAAAAGTTCCTATCACTGACTAAAGAGTGAGGTGATTTAGGGAGCAGGAGAATTAATAGGGAATAAATTCAGAATTACTAGTCTGGGAAAAACAAATATGAGTTTGAAGTCATGTAATATATTTTTTAACACAACTGAGCCTAACTTAAACTGTAGTTAGTTATTTCTATAAATTTTCATGTTCTTTGTGATTTCAGTGTTTGTGAGTATGTTTCTAAATGCTTCCAAGGTAATTTCTAAGGCCTGCACTTAAAATAAGAAGCCCAGCATATGTCTTCCCTTTGTAAGTGACATCAACTGTTAACTGATCTATCACATACACTCCTTTCCATTCATCTATGCAATCAATATTTTCTGAATGTTCAACTTGCAACAAGTAATAGAACAGACTATAATCTCAGATTTCATGGAACCTGTGGTATGGTAAACTGAAAGGAATTTTCAATAAGTAATTGAATAATTCCAATATAGTTTTAGTGATAACTTATATTTAGATGAAGCAGGAATAACTGAAAGACATGCAAAGATCTGATTTCACATTGTAAATATAATTATAAATTATAATTTACTAAATTGGTAACTTTTGGAGAAGGCCCAAGGAAAATGAAGGAGCAGGCCTCATCGTATTTTCTAGGGCAAATTATTACTCACAAAAAGGAAAAAAACTTGGTATAACTGTAATAAAGTAAGCAAGAGTAGACTGTGCTATGATTCATATTTCAAAAAAGATGTACAGATATACAGAGTGTCATGAGCTTTTCAAAGACTGGACTTCAAAATTTAATGAGATGAAAATCAGCAGGAGAGCTTTGAGGTTAGGAAAGATACAGTCTGACCGTTTGAATGTGATCACTCTAGTTTCTGCATAGAGAAGGTTCTGTAGAAAATTAGAGAAAAAAACTGTCTTAGTCAGTGGTCTGAGTGCTGTGATAAAACGCCATGACCAAAACAACCTGGGGAAGAAAGGGCTTGTTTGGTTTATGTTTCCACATCACTATTCATCTTGAAGAAAGTCAGGATAGGAACTCAAACAGGGCAGGAATGTGGAGACCAGAGCTAATGAAGAGGCGATGGATAATCGCTGCTTCCTGGTGTACCACATGGCTTGCTCCTTCTGCTTCCTTATAGAACTCAGGACCACCGGCCCAGGTATGGTACCACAAACAATAGGCAGGCTCTCCCCAACAATTAATTAAGAAAATGTCTTAAGTTGGATCTTTTGGGGGCATTTTCTCAATTGAGTTCCTTTCTTTCAGATGTCTCTACTCTGTGTGAAGCTGACATAAAACTAGCCAGCACATAAACAGACAAGTAATCTATTAAAACAAACTGAAAAAAAAATTAGCTTGGTTAAAGGAGGTAGTTAAAAAGACAGCTAAAAGTTACATATTTGTTATTTGTGGTGACACAGTCAAAGGGTTGTAATTATTGGTGTTTATATACTTAAAAGGTGACATGAATGATCAATTACAATTTTAAAATTTTATTTATTTATTTATTTATTTATTTAGTGTGTGCATGTCTGTGTGTGTATGTGTGTGTGTGTGTGTGTGTGTCTGTGTCTGCGTGTGCATTTGCGTGTACATATGTACCACAGTATTTGTGTGGAAGTTGGAAGACAGCTTACAGAATCTAATTCTTTTCTGTCAGTATGAGGCTCCTGGGAACCAAATTTTCAGGCTTGTCTATGAATATTTTTTCTACTTAACAATTTCACTAGCAGTAATTAAATTTCTGAAAGACAGTGAAATAACTAAAATGCCACTGATGTAGTGACACTGACTTACACTATTGCATATTTTATTCTGGAGTTCACAGTAATAGTCAAGACACCAAAACTTAAATTGTTTGGAGCATAAAATTAAACCCAAGAGACTGGAATTGCTAAGCAAGAGAGTAAGTGGAGAAGAAAAATGAATGAGGTTTGGGGTATTTAAAAGTCAAGCTCAGGAGGAATAAGCAAATAAAGTTAGAAGATTTAATGAATATATAGTAGAAAAAAGTGGTTCTGTATGATATTTGGAAGCAAATAAATGAAAGGAGGTTCTGAGATAATTGAGAGATTATTGGTATCAAATATTCTAAAGTATATTCAATATGTTTGAATACAAAAATATTCAAATAGTCTATAAAATAAAAAACTATTTTGGGGGAAAATTAGTCAAATGGTGTACTTTCTGAAGGAAGATGATAGAGGTTTATATTTTTTGTTTAATTCTCCTCTCAGGGATGTTACAACTTGTTTATTATTGAAGACATGATTTAGATGGCTGAGAACACATTTAAGGTTACATCAATTTCCAAGATTTTTAGATAATTTCTAAAATTGTATTATTTTATCCTTGGAAAGTGAGGTGTTATGTATAATCTTATTCCACATACAGAAGAGATGTTATATAACTTAATAACTTCTGGTAAAGGTCTTTGTTTTTAACATACTCTTGAAATATAAAATATTAAGTATTATAATACAAAGATACAAATGTTAGGATTCAGTCTCTGGTTTGAAGACATTTAAATATGTAGTTTCAGGAGTTTTCTAAATTATTATAAGATTTATCTTATTAGGCATTTTTTGTAAAATTTTAGAGATTTTTCTTACATTCTTTCTTTACATAGGAATGTATTTCTATTATTCATGCTTTCTAAAACTGAAATATAGTTAACATGAAATGGTACTTCTCTGTTAAAATAACTTAGGAAAACACTAATTGAAAGTATTGAGTTTCATAGAGAGACTAATAGATTCGTAAATATCTAGCATAAAGAATGACTGTAGCCAAATTATAATGCATTGTATAATTAAATAAGAAGAAGATATCTCAAATGTCTCCTTATAAAGATTAATAGGTAAGGAAAATGATAAATATAATACTTAGGCTTTATTTAATTATTCCCCATTTTATGCAGGCATTAAGATATCATATATGGCAAAATGTGCATAATTGTGATATGTTCATCAAGAATAATACTAACAAAATAAATGTTTAAAAGGATTTAATATTGTCTAAAGTAAAAATTTTCCAAATATGCTTTTGATGCCTTAAGAAGTGGAGAGTGTATGGAATATATGTATGTAATTTGTGTATATATACATGTTTACCCATAACCTCAATTTAGATACTTATTTAATAGATTTATTTAATACTAAATATATTTCTTTGGGCTAATCTTGGCTATCAATTTGACTGAGAGAATATCCACATTAACCAAATTAAACATGAAAAAGGGGGCATAACAACAGACAACAAGGAAATTCAGAATATCTTACTTTAAAAAAATCCACACAAGCTAGAGTCATTAGAGACAAAGGAACCTCAGTTGAGAATAATCCTCCAGGAGATCCAGCTGTAAGACATTTTTCTCAATTAGTGCTCAGCTGGGGAGGGCCCTGCCCAGCCCAGGGTCAGTGGTGTCATCCCTGGTCAGGTAGTCCTCAGTTCTGTAAGAAAGCATGCTGAGCAATTTAGCTAAAAGGAACCAGTAAGCACCAGCACTCCAAGACTTCTGCATCAGCTCCAGTCTCTAAGTTCTTGCCCTATTTGAGTTCTTATTGTGACATTGTTTGATGATCAACAGTGTAATCTGAATGTCTCCCCAACTTGCCTTTTGGTCATGGTGTTTCATCATAGCAATAGAAATTTTCATGATAATACCACCTACTAAAATTAAATCAAGATTAGATGAATAATTTTAAAAGTAATATAACCCCTAGTGAAATAGAAGTAAATAAAGTTTCCTACCCTTCACTCCTTCTCTCTCACTCAAAAGAAAGAAAGAAAGAAAGAAAGAAAGAAAGAAAGAAAGAAAGAAAGAAAGAAAGAAAGAAAGAAAAGAGTCCTAAGGGTTTTAGTGAGAATTCTATGAGACTTTCAAATCACTTTATAAAATCAAACCGAAAGCAAGATTTGCCTGATTTATTTTAGGAGGCCTTGATATTCAAACCAAATAAACACCAAACAAAGAAGAATTACACAGTAAGTTCCCCTGTGAACACAAAATTATTCAATAACCAAAATCAAAAACTCATTAAAATATCACCCACTATGATCAAGTAGGCCTCATCCCAGACGTGCAGGGATGATTCAACATACCTAAATTGACAAATGTAATCCACGACATTAAAAAAAACTGAAAGACAATACATGATCTATACCCATAGAGGTATACCCATGATCTATACCTATAGAGCTGTTGCAGGTTTGGCTACTGTGTCACATGTACATCAGTAGGTGGTAAGAAGAGAGAGGCTATATCTACATTGAGTCTTCTGACCTGTGAACATCTGATTACTAGTCTAACACTACCTGAAAAAGAAGAGCCTAGTAAGAGCCACCAACCTGGTACCTGAGGGCCCATACAGGGAGGTAGCCTGAGGTGACTACTAGTCTGGTGCTGTGTCCACCTAGAGGGTCAGACCATCCCCAAGATGATGCCTGCTCAGTGCCATAATGCACAAGTGGGACATAGTACTCCTCAGACTACTCCTGTGATGGCTCAACATTCAGAGACCATAGGAACCAATAAGATCCAGGAAATGATGCAGAAATGGAAGAGAAAGAAACAGAAAAATGTAAGCTCAATGAAGAGAGGAAGAACTGGAGAGTTGTGGGTAATGGGGAATAGCCTGATGTGAGGAGCTCCGGTAGGATCCTAGTCTGTGCTGTCACGGGTGTCATGTATGGAACTGCAGCAACAAGGATCTGTTACCACCAAATGCCAGGTGGTCATCCCTAGTCTGGGCTGCTACCAAGAAAAATGTTAATGTCTCAGGGCTGTGAAGAACTGACCCCATCCCTTGACTGAGCATTGTGAAAGAGTGAGCCTTAGGGGCTTGAGGGTAGGCAAGCTGACACACCCCTATCTAGCCCCATTATTCGGGAGAGAGTTCCTGTACCCTAAATATTTTACTGGAGAAGTCCTACAGCTAATATACTTTGAACAAAGGTGCTAAGTACATATAATATCAATAGCCATCCTATATATAAATGACAAACAAACTGAGAAAGACATCAGGTAAACAGTATCTTTCACAATGTTCTCAAGTGAGATAAAATATCTTAGGGTAGTTCTAACAAAGAAAGTGAACACTGATAGAACAAGAGAGTAGTGTGAGATGTTTCACCCAGTTAATGCAATTACTAAAGATTGTGCCATTTGCCTTAAATAATACTGTATTTACTTTGTAATACTGCACTGAATGTTAGAAATTTTTCTAGTGAAAGCACTTAGGAAAAGAGGCTCTGATTCAAGCAGAAGGTATTTCAGCCATATGTTCTCTATATTCTAATGTGAGAACTGGTATTTTATGGGTTTTCTTCATGATTCAGATATATGAAAGCTGTATGTATTTGAAATGGAGCTATCAATGCAGTGCAAGCTGAGGCCACAAATTTTAGAATGTGAGGAGATGGGCCTTCTCTGTTCCGAGAATGGCTGTAGTGTGTGTGTTCCCAGGATATTTCTTTCTATTTGAAAGCAATAAGAAAGGCAAGTTCACACTAATAAGGCTCCTAGCAAAATGCAATTTAAATAATGTTAATGAAAAGCTTTTATATTTGCACTGAAATGTTGAAAAGACTATGTAAATGAACTGAACCAAATGTTCAAGTTGGAGTAGATTTCTTTCAGAAGATTTTGTGAAAGGTACAACATTCAGCTAATATTTTAGTGAAAGAACCTGATAATCAGTGAAGTATTCGCATAGTTCACAGAACACAATAGATCTTAGCTCTAACCAAGACCAAAAGGCACAATCTTAAGAGTGTTGTTTTACAGTGATAATAGCAATTCCTGTTTCCCAGTTGTAAGAAGAAACCAAATGCAAGCAATTTTGAATAAAACTTTCATTTTGTAAAAGGGTGAAATACAGTTTAGGCTCCCAAGATCTCCCTGGGTATCTGACAGGCAAAGAGAGAATTGCATGTAGGTAGCTTGACATCCTGTTTGGCAGGTTGAGTCATGAATGCCAGGCAAGTCACCCTACCAAGGTTTGGTAAACCAACTAGTGCAAAGAGGATAAATAAGCCACAAAGATGAGTTCCCAAGAAAGTCCCCATATCCCTAAATCTGCATTGGTAGAAAAATGTAGATGACCCCCCGGGACAGATCTTTCAGATGCTTGTGGTTTTCAAGCTAAATAGCTCTGTAACATTCTGGCTCCAGTTGCAGTTCATCTCTGAGTCTGTTCTCACCCTGATTGATCAGTCACGACTTGATTACAATAGATTTCTGTCATCTTCGTTGACCTTATTTTTTAGAAGTGTTGCACCTAAGGGTACCCCATAACACAGTGAACTAGCCTCTGCTCTTGTATAAATGCAGTGTGAAGAAAAGATAATCACATCATTGTCTTTCCTTCTCAGTTTCAACACATGTATTGTCAAAGCACTTTGCATTATAGAACTTGCATCACGTGCTGATTCTAGTTTGGGGATTAAGAAACACACAATACATTATGCAAATTCACTTTATATATTTCCAGGGAACAATAATCATGAATCAGCTTTCTCCAACAAAGTACATGTATGCAGAAGAAGGGTAGACAAGAAGTTTTATAACTCAGGGATTAAATAATTTCTACTGTGATCATTAATGTCTTCATAGTTTGGATGACTGCTCTAAGCAATACAGGAAGGATTCTTTATGGACAACTAAGCAGAAACAAACATAGTCTTTTGCTTAAAACAGGATGGATAGTAATAAGCAATTGACTCATTAACACAATAGTCTTTATTGCTGTTTTTAATACAAGAAAACTTGTTTTAAAGTGGCAACTGAAGAACATGATCGCTATCAACTTTGTAAGATTGCCAAACTTTAAGTACTTGTATATCTTGATATATTTGTCAGATTTTTGATTGTTACTTTCCTGGATAATTTGCGTATCAAAGAAGAATTCAGCCTTCTCTATTGAACTAATTTTGTTTTTTTGCCTAACTACCTAAGAAATTAATTTCTGTGCTCTTTGTATGTAACAATACAGTGGACAGGTTCAAATAACACTGAGACTAGAAATAAATATACACTGAATCAAAAGAGCCAGGAGAAAAAAAAGAACACAAAGTAAATAATGCAGATGACTCATACAGTATAAAAATTAAATGAAAATATATGGATACAATTGAAGAAGCCATATATCCACTGTTCTTTTGAAGCAGGTTTTACTGGCCACATTGAGACTCTCATCTCTTGCCCAGATTCACACTGCTTGGAAATTGTGCCTTTATTCATTTCCCAGATCCTGTAGTCTTTCTGTGACTGATACAAAATCAGAAGATAAAAGACTTCAAAGAAACTCACAGGCATAGCTATTATTAAAATCCCAACTTCTACATCTACTCTTCTCTGAAATCGATCTGTTGAATAAACTCTTGAATTATAGCAATTCCCTTGCTTTTTCACAAATACTGCTTTTTTTTCTGACTTGTAACTCTCATAGGTTATGTAGTGTAATATAAAACCTCTCAGAGCCCAAATAAATTTGTAGCACCTGAATTTGTGCCAAATGGCCTTTTGTAATAGAAGAATTACATTACATAAAATCTACTTTATGAGTATCTTAGTTAATGGCACTCCATAGTGATAGAAATTAAACAGTTGGGCTGATTGAAATAGCATCCTGAATTATCTTAAAGGAAATGTGCAGCTTGATCTTCATGCATATTCCACACAACTGTAGTGAGGCTATTCCCAAAGCTGTTGCTTGTCTGTGGGGTATGTTCTTCTAGCTGGGTTGCCTTATCTGGCCTCAGTAGGAGAGAAAGCACCTAGGCCCACAGAGACTTAATGTTCCAGGATGGGTGATTCCCTGGGTGGGGCTCCACCCACCCAGAGGAAAAGGAAAGTGGGGTTGGGGAGAAGGATTGTAGGAGGGGTGACAAGGAAGGGACATTGTGTAGAATGTAAAGTAAATAATAAAATTAATTAATTAATTAATTAAAAATTTAATTTTTAACAGAAAAAGTATCACTTTCTAGAATTTCTTCCTTTCTCACTTATATTTTAATAAATCTATTTTCTTTATGAGATTTTGTAGTAATTTGTTGATCATCTCAGATACAGGTGTTTGATACTTGTGTTTACACTGATCATAAATACCAAAATGAAGAGAACTGGTACAAGTACCTACATTCTTCTCACTATCTCTGTCTGCTGCACAGAAAGAACAATGTTTTCCATGTGTTCTAATTTACAGAGCCTGTGAGTCACAATCCCCCATGGTATCACTGGATTGAATGTTGCAATTTTTTGTAAAAAAAAAAAAATTGGCAACAGTAACACATTTCTCAATATGTAACAAGAAACATTTGATCTTTTAAAATTTCTGTAATTAATCCAAATGTTTTCTTTCAGCCATCTCTTGCCAGGACTATATCTTGTAACTTCAACAGCCTTGGTTCTTAATAAGAAACATGTACATACCACACAAATACATTCTGGACAGAGGCCATGCTTGAAACACCTTAATTCAGAATTGAGACAATTGTACTTCATAAATTGGGGAGTTTTAACTGTACACACATTTTCCTGCTCTTACAAGAACTTATGTTTCATTGCATAAACAAAAACTTCTACTATTTTCATATCATTCTTCAACATAGATCAAATTCATTTATCTTTTGATTGTATAGAGTTAAAATATTAATTAAAATTGCTTTTTGTGTTGTTTCATAAAATTTAATTAAAGAAAATTATGAGATTCCAACAGATTACCTTAAATGTTTAAATGGCCTTAAAATTAATTTTATTTAAACTACATGATTACATGAAACAAACAACTTAACAAGTACATGTTGATCAACATTGAATATCAGTAAAGGTGATCTGAATATTATAATATTAAATAGTTTGTCAGGACTTCATCTTCAAGTAGAAATGAACAAGTACAAAATCATAAAAAAGAAAAGTGACTTATGATCCAATATAGAGTAAAAT
The DNA here is from genome assembly GCF_011762505.2 of Arvicanthis niloticus. NCBI lineage: Eukaryota > Metazoa > Chordata > Mammalia > Rodentia > Muridae > Arvicanthis > Arvicanthis niloticus. The sequence continues at coordinate 68,715,993 of NC_047667.1, read as the reverse complement.
AATATGTATAACAATTAACTATTATGAAATAAATATATTCAACATTATTATCAGTAAACATTTTGTTCATATATCTATTTTATATAACTGATAATATCCAGATCTTATTATAGAAGTCATGTTTAGGGAGATGTCTCAGTGATGGAAACACATAGACTCACACATAAGAAGCTGGGAATTTTGAAGCCTAAGTGCCTAAGTACAGGCTAGTAAGAATAACAGCATGCCTGTATTTCCAGCCGGAAGAGCAGGCACAGAAGATCCATGGATCAAGCTGACTAAAAACATTAGCCATATTGTGGGGTCAGTATTTGACTGAGACCCCTGGGGTTGAATGAGGGAAAAGCTGGAAGAAACTGAGGAAGAGGGCGACCCCATAGAAAGTCCAGCAGTCTCAACTAACCCGGATGCCTAAGATCTTTCAGACACTGAGCCTCCAACCAAGCAGCATATACCAGCTGATACAAGACCCTCAACACATGTACAACAGAGGACTGTCTGGTCTGGCCTCAGTGAGAGAAGAAGCACCTAACCCTTGAGAGACTTGAGGCCCTAGGGAGTGGGGTTCAGATGGGGTTGGGGTAGGGGATGGGAGAACATCCTCTTGGAGATAGGGGAAGAGGTATGGGATAAGTAACAGTCAGAGGGTAGACCGGAAGGGGTATAATGAATAGACTGTAAAAAAGATTAAAATAATAATAATAATAATAATAATAATAATAATAATAATAATAATGATAATAATAATAAAGTTTCTCAGTAGAAAAAGTTTAAGGAGCCCTAGTCTAATTAGCTGCTTCAGTTTCCTATTTATTAAAGTCAACCCAGTTTTATTTCCCATATCTTCTACATTTTAACACTTTCATGTTGTAAAGGTCTTTTCTTTTTTAATCATGTTCTTTTATTGGCTTCCAAGATATCATGCATTCAATGTCCTTTAGGTTTTTTTGTAGAACTTTTTATGCTACTCAAGCCTAAATACTGCAGAATCTAAAGTTAACTTTTCTTCTTCTTTTTCCCATCTCTTTTTCTCCTCCTCCTCCTCCTCCTTCTCCTCCTCCTCCTCCTCCTCCTTCTCTCCTCCTTCTCCTCCTCCTTCTCCTCCTTCTCCTCTTCCTCCTCCTCCTCCTTCTCTTCCTCCTCCTCTTTCTCCTCCTTGACTCTGTTGATCTTACTGTGGGAGTGGGCTGGTGGAGGGGAAACCTCCCAGAGTTAAATGCAGGTAGAAAAGGAAGCCAGAAGGAGCTAGTAGAGCCGCCCTTCCTGGAAAAAGGTGGTAGTGTTTTAAAACTACATACAACAGGGCATCTTTAGGGTATATGCCCAGGAGTAGTATAGCTGGACCTCAAGGTAAAACAAATTTTGGTTTTCTGAGAAACTGCAAAATTGATTTCAAAGTGGCTTTACAAGTTCTCATTCCCTCCAGCAATGGGGGAGTATCTCCCTTGCTCCACATCCTAGTATGTGCTATCACTTGAGTTTGTTATCTTAACCATTTTGATAGGTGTAAGACAGAATCTCAGAGTCTATTTCTTTGTCTCTGATGACTGCTGACTTTGAACATTTTTTAAGAGTTTCTTGGCCATTCAAGAGTCCTCTGTTGAGAATTCTTTGTTTAGATCTCTAACCCATTTTAAATTAGGTTATTTGAGGTTTTGGTATCTAATATCTTGAGTTCTTTATAAATTTTGGATATTATCTTTCTGACAGATGTAAACTCGTTGAATATCCTTTCCCAGTCTGTTGGCTGCATTTTGGCCTGATGACAGTGTCCTGTGCCTTACAGAAGCTTTCAGTTTCATGAGTTCCCATTTATTAATTGTTTATCTTAGAGCCCGAAGCATTGATATTCTGTTTAGGAAGTTATCTCCTGTACCAATGAGCTCAAGGCTAGTCCCCACTTTCTGAACTATTATATTTTGTGTATCCTGATTTACTTTAAGGCCTTTGATCTACTTGGACTTGAGTTTTGTGCAGGGTGAGAGATACTCATTTATTTGCATTCTTCTACATGCAGACATCCAGTTAGACCAGCACCATTTGTTGAAGATGGTTTTGTTTTTCTATTGTATTGTTTTGTTTTATTGGTCAAAAATCTGGTGTCCAAAGATATGTGTATATATTTCAGGGTTTTCCATTCGATTGCATTTATCACCACATCTATTCTTATACCAATATATGAAAATCCATCAATATAATCCACTACATAAACAAACTTAAAGTAAATAAATCACATGATCATCTTATTAGATGCTGAAAATCCTTTGACAAAACCCAACACCCCTTCATGTTAAGTATTAGAGAGATTAGGGATACAGGGCACATACCTAAGCATAATAAAAACAATACACTACAAATCATTTGCTAACATCTAATCAAATGGAGAGAAACTTCATGCAATTCCATTAAAATCAGGGACAAGACAAGCCACCCACTCCTTCCCCTTCTATTCAACATAATACCTGAAGTTATAGCCAGATCAATAAGATAACTAAAGGAGATCAATGGGATGCAGTTTGGAAAAGAAGTTAAAGTTTTCTTTCTGTAGATGATATGACCCTATATAAACTATCCAGAAATTCTACTAGAAAGGCTCTAGAAAAGATAACAGAAGATAGAACAATTTCTCATGCTCATGAATTAGTAAGATTAACACACTGAAAATGGCTTTCTTACCAAATGCAATTTACATATTTAATGCTGTTCCCATTAAAATTCAACCACAATATTTGCAGACATTTACAGAGCAATTCTCAACTTCATATGGAAAACCCAAAAATCTAGGAGAGCTAAAACGATCTTGAATTATAAAAGAACTTCTGGAGGTATCAACATTCCTGAGTTAAAGCTATAATACAGAGCAATGATACTACAACCTTTCTCTTTTAATTTTTAATATTTTTATCTTTTAGTTTCACCAGCTTTTGGGGGGGAGACAGAACCAGTCTTTTAAAATTTATAGTAGTTGTGTGAAACTATGTATGAAGTCAGAGCCTTTGCCAGAATCATATATGGCTGATTCCATAACTGTTGAAGATCCAGTTGACTTTGATATCTAATATGTGTCCTGTGAATAGTGACAGTAAGACCTTTTACAAACATTACTCTTCTAGATTCTCAAGCAAAAACTTTTTATGTTATATTTGAGCTACTATTTTTGTTTGTACTTCTAATCGAAACTATTAAAAATGTTATTGGCCTCATATGACAATAAACTCTAATTAGACATTTTTTATGACCTCAGTTGGACATCAGTTACAGCTACACTGTGAATTACAGAAGAGACCCTTGAGACCCTCTAAATTCTGGGAATTTATTCTGATTATTCTGGATGGATCTCCTTTGTATCTATACAGTTTGGAATCAACAGACAGTAAAGAGAATTTATTTCAAAATAACCCTGGCCTTACTTTTCTTAGTTGAATCCTCTTGATATTTTGCCAACATTTTTGAAGTCTTTAGTTTTTAAATAGCTAACAAGCTGGGCTAATATTTTTTCTAATATAGAGTAAATATTAAAGCTGGGGACTCGTAAGTTTTCTCAGCATTTAAAGGCACTGGGTGCTCTATAAGAGCACTGGAGTTTCAATTCCCTGGACCCACTTGAGTACTCAAAACTGTAACTCCAGTTTTAAGGGATATGACATGGCAGCACAGACCTCATGTAGGCAAAATATCAATGCACATGAAGCAAAAAAGATAAATCATTTTAAAAATATTAAAACTAGACAAATTTCTTGCATGTCATCCCTTATGATTTTATTTTTCAGGAACTCTCAACCTCATTCTTTTATTGGTCTCTAGAAGTCTTTTATGTTACTCCTTGAACATGCCAGAAATTTTGCAGTTTGAAAATGAATTTTAATTACTCCTGTGTCTCCCAGTTATGCATACTCATCTACCAGGCAAATATTTCTAACTGCTAGGTTATTTTGAAGGGACTGAGGTCGTAGAATAAACTCCATTTTGTTCTTAAAAAGACTCTATTTTAAGTTATGTTGTCCTTAGAGAGGCATGAACGATGAAGAGGCAAAAAGCAGCAGAACAGATTGTCTTGTCTTCCAAACTCTATTTTAAGCTTCTGTCCTTGGAGAAGGCTGCTGTCCGCTGTCTTTGAAGTGATATGGCCCCTGCCCATGGGTTCTGAGAAAGTCACTAATATTTCTTTACCCTTTTATGTAATGTCAAGGCTAAATAAATGCCCTTCACCTAGAGCTGGGAGTCATTTTCTTTCTTCTTCCGTCAGGAAGGTGTGTGGCCCAAGCATGAGCTTGAGTAGAGACTCTCATGTGCTTGCATTGACTTTGTGGTTCCTGGTGGTCTGTTTGGGGTTTTTACAATCGGGACACAATATTTGTTTCATTAGCCAGGAAATCCCAGACTTCCAAGACCCTTGATCTGGAGGGTCTGACATCAGCTCAGTGTCTAGTGTCTTTGTGTATTGTCTGTGTCTGTTCTTTCTTTCATTTCTGAAAAAGCCTTGAGGTGTCTGTATAAATGACAAGTTGTATCTCAGAGCAGACTCGCTAGAGAGTCACAGACATGGGAGTCAGGAAGACGATTCTGACTCCAGGATGAATGAAGTACCCACCTATCAGAGGAAACAGAGAGTTCCACCATCATTGTTTTTTTCCCCTCCCCATGCTGCTTTTCCTTTCCAAAGCAGGAACCTATGAATCTGTGTGTGTCTCAGTCTTTAGATTAATTTTTGTTTTTAGTCTTGGAGCAGTTATTTTGTGCCTGTCTATTCTGTTTCTTGTGTTGTTTGGTATTTACTTGTATTGGACTTTGACAGACGCCATGGGACAGACTGCTTAACACCTTAATCTTATTCTGACACATTTTAAGGATGTTAGGACCACTTATAGCAACTTGGAGTGGCCGACTTTTGATGTTAGATAGCCACTGGTGAGGGACCTTTCATCTCCCTATGGTGTCAACAGTAAAAGATAAAGTGTTTCAAAAGTCTTCCATCTTTCTCCCTGCTAATGCTTGTTTGTCAACACAAAAAGCCACAGGGTGACAAAGTACAACAGGAGCCTGCTCCAGCCCAGCAATGAGCTCCAGCCCCACCACCCTTCCAGGTGGAATCTGCTTCAGGGTTGGGAGGGGGAACCTGTGCAGGGCATGAGAAATAGATACACTGTGTCCCTTGACACTAGGCTACAGTGATGGTTCAGAGGTTAAGAACAATAATTTCTCCTCCAGAGGTTCTGAGTTCAATTCCCAACAATCACCTGGAGACTACCATTTTGCTCAGGACAGGCTCAGTGTTTTACAGCTCACACCTCTTTATCCCCTGTTAGCTTTCTGTCTAAACTCCTCCCCATAGTTACCTGACATCAGCCAGGTAGGCCTGGCCCACTATAAAAGAGGCTGTTTGCCCCCTCCCCCCCCCCTTGATCTCTTGTCTTCTTGCTCCTGCTCTTTCCCCTCACCCCTTCCCCATTCCCTTCCCCCCTCTCTTCATGTGCTCATGGCTGGCCTCTATCTTATCTTATCTTCTCTTTTCTCTTCTCTTCTCTTCTCTTCTCTCTCTCTCTCTCTCTCTCTCTCTCTCTCTCTCTCTCTCTCCCTCTCTCCCTCTCTCTGCCTCTACTACCCTCTTAACTTCCCTCACCATACCCTAAATAAACTTTGTTCTATACTATATCATCATGTGGCTGGTCCTTCAGGAGGAAGGGATGCCTCAACATGGGCCCACTGAGATATCCTCTTCCTCCATACTTCTCCACACTCATCCATAGAACATATTCTATATCTCATGTAGTGCTTACATGATGCCTTAGAAGACTTTACTAATCAACCCTGGCTGAGTTATTTTCTAGCAGCCTGTATCCCTGAATTCTGTGACTGTCCCTACCTGACCATGACTTAGACTAACCACTCTGTTATTGTGGCAAGGTTATGGTCCAGGTGTATAGTACTCAACCTGACTTGAGGGATTCTCCTCTATTAAAAGCAGAGCATACCTAGTTGACAGATAGGAACAGCTTTATCCATGAAGGTCAGAGGAGAACAGGGGCAAAGGTGACTACAGAAATGAAGTTAATCTAGACTCAGTCTCTTCCTCCAGGCACTGCAGCACAAAGAGCCAAGCTAATAGCATTAACACAGGCCTTAGTCATAAGAAAAAGACTGGCTGTTAACATCTACACCCTACAACTAGGCATACTTATGCCTAGGTAAAAAGGAAGAATCTACTTACTGGTATATGGCATGATCCTGACCAGGTATCTAATATAGGGAAGAGGGCATGTTTGTGTTTTTTCTGCAGGATGCTGAAGGAGCATGCTGGATGCCAGAATGATTGGTGAGACATGCTGTTGCTGAGACAAAGAATGAGCCTGACTTGTGAGCTTGCTGAGTACCCTGACAAGGGTGACTGGAAAGCTGTATTGGACATATGTTCCTGACCCACCTTTGCTTGGCTATATCCCAGATGGGACAAGCTGCCTTGCCTCAAGGTTTAGAACTTGTGGGACAGAGAAATTAAAAAGAGAAGTTATAATGACTCTTGGATTTTTCTTAAAGGTGACCAGTTTTTTGGGTTCAATCATGTACTGGTCTAGAAATCAATCCAAATTGAAAATAACAGTCTTCCATTGAAAGACTGGATCTGGACATTTTCAGAGACATATTTGGAAGTTAGCTGCAGTTTTCTATGATGTTGTGATAGCAAGAGATAAATTTGGGACAGGATCTGGATTTCAAACAAGTCTTAGTGCATATGTTAAGGCTCTTTTAATTGTCAAGTTAAAATTTCTTTTATCTCTTCTACAGAATTTATTGAAAGTTGCATTGACTGTATACATTCAAATTATGTTAGTGTGGTGAAACCTGACATGTCTGTTATGGGGGGTCTATCAACTAGCTTTTGTCTTATTGCCCTGAGTATTAGAAAACCTTGATTTTCTGAAAAAAAATCTTGCAAGTGCGGAAATAAGTAAGTAAGACTTTAAACAGAAGCAAGAAGATATTGGGCTTGATTATTGCTGGTATAATAGCTTTAAGTACATTAGTTGCTAGCACCACTGCTTCTGCAATTGCTTTGACACAAGAAGTTAAGACAGCTACTTTTGTTAATCATTTAGCAAAAAAAGTTACTAATGTGTTGAGTATACAACAGGATTTATATAGGTGTTTGGAACAATGGTTTGATGCTCTATATCCTATTCAAATCATCAGAAGGAGGTTCAACATGTTGGCAGCCAAAGTACATGACTTGAAACTGAAAATGGAGCCCCAGATGGAATTATTCATTTAATAGGCTTGCACACCAAGGATGGGTAATATTCTGCACAGAGCCTTACCAACCTAAGACAGAAATCCATTGCTTTTGATAATGCATATTCCAGATGGGTAAGGAAGGTATTCTTCTCAAAACAACCTATGACAGGCTCAGTCTTGTTTATGAAATAAAAAACGTAGAGATGTGAAGAGCTTTGGGAGCTTCTTGGCAGGAATCTGATATTGGCCAAGGACAAGGAAAAGGCCTGCAGGCAGGAATCTGACATTAGGCCAGAACAAAAAAGTAATTTCAGGAAGGAATCTAAATCTTAGGCTAGAACAAAGAAGTAGGCTTCAGACATGAAAATGACTTTGCACTAGAACAGAAAAGTGGGCTTAGCTATTTTGGTCATTCTGATAAGCCCTTAGAAATAATGATCATGGGAGTGATCATGGAAGTTTGCTTATTGCCTTGCTTGTTCGTTCACTATTTGTGTTTATTGTCTTTTTTGTTTCTGGACTATTTGCATCTATTGTATTGCTAGTTCCTTAACTTAGAACTGACTTTAATACTTGCACATAATTAAATTGGTATAAAAGCAAAAAGGAGGCAGATGGATGGGATAGGGGGTTTCTTGGTGGGGGGAAGGAAAGGGGATGACATCTGAAATGTAAATAAATACAATATCCAATAAAAACAGAAAAATAATGATAAAGCAAAACAAAAGAATATTATAGGTTTAAGCAGCAACCGTGATGCTCATAGAAGTGTGATACTGAATAATTTATGGTAAGAAGAAGGCTGTTACCCAAAAGATAATAATCTGAGCAATTTGGAAAGCTATGATTTTCATATGTATATGGCCTAGTATATGGCCTATTATTAACTTTTCCAATAAAGATAGGAAACTAGAGAGTACATGGGTGGTGAGTTTTGATATCCACAAATCCATCTGCCTTCATGTACATCACAACATCATGTACACCACAACAGAAACAGTGAATGCCTAATGGAAATAGAAGTGAATGTCTAATTCCTTTTTGAATAGAACATCTCTCACTGCTACTTCAGTCTGCTTGCGTATCTGTAAAGAAAAGAAGAAGCTACAGGTAGGTATGACAGAAAATATTCCAGGAGACAGGACAATGAAGAACGACATAAAATATTGTGCCTAGGGTTTTCAATCAGGAAGAAAGGTATGAGGTTTCATGGCTGGAATGTTGGTCTACCAAGAAACCACAGTTTATAATGCTGAGCTTCTGGTATTTTTGACTGTGGTTTGGGAAGCTGCCTTTCTTTAAACTATTTTTCTGAAAAAGGGTGAAATGAGGATTATCACATCAGGATAACAAGAAAATAGCTACATTGCACACTAGTGTAAGACAGGGAAAAGTACAAAACAGAATGAGAAGAAAGAACACCAAGACCTTACATGGTCAATGCTGACTTAAAGGCCAACAGGAACTAACAGGAATCCTGCTGGGGAGGTTAGAACCATGTTGGCCTGCTTCAGTCTAGGGCAGAAAGCTGTTTGTTCTCTTTGAAGGCCAGTAGCAGGCTCCTTACCCCATGGAAATCTTTTCATCTCTCTGAAAGGCAAAGATCCTCACACTTGACACCTGTCAGGGGTAAGCAATCCACATTAAATAGAAGCTGCCCAAGATTACTGTGCTGAAGGTTGGAGGGCAGGAAGTGCAGAGAATTCTGGTAGAAGACTGTCAGCTTTCAGCATTTGAAGAACACTACCTGTATTCTTTCTGCTCTTGTATTCTACCAATAAAATTGGTATTAAAAGTAATAAAGTAAGATAACAAACAGCCTAAGAGTGTCTGTGGGGTATTTTTTAATATACATGAGATGAGAGAAGAATATTATTAATAATCCCAGAAGCATTAAGGTTTTGAAAGAAAATATCACTTAGCAGATCTCAGATCCAACAATCTATACATTTATACATCTTTTATCCACCCATTTACCATAAACAGTTCGTAGAAACTGAGTACCTATTAGAAGGTAGGTACAAAACTTTGAACAAAGGAGACATAACTAAAATAAGCAAGATCTATAATGTGTAGGGCTGTTCAGTTCAGTAGAAGTCATCTATCTAAGTAATTATTCTGTAATATTACATTGTTGAGATGTGGTGATGCACTAAGGGAAGTTGGGGGGTGTGATACTTAGGGCCCCTGCTTATAAAGTGTGTTGAAATTTGACAAACATGTAAGGTAAAGAAAAAAATTCTGGCAGATGAAGACACTAATGAGACTCCAGTAAAGGTATGAACTGCTTGAGAAAGGAGCAAACAGTTGGGTAGAAGGGCCCAGTGCAGAGGGGAAAGAGTGATAGAAAGTGCATTCTAGCCTCTTGCAATGGCCAGTTATCTAAGTGACCATCAAAGCAGAACAGACTTAAGGACTCCAAAAAGTGAAAAGTAGAAGCTAAAGAACTAACAATGTAACAAGAAAATAACACACTTGCTTGGTCCTTTTGACTGGGGCAGACACCAAGTTGGTTTGCTCCCATGGAGACACAGTATCCTGAGACATCCTAGAGAAAACACTGCACTCAGAGCAGCAGGTAAGAACACTCTCCCACTACCCTATGCCTCAGAGCTACAACTGGGAGCCTGAGGCACTCTGGACCCATCAACCACCCAAACCACACCCCTCTGGAATACCCCTTTCCTTCCTCACCTCACTTGGTTTTTTTGGCTGGCTCAGAACCTAGCTGCTCTGCTCTGGAGCAGACTCCATATCCTGAATCATTCTGGGGGATCCACTACACTCAGAGCAGCAAACACGTACTTGGACATAATTAACTCCCTTAAAGAAGTACAGGAAAACATAGGTAAACAGGTAGAAGCCCTTAAAGAGGAAACACAAAAATCCCTTAAAAGAATTGCAAGAAAACACAACCAAACTGGTGAAAAACTTAAACAAAACCATCCAAGATCTAAAAATTGAAGTAGAAACTATAAAGAAATCTCAAAAGGAGACTACCCTGGAGGTAGAAAACCTAAAAAAACGATCAGGAGTCATAGACACAAGTATCACCAACAGAATACAAGAGATAGAAGAGAGAATCTCATGTGCAGAAGATACCATGGAAAACATTGACACAACTATTAAAGAAAATGCAAAAAGCTCCTAATCCAAAACATCCAGGAAATCCAGGACACAATGAGAAGACCAAACCTAAGGATAATAAGTATAGATGAGGGCAAAGACTCACAAGTTAAAGGGACAGTAAATATCTTCAACAAAATTATAGAGGAAAACTTCCCTAACCTACAGTAAGAGATGTCCATAAATATACAAGAAGCCTACAGAACTCCAAATAGACTAGACCAGAAAAGAAATACCTCCCGTCACATAATAATCAAAACATCAAATGTAGAAAATAAAGAAAAAATACTAAAAGTAGTAAGGGTAAAGGTAAAGTAACATATAAAGGCAGACCTATCTTCTCACCAGAGACTATAAAAGCCAGAAGATACTGGACTGATATTTTACAGACACTAATAGAACACAAATGCCAGACCAGACTACTATACCCAGCATAATTCTCAATCACTTTAAATGGAGAAACCAAGATATTCTGTGGAAAAAAAAACAAATTTACACAGTATCTTCCCAGAAATCCAGCATTTCAAAGGATAATTGATAGAAAATTCCAACACAGGGAGGGAAACTACAACCTAGAAAAAGCAAGAAAGTAATCTTCCAACAACTCAAAAAAGAAGATAGCTACACAAACATAATTTCAACTCTAATAACAAAAATAACAGGAAGCAACAATCATTTTTCCTTAATATCTCTTAACATCAATGGACTCAATTCTCCAATAAAAAGACATAGACTATCAGACTGGATACATAAACAGAACCCAAAATTTTGCTGCATATGGGAAACTTACCTCAGTGAAAAGACAGACACTAGCTCAGAGTAAAAGGATGGAAAACAATTTTCCAAGCAAATGGTCCCAATAAACAAGCTGGAGTAGCCATTCTAATATCAAATAAAATCGACTTTCAACCAAAAATTATCAAAAAAGATAAGGAAGGATATTTCATACTCATCAAAGGAAAAATCTACCAAGATGAACTTTCAATTCTGAACATTGCTCCAAATGCAAGGGCACTCACATCCATGAAAGAAACTTTACTAAAGCTCAAAGCACACATTGCACCTCACACAATAATAGTCAGGGATTTCAACACTCTACTCTCAGAAATGTACAGATCATAGAAATAGAAATTAAACTGAGATGCAATGAAATAAAGAGAAATTATGAACCAAATGGATTTAACAGTTATCTATAGAACATTTCATCCTAAAACAAAAGTATATACCTTTTTCTTAGCACCTCATGGTACCTTCTCCAAAATAAACCATATAATTGATTACAAAACAGGCCACAAGAGATACAAAAAAATTGAAATAATCCCTTGCCTCCTAACAGATTCCCGCAGACTAAGGCTGGTCTTCAATAATGACAAAAACAATGGAAAGCCCACATACACATGGAAACTGAACAATGCTCTACTCAATGATGACTTGTCAAGAAAGAAATAAAGAAAGAAATTAAAGAGTTTTTTAGTATGCAATGAAAATGAGGACACATCTTACCAAAACCTGTGGGACTCCATGAAAGCTGTGCTAAGAGGAAAACTCATAGCTCAAGTGCCTACAAAAAGAAACTGGAGAGAACATACACTAGCAACTTAACAGCACACCTGAAAGTGTTAGAACAAAAAGAAGCAAATACAGGCAAGAGGAGTAGACAGCAGGAAATAATCAAATTCAGGGCTGAAATCAACCAAGTTGAAACAGAAAGAACTATACAAAATATCAACAAAACCAGGAGCTGGTTCTTTGAGAAAATCAACAAGATAGATAAACCCTTAGCCAGACTAACCAAAGGGCACAGAAACAGTATCCAAATTAATAAAATCAGAACTGAAAAGAGGGACATAACGACAGAAACTGAGGAAATTAAAAAAAAATCAGATCCTACTACAAATGCCTATACTTAAAAAACTGGAAAATCTGGATAAAATGGACAATTTTCTAGACAAATGCCAGGTACCAAAGTTAAATCAGGAGCAGATAAACCATCTAAACAGTCCCATAACCCCTAAAGAAATAGCAGCAGTCATTAACAGCCTCCCAAACAAAAGAAGACCAGGACCAGATGGGTTTAGTGCAGAATTCTATCAGATCTGCAAGGAAGACCTAATACCAATTCTATGCAAACTATTCCATGAAATACAAACAGAAGGAACACTACCCAATTTATTCTATGAAGCTACAATCATGCTCATACCTAAACCTCACAAAGACCCAACAAAGAAAGAGAACTTCAGACCAATCTCCCTTATAAATATCGATGCAAAAATACTCAATAAAATTCTCACATATCAAATCCATGAACACATCAAAACAATCATCCATCATTATCAAGTACTTTATCCCAGGAATGCAGGGATGATTCAATATTCAGAAATCCATCGATGTAATCCACTATATAAACAAACTCAAAGAAAAAAAAAACCACATGATCATCTCACTAGATGCTGAGAAAGCCTTTGACAAAATTCAACATCCCTTCATGGTAAAAGTCTTGAAAAGATCAGGAATTCAGGATCAATACCTAAACATAGTAAAAGCAATACACAGAAAACCAGTAGCTAACATCAAACTAAATGAAGAGAAACTTGAAGCAATCCCATTAAGATCAAGGACTAGGCAAGGCTGCCCACTCTTACCCTACCTATTCAATATAGTACTAGAAGTCCTAGCCAGAGCAATTAGACAACAAAAGGAAGTCAAGGTGATACAAATAGGAAAGGAAGAAGTCAAAATTTCACTATTTGCAGATGATATGATAGTATACCTAAGTGACCCTAAAACTTCCACCAGAGAACTCCTAAACCTGATAAACTATTTCAGCAAAGTGGCTGGATATAAAATCAATGCAAAGAAATCAGTAGCCTTCCTCTACTCAAATGATAAAAAGGCTGGCAAAGAAATTAGGGAAATGACACCCTTCACCCTTCACAATAGTCACAAATAACATAAAATACCTTGGTGTGAATCTAAACAAGCAAGTGAAAGATCTGTATGACAAGAACTTCAAGTCACTGAAGAAAGAAGTAGAAGATCTCAGAAGATGGAAGAATCTCCCATGCTTCTGGATTGGCAGGATTAATTTAGTAAAAATGGCCATCTTATCAAAAGCAATCTACAGATTCAATGCAATCCCCATCAAAATTCCAAATCAGTTCTTCATAGAGATAGAAAGAGCAATTTGCAAATTCATTTGGAATAACAAAAAACCCAGGATAGCAAAAACTATTCTCAACAATAAAAGAACTTCTAGGGGAATCACCAGCTCAAGAAGAAGGAAGACCAAAGTTGTCTGAGTCCAGCATCAACACAGGATCAGAGTTCTCAACTGGAAGCAGGGATATCTGGAAGGTGCATAATAAATCAACAGAGACTACTTCTTGGGTACAAGCTAACAGGCAATTTTTTTCAAGGCTTAAAATTTATCTCTCTTCTCTCTCACTCTCCTTTCTTTCTCACTCATTTACTCACACCTTGAGGCTGCACACACTCTGCTTTTCTCCTGTGCGCTTTTCTTTTCTTGAACTCCCATACTCCTACACACCTCTGTGAGTTCCCCTCTCACTCACACACACATTCTTCACACACATCTCACATATACCTCACACACACCACATACACTCTCCTTTGACTCACACTTACACTCTCCATACACACCTCACATTCTCTCTTCACTTGCTCTTCTCATGCTCTCACTCGCTCTCTACATGCTCTTTCATTTGTCCTCTCATTCACTCCTCTCTCTCTCTCTCTCCATTTACCTCACATACTTCTTCGACTTTTTCTTGCCCCAGTCTTTTATTGATGCTACAGAAGCGGGTAGAAAAAAAAAAACACATTGTATAATCATTGCCAATCAAATTCAACAGAATAACTACATCCCACAAAAAATTAAGAATTACAATTTTTCCCCAATGTTCCAAGCTTCCCTTTTCCCAGGCCTGTAGCCAAATTAATAATAATTGCAAACTTATCATTATTTAAAGTTTAACTTTTAATTTATTATACTTTAGAGCTCAGAGCTCCGAGGTCAGCTACTTGCATTTTCCTGTGAAGCTCTAAGGATAAATGACATGAGCAAAGCTGCCAGGCAGTGGCCAAAAAGAATCAAATTAACCCTTAACTCAGTGGTTCCACTAGCTTTCTACTTCTATGCATTGCACACATAGGGCACATGATGTGCCCTATGCCTCAATTTTTAATTGTTTAAGAATCATTAGATCAAGGAACACAGAATTCATCAGAGCAGAAGGAGAAAGAAGTAAGAAAGTCAGATATAATAGAATAATTATGCACACCAAGGCCAACTGAAAAGCAGTCACACACAAATGAAATCTATACAGCCATTGTCCAAGGCTAAGGTTGGGAGAAATGGGAACAACTGTTTTTTACAAAGAGCTGCCACAGGTTTCTGAGATGTCTCCATCCCGGCCTACTGCAGGCACTCCTTCTCATTGTATGCTGTCCCTAGCACAAAGTGTGGGTGCTTTGGTACTTGTTAGAGAGGAGAACAAAATTCCTATGGGAACCAATATGGAGACAAAATGTGGAGCAGAGACTGAAGGAAAGGCCATCCAAAGACTGCCCCACCTGGGGATCCATCCCATATACAGTCACCAAACCTATACACTATTTTGGATGTCAAAAAGTGCTTGCTGCCAGGAGCCTGATATAGCTGTTTCTGGAAAGGCAGTGCCATAGTCTGAAAAATGCAGATGGGATGCTCACAGCCAACTATTGGACTGAGCATGGGGTCCCCAATGGAGGAGGTAAAAAAAAGGCGTGAAAGAGCTAAAGATAGCTGTGCTAACATTACAGGAAAAATTATAACAGTTTAAAGACAGTCATAGTAAATAAAGACATCTAACAATGCAGATTCTTTGGCTAAAGTAGTGTTATAAAAACAGATAGAGATTAGACTTTGTCTTCCTGCAACAAAGAGAGCTATGTGCCACCTTACATTAGGAATGCTGCTTCTATGTTAACAATTCTAGAGTAATTCTAGCATCATTGGATAAAGTCAGAGAAAGCTGAGACAGGGGCCAGAAAAAATAAAAATATCTAAATGTTGATACCATTCACCACCATTTGATTCCTTCCCATGGTTAACAACTCTTATTTCCACCCCCACGAGACCATTCTTTATTCTTTTACTTCTCCTTACCTTTAGACCATGTATCATAAACAAACTTTTACAATATATAAAACAGAGATTGGGGCTATTCAGTTACTAATAATGAGATCTCACTATCAACAAATTAACACAATCAGAATCTCAAGAATCCCAAGATTGGCCTCCAAAGCAACTAGTAGATGGTGTAAGAATGTAATTTCAGGTCTCAGTTTGAACTTAAAATTAAAAGATCCTTAAGTTTGAGTTTTAGTCAAATATTAGCTGCCCCTGAGGCACATCCCGGGAGCAGCACATTCCAAAGACTCAAACAAACATTCCAGGAAGAAGGGCCCAAGATAAGAGTTTATCAGGGAGATGAGCCCTTAACACAGTACACCTGGGTAAATAGAAGCCACTTAAGCTGACCCTCTTTGATGTAAAGGTAAGGTGCAATTTTGAGTTACTTAGAAACCAGGCCTGGGAACAGCTGTTTGAAATCCTGTTGAAATCCTTTATGGTGATTGTTTCAGAAGTAATTAACTGTCCTTGTGAATTCTGTGAAAATGGTATATAAATTGCCCTTAACTTTGGTTCGGGGTTCTTCTTGCCTGCATGCAAGAAAACCCCAGTGCACTGGTTATTGTCAGTTTATCAATAAACCTAATGTTATTGCAGCAAATCCTGTCTGTGGGTGTTTCTGCAGGAGCACGTCCCCTGATTTGGGATCTTTAGGTCCAACAATGGGAAAACAAAGGAACTGGGGTAGGAGAGTAAACTCCATCTTGTTCTTAAGACTCCATTCTAAGTTAACTTGCCATTAGAGAGGCATGGACAATGAAAAGGCAAAAAGCAGCAGAACAGATTCCATCTTGTCTTCCAAACTCTATTTTAAGCTGCTGTCCTTGGAGTGATATGACCCCCACACTTGGGCTCTGGGAAAGAGACCAACATTCCTGTATCTTCTCATGTAATGCCAAGGCTTAAAAACCCCTACTTGCTTTTTTGTTTTGTTTTGTTTTGTTTTGTTTTTTTAATAAACCCCCTTCCCCTAAAGCTGGGGTTCACTCTCCTTCTTATTCCATGAGGAAAGTGTGTGGCCCAAGCATGAGCTTGAATAAAGTCTCTTATGTGCTGACATAGGCATTGTGGTTCCTGGTGTTCTCTTCGGGGTTTTTACAATCTGGGAACAACAATATCTTTGAGTCTAAGGATGTACAGAAGAGAAATTCCAGGGAGGACAACACATATGACAGAGACAAACATATTTATCTATAGTCTCTGAATTCAAGGCCTGTGTATTGATTTTCCTCTAAATGATTGTTGGTATTTTTTGGTTTCTTCCACTTCATTATCTTCTTTGCATTTGAGAAACATTGATACCTTAAAAGATATATATAAAAAAGGGAGAAAATGCTGGTCAAAACATTTTCTTTTGAAAATGTCACTCTTATTTACAATTCACTGATGACATATTATAGCATTACTCAGGATAGTCAGAAAGGTTAGCTTACAGCTGAGCGAGAGTGTATATAGAAAGGAGAGGAAACTGAATGCAGAGAATGCAACTGAGGGACCACTAGCTATTGTTGCTAATCTGTATTCTTTTCCTTAACAGTGTGATTGCCAGGACCACAATAGGCAGATCCAGAGAAAGGAAGTGAGTAAAGAACAACAAGGGTAATAGAGACCTCAGGCAGTGAGTCATTGCGAAGAACAGTCTACATGGTAGTAAGGCTTCAGAGAGTAGCTTGTTGAATTGGAGGTGGGAGGGAAACAAAGGTTTTCTTTAAAACCTTTGGGAATGAATAGGGGTTGTTGTCATGGATGTATTAGTCCGGGCCATGGTGCTGGGGATGTCCCATTTGCATAGGAAAGAATTCCAGGTGTTTTATGGCCATGACCTTATGATGAGATAGGAAGTTTAACCTGGCTGGGACTATGTGACTTCACCTGGTGTGGGTAAAGATAGGGGTATGCAGGACAGTATTAGTAGGGACATGCAGGCCCAAGGCAGGGAAGGGAATGGCCCCACTTCCTACCATTCTCTAGATGAGATTTTGGGAGTTTGACCGGACTTGACCCCACTCCTCCTCCAGATGAACTCCTTCCAATTTGACTGTTCCCTGGCCCCACAATTAGCTATGAGATTCTTACTCTAAGAATTCATTTCCTTTCAAGTGAGGCTGGACTTGACCCTCTTGGTTCAAATTAATTTGTCGCTAACATTAACAACTCATTTCCTACTGACATCTTTAAAAAGAATATAAGCTTTGTAAAGGAAAAAAAGTGAAATTGTTCTTTCAAAACTTTTTATGTGTATCTAAAATGAATATAAATAGGTAACAGAAAATCAAATCCTTTTTAAGCTACTGAAATTGAATTGAAATGTTGCTTCATTGGGAAAAAGTTCAAGAAACTTCAAAGTTTTTATTTTCTTTATTCTTACTGATAGCCAACTCTTATCTCATTGGAAAATATTCTGGAATTTTGATAACTCAAATTAAAAAATCCACAAGTATTGTAAAGAAAATAAATGACTTTGCTGGCAGCTTAATGAGAAAACATTTAAAATACTATGAGATCAGAATCTAGTCATGAAATGTGTTATATTGGGTTGAGAATGAGGCATTTGTATAACTTTGTTGATGCCTGGTACCAGCGGGTCTTTGGAGTCAGCCGATTGATTCACTTGTACATAGTTTTTCATCAATTGTGAACAAGCAGGCTGGTTGTCCACATTTTGAGGAGTTGAGCAGCTTGCAAATCCATGTCTAATAAATCCAACAATGAGTCACTTAAAGGCATGGTTTTAAGTAAAAATTTAGCATAAAGTTCATGCCTAATCTGTCTTCACTCATGATCATGTCCTATTGAAGTCAGACTATTAGCCTTCTGTTTAAAAACAGAAAATCTGTTTAACACATATTTGTTTTCACTTGAGAATTTAAGTTTCTTCAAATATTTATCTTTTAGCAGTAAAACAATAAAATACAAAGTGTACCCACAAGTCATGAATACATCCTTAAGTATTTCATTGAAGAGAATATAAATAAGTAGCCAACCTGGAACAGAAGCAATAAATTTATAGAATAATCACTTTTGTATCCATAGCAACAATTTTAACATTATAATCTTTGATGATTTTAAACTCTTCCTAAACCTTACAGTTGTTCAAAAGAAGTAATAGGTTTCTACTCATCCGTTTTTATTTTTCTGTTTAGCAATGCTAATGGAATTATAAATAATATGAGGTAATAAAACAATGAATAAAATATGAGTCATCAAATAACAGCTAGAGTAAGCCATTTACAATTATACATAATTATAATCTCTTTTACATCCCAATGTTATTAGGAAACAGTTTAAAATGTTGGCAAATGTCAGCTGTTAACCTAACACAGGAAGGAAATATGTTATTCAGTAGTTGTTTCCAATTACATTTTTTGGAATAAGTATCATTCTCTGTGTGTATGTGGTGTGTGTGCATGTGTCTATATAGATGTGAATAACAATATACACAGGTACAGAGGTATTATGTAGGAATTTTATGCTAGATAAAATCTTTTATTGAAAGAAACTGAGAAAAGACAGGATGTTCTAAAGGGGATGAAACATTCTGTCCTTAAGGGAAGTCTTACTCTCCACATTAGTAAGTTCTGACTAGGCATATATGCATTTATGAAAAGATACTGGAATCTGCACACATATCCTTATATTTGTGGAGCAATGCTATTACCTACAGAGCCATCCCTTTGTCCCTCAAACAAAAATTCCTCAACTTTTAGATTTTTAGGACAAGGGAATCTCCCAGGAACCTATGAGAGTGACCCTAGCTAAGACTCCTAGCAATATGGGATATGGAACTTGAAACACTCACCTCTTGTAATCAAGCAAGACAGCTAATGGAGGAATAGGGATGCTGATCCAGCTCCAAAACCTTCAGTTCACAATTTGTCCTACCAACAAGATGTGCAAGGATAATTATGTAATAGAATGTGAGGAAATGTTCAGCCGATAACCAGCCCAAATTGAGACCCATGCCATAAAAGAGAGCACATCCATGACACTATAAATGCAGAAAGAATATCCTTGTAGACCTATACTCACAGGCAGGAACCTAGGAAATCTGTACTCTGAGAGGTTTCCAGAAGCTAATGGAAACATATGCAGGACCAAGAGCCAAACATTAGACAGAACTCAAGGATTCTTATGGGAGAAGGGTAGGAAGGATTGGAGGAGCAAGAGGGATCAAGGACACCAGAAGAAAACCTACACAATCAATCAATTAACCTGAGCTCATAGGGGCTTACAGAGACTGAACTGTGAACCCAAACACCATGCATGGGATGGACCTAGGTCCTCTATGCATATCTAACAGATTGCAGCTTGGTCTTCAGGCAGGATCCCTAACAGGGCTCCCTAACAACTGAAGTATGGGCTGCCTCTGACTCTGTTGCCTGTCTTTGGACCATTTACCCCTAACTGGCTACCTTGTCTAGGCTCCATAGAAGAAATGGCTAGTCCTAGTTCAACTTTATATGCGGAGGAAGGTTGATAACCATGGAAGACCTCCTTATCTCTGAGAAGAAAGAGCTAGGATTGGGAGGAGAGATGAGAGGGAAAAACTGGAGAAGACAGAGGGGAAACTGTCATCCAGATGTAAAGTAAATAAATAAATTAATAAGACAAATAAACAAAAATATTTTCTTTGTTCCTCATGATTCTTTCATGCACTAATAAGCAGAAATCATGTGTACTGGTGATAGTATATCCAGACTGGACAGGAAAGCCAACTCAAACTTGATATTTCTAAAATTCAGCTATAAATTTAGATATACAAAAAATTTTAATTTCATATATATGAATATATATATATAGTTAAAGATAGATATATATATATATAACTCTGGCCTCAACCCTTACATATATACACATGTGCACTTCTATGTACACAAATGTGCTATTAAATTTCAAAAAAGTTAAAAAACAATAGGTAACTTTATTCAGGGCATCAGATAATTTATATTCTAAGGACATTCTGAGGGTTAATCAAGGTCAGGTGAGAAAAATTCTCTTGATTTCAAATTGTATAAAGTCACAAAGGCAAGGTCACATGAATTTAGGATGGATACAGTCATGAGAACAACTTGTTCTTGGATAGTGTTCAGAGTAATAGTGGGTAATATGATGGGCAATCTGAAGCAAAACCCAGTCATGTGTATTCCACCTGGGAGGATCATGAAAGTATATTTTAGGAACAACCCATGATATGGAGGGACGGAAGTTACTAGACATCTGTATTGTTTGCTTGGCATTTTCATAAGAGCTGACAGAAATCTCATACTATTTCATTCATGGACTGTATTCTGACATGTTCCCCTTTTAATTTTTCAAATGAAGTATGTTCAGAGTAGTTCAATTTAAGATGTTAATAAATCTAATAGATTATTGATCCAAGAATATCTTTTAAGTAAACAAATTATAAACACAATGAATAGTATTAGACTGGTGAAAGCATTATTTGTTATTCACTGCCACCAGAAATGAAGGTCCTTTCCTTCCAGTGCTTCAGCTATCCCATCAGCCATACCTTCATGGGAATTGGCTGAAATGTGATGTGAAAATATAACAATTTTTTGGTTGTAACTATTTAACATCAAAACTTAAATTTCCTGGTAAACCTTGTAAATAGCATTTAATGTGTTCCCATGTGTAATGAGTATGCCATAGAAGCAACTGATTATAATTACACCATTGGCTATATTATCAGAGAAATGATTGGAAATAAACCTTCCATGAAGACCTGAATTAATTAACATAAAATCATCACATTGAATAATTTTTCTTTTGTACTTCACCTCTGGGCCAAAGAACAGAGGGATATATTCATAATTTTTATAAGACATAGTAGCATGAACAGGATCTAAACTATATGCAATACTATTGGTTACATTATTCTACCGAGAAAATTCAGATGAATAGATTATAAAGGGATCCATGTGATTAGTAGTTCTTGTGTCAGGTAAAACATGAGCCCACACTCGCTTTCTAAAAGGGATACAGATTTTATGCTGTCGTGTGGAAATAAGAAGTGACTGAAATCCCAAAGAAAAACTAAGCACTGTGCTTTCTTTAGGTGGATGAGTTAGTCTAGTATGGTCCCAATATCCAGTCATAAACACTGAGTCCTTACTAAACATGAAATAATCTGGATATTTGGGTTTGGTACACTCACCACATTGCACAAGTCAAATCAGCTATCATCACCAGAAAAATATTCTGAGGTGACATACAGATTCTGTATGTTTTGTAGAATATTTTCACCTTTGATGCATAGGGCCTTAACTCGGTCCTAGATGGACAGACTTAATTTCTGGTGATATGGTCAATACTTCCTCTTGCCTCTCTTTTGCAGGATTATCTCTCTAGTGACTTCCACTACCTCCATGCCCTTTCCCCATTTTCTTGTCATGAAGGCAATTTGGGCTTAGAAACATTATCTGGAATAACAAAGAGCAAGATAATGGTTAATCAGAAGCAAAACCCAATCCTAGTTACTATATCTGACAAGGGCATAAAAACATATTCCAAAAACAAATCTGTTATTGAAGAACAGAAATTCCAAGACTTGTCTTGTTTACTTGGGGTTTTCTCATAAGCTCTCAAAAACCTAACAGAGATTCATTCATGGACAATAATACAAAATCTTACGTTTAATTTCTCAATGTCAGTAGTACTGACATATGAACAAGCTGTTATACATATGACAAATATTTTCTCCTCTTTTAGTATTTATCACTTGAAAATGCTGGATGACACTGAAAACAGAAATCTGGATTTATTTAGAGCGTATTAGAGACAAGCCAATTAAGCCTGAATTTCATCTATCCATGAAAAAAGAAATTTTATGAAATTTTCTTGGTTAAGTCAATTCTCAACACTCGAAACACAAATTCTCCTTCTTGCTATACATCTCAAACTTGTTTTTAAATTTCATATTTTATTTATGAGCATTATTTGGAGTTTCCTCATAAATACACTGTGGTGATTTTAATAGATTTTGCCCCAGTAGACTCATGTGTTTGAAGTCTTGACCATAAGGAGTTGCCCTATTAGGAGCTATGTCCTTATTGGAGGAGTTGTGGCCCTGTTGGAGGAAATTCACCACTGTGTAAGTGGGCTTTGAGGTCTTGTATGCTCAGGTTCTACCTAGTGTGGAATCCAGTCTTCCCCTGGTTCTATTGGATCAAGATGTAGATATCTTGGCTACTTCTCCCAGCACTCTGTCTGCCAGGATGAAGCAATTTTTTCACCATAATGATAATGGACTAAACTTTTGAAATGCTAACCCAGCCTTAATTAAATGTTGCATATATATGGGTTTCCCTAGGCATGGTGTCTCTTCACAGAAACGAAAAGCCTAAAAGACATATACTGTCTATTTTAACACAATATTCTTAAGACATTTGCAAATTGTTTCATGAAAGATTTTAACTATCTTGAAAAATTGTAAGCACCTTTTAAAGAAAATATATTTATGTTATAGTGTTTATGTATATATATTCTAATGAAATTATAAAGGCATATTTTGATTTTTTATTTAGTTTGTTGAACAAAACTAGGAAATGAAAGATAAAGAGAACAATTAATAGTTGATAGGACATGTTGATCTACCAGAAGATATGGAGTAAGTTCCTGGAACCCACGAGATAGCTCAGAAATATCTGTAACTCCAGGTTCAAGGGAATAATCACCATCTTTTGGCCTCTATATTCACCAGGCACACATAGACTGTTCATTCATGTATGTGCAGGACACATACACAAAAAAGAAACATTAAAACCATTCAAAAGATAATGAATCGGATCTTTTAACTATTAAAATGGAAACAAAAATATATCATGTATATTTGTGTGTAGTTAATCCAGCCAGTATTCTCATTTTTTAAATTACTGGCTCCTTCCAGGGGAACACTCCTCTCTTGCTGATGGGAGTGCAAACTTGTACAGCCCCTTTGGAAATTAATATGGAGGTTTCTTAGAAAACTGGGAGTCTACCTCAAAACTTAGCTATACCACTACTGGGAATACCAAAGGATGCTCCATTACACCACACGGACACTTGCTCAAAAATGTTTATAGCAGCTTTATTTGTACTTCAGCCAGAGACTGAAAACAAGATGTCCCTCAGCAGAAAAATGGAGAAACACATTGTGGTAAACCTACACAATGGAATACTACTCAGAAGGTTAAAAAAATAACATCATAACATTTTCAGGCAAATGGATACAACTACAGACAAAAACTCATCCCGAGTGAAATAACCTCAACCCAGAAAGAAAAATTTGATATGTATTCATTTATAAGTGGACATTAACTGGCAAATAAATGATGATAAAGCTACAGTCCACAATCACAGATTGTGATTAAGATAGATAAAGAGGGGGGGGGAGTGTAGCAGGGAGCATCGCTCTCTTGGAAGGGGAAGTAGAATAGATTCTGATGGTGGATTGGTGAAGCATAAGGACAGGAGCAGGGATCAGATGGTTGGGAGAAAAGGAGGGAGAAAGTGTGGGGAAAAACAGTTGGAATTGGGGGTATGTGGGTCCCAGGTTCTGCCTGTCTGTGCCAGTGGTTTTGGGGTGCTATCAGTGGTGCATCAGTTCAGAGAGGAGAAGGCAGAGTCCACAGCCCTCTTTTTTTCTTCGAGGGGCTCACAGTACAGCTGCTTGCCAGACTAGAAATGGAAAATAGGATCTGGGAAGAATACTTTGGTTCCCAGTTCCTAGTCTCCAATCTGGGTACCTGCGTACCACTGGTGTACTTTCTGAAAGGAAGTCCAAAACCTAACCAGGGTTGGAGTCGGGTGTCCTGAGGGAGTCAGGTCCTGAATCTTCTTTTTGGGTGTGGGAATGCTGTTGCACGCCATACCTGAAGGGGAGACTGCAGCCTGAGTCAAAATGAAGACCCCCATACTCGGGAGACCCTTCCTCAAGTCTCAGGAAATCATGACCACCCAAGAATCACAAGAAACCATACCTGGATGCAATCAGCAGAGGTTTATTGGGGAGTTGGCTAGCCAAGGTCAAGACTGCTCATCCACGCAGGAACAGAATTTTGACAAAAGGCCAGCAAGCTGAGGGGTTTCTTTTATAGTGAAAGGGAGGAATTTTCACGTGGTTACACATGATTGGTTGCTTTACAAAGTTTGAACACCAACAGGTTGTAACACTGGAAAGGGGGGCAGGGGAGGGAGATTTAACCCAGAACAGTGGAACATTTCAGAGGAACCTACCCTAAACGATCATTACCAACTATTTCAGGTAAACTATTTTTCACTTCTTCTGGCTATAGCCCCACCTAAATGGCTTGCATCTTTCTCTGTGATCAGGAATGTGTCGTCCTGCCTTGGGCTTTTCCCACCCACAGGTGGGGTCTACTCCCTGAGGTTTAAGGAATGTAATCCAGTAAGTGTCCTCTGATTCAGGGATAATGTCCTCCACCCGGAATGTGTCCTGGGGCAGTGAAGGCCTGAAATCTTATTTTCAGTTCCACAATCTGGAACCTGCACTTTTTCTGCCCAGGTCTAAGGGCAAAGAAAAAGTCTACATATTTCATAAAATGGTCTTTATAATTTTTCACTCTACAAAACAGGATTGAGAGTGTGTGCGAAGAGCTATGAAGAAGGGGACAGAGAAGACAGAGGGATTACCTTAGCAGTAGGTGTCATGACACTTTTAGGAGAAGGTCTTCCCCATGGCTGTCTCAAATATATCAGCTCTTTGAGAAAAATCTTAGCTTGTTCATGTTTCTTTGAGAGGAAGGGGGAGTAAATGGATAAGCTTCACTCAGGGTGAGCCAAGGATTATATGATTTGGGGGAAAGGGCATGAGAATATCTTATAGGAAATCCTGTGGAGATCCCTAAGGAAAATAGGCTGACGCTAGGAACAAAGGTTGCCCACTGAAAACTCACACAGGGCCCTATTGTTGAAGACAATTTCCACTTAGCTCACTGAACATAGAAAGGTGAGCTGGTGCGGTCTTGGAGTCCTGTTTTTATTTAATTATTGTTACTATTATTTTTAGTGCTTCAAAACCAACATTTCTGGATGTGTTTTCTTCCACTGCAGAGTGGTCTACTTACCAGGGGCTACATTCTTAGAGAAAACTGTCGTCCTCTTTTGGGAGCTAATAATTGGCTTAAATGGAATTGGGGAATGTGGGTCCCAGGTTCTGCCTTTCTACGCCAGTGATTTATGGGATTATGCTCAAGTCCCCCTCTTATGTGTATTCATATGTTTAGGTGGCCTGATGTGTCCATAAGACAGATAACAATTGGTGTGGTGGTGGTGGTGGTGGTGGTGGTGGTGGTGGTGTGTGTGTGTGTGTGTGTGTGTAAATGTTCCCTTAAGAATGATACTTTCACAATTTTGCCAAGTTGTGGATCGCTGTGTTAACTACCATGTACTATAAATAGAAAATTGTTAAATGATGGTTGAAGAATGCATTCATCATAGTTAATAACAATAAATAATTTGGAATTCATTGAATACTGTGCTGCTTTGGTAGCATAATGGTATTAGGTTTTCTCTTAGTGTACATGACCTATCCAGCCATGGTTCTTAGAATGATTATGATTCTAGGTAAAGGTTTTAATTTTTGGAATGAGATTTAAGTACAATCAGAAATAAGTTGGTTTCTCCCATGATTTTTATACTACTATTATACCAATGGAATGTCTTACCAGAGCATTCATTATTGTAGGTCTCAGGGTTCATAGCTAGGATGATTGTTGATTACATTCTCTTCTGGAAGCTTTCATAGTATCTCCCAGCATTAGAAAAGCTAGTCAGTAGGGATATATATGTTCATGTCAATAAAAGCTTTTTAGCCTTTTTCTATGTCTAAAGTATGTCATTGTCAATGTTATTGACTCATTCTACTGATTCAAAGGTTTAACTTTTTTTTATTTATTCTTATTTCACAAATAACTAACTTCTCTAGCACCTTAATATCAGATTCTCTTTTGTGAAACCCTACAAGTGCATTTGCTTTTCAGAATTCCTTTTGGTTGTCAATTTTTAATTTTTAATCAGATAACACAATTAATATTTAAAATCTAAAGCAACAATGATCAAAACTGATTTCTATTTACTACAGTCATATAAATAAAGAGATACAAATCTTAATATTAGGTTTTTCAAAAAGTTCTTATATTTGCTTCATTCTCTTATTTTATGTGATATTCTACTTACATATGTTTCCTGTCATCTAAACAACTAGTGTCCTTATCATAGTTTTTTATTTTAACTTCTGTAATTTGATAAGTACAAATTCATAAACAACCCTCTATGTAAAAATTAGAGTTAATTAATAAAACATTATGTCTATATGGTCCTTCTTAGAATTCAGATCTGTATTAGAAGTTACTCCACCTTTTATTAGTAGCATCATTCCATTTAGAAAATAATTGCATTCATTCTCCTGCATCTTCTTTCATTACTATGATAATTTCACATATCAGTTATTAGAACATGCAGCCTTCACATAGTGGATCGCTTCCATATAGATACAATTTCTATTTACTTTTAAACATGTGTTTTATGGTCCCTAATGTCTTCATAACAAATTTCTATCTTGAAAGTTTGGTAGGCTGAGATTTATTGTTTGGTTCATTTTTCTTAAGACAATGCATAGTTTTATACTGTATTATAATACATTTTATGTAACCATTACAACTTAAATTGAGTTTGTTGGTACATGCAGTTCTTGGCTTGAAATCCACTTAAATATTTTATATATGAGTCTGCTATTTTCTGGAATATTGCAGTGCTTTTGGAAATCTGTAACAATCTAATTTTCATCTTCTCTTAAACAAACTGTTCATTAGCAGTTTCTGAATACCAGCAGAAATTTCGAGTACCTCAAAAATCAAATAGGTATATGAGTAAATCATTTATTAGTCATTTTGATTAATATTCTAGGCTATTAGCATTACTGTTCAATGTCTAAGTTGAAGTTTTTATAAACTCCAAAAACCTTCTACCATATTTTCTAGATTTTTTTTCGTTCTACTGAGATATATTTTCTCCTGCATGAACTCATTTCACCATTTTTATCCTTATATCTTAATTTTCTGTTTTTCTTTGCTCATCCTGAGAGTTGCTTTGTTATTGCCTTTTAAATCCAATGAATGCTGCTTAAGCCAAGATGAATGGTCAGTGAACTCCTAGGAACTGAATGTTTGAATCAAAAATATTTTATACTCATGGCCAGTCTACTGAACAGGGGATACAGATTCAAACTTGAGTCCTGTTTTTGTCCACTTAGCCATATTCAAAGTAATCAAAGTTTTGCAAAAACCACTTTATAATTAGATGCATACCACAGTTTCTCTAGCTATTGCCAGAAAGATCTCATATATCATTCAGTGGCCAAATCGAGTAGTTCTGTATTCATACTGTTGTAATCTTATACAACAGAAATAAATGGGCTACTGATACATAAACACACACAGAAGATACATGATATCTGTCTATCTATCTATCTATCTATCTATCATCTATCTACCATTGGACCACTAGGGTTACCTATGAAAAAGGACGAAAGAAAATCTCCAATATTGTTTCCTATCTGATACCATTTACCAAAAATTTGAAATGATAAAATATTAAAATTTGATTACTACTGACTGAATTTTAAGGATTTGAGAGGTTGGAGCAAGTCAGATGTATATCTCACTATAAAAGTGTTTTTGAAGTATTCATAATCTTCAGCATATCAAAGTCAGTGTCTTGTTTGTGATACTAAAGTAATATTATAAATTACCATCATATTGAAAGCCTAATCAAAGGGTAAAAGTACAGTCTCATATTATTTATCATCACTGGATGTAAATTTACAATCATTTTACATTTAAATTTTTAGTTAAATGCCAATATCTAAACATTAAAAGGTATAGATATTGGTAGCTCAATATAGTGCCAATGTGTCAAGGAAATTCTGGAGTTATAATGGTTAAAAATAGTTGAGTGCTGGAAGATATCAGTTAAATTATGAGGAATAATATTATTTTTCTAATTTCTACTTACCTATAATTATGCATATTAATTTTAATTCTAAGTCTATGAATGAATATTTTTCACTGAGATTGTGAATGCTTCCCTCAAGAAACATAGGGAATCTAAGAAAATCCCCATAGCAGGCATGGGAACACCTGCTTCTGAGTTATTGTCAGGGAAGTGCAGGGACTCCTAATATTTTACAGGTGATTGCCATTACATTTGCTTCCCTTCCAGGATATTAGGTAATTACCTATTGCTGAAGAGACTATGTATTTGGAACTAAAATTCAAAGGATTTAAGATTATCCTAACCTGAAGTTTTCTTCCTTGAAAAGTAGCTTTCAGGGCAAAAAAAAAAAAAAAAAAAAAAAAAAATTACCATGCAAGCTACTAAGAAAGGAAAGTAACTCATAGACCTACCCAGGTATGATGCCTATAAACTACAGCAATGGTCGGCATTGTACTAAGGATGGAATTGTGTAGTATCCAATTTATCTCTAATTGGACTTAAGGCCTGCTCAAGGAAATAATGAATGATAATGGAAGCTTACCCAACTTTCTGTGGCTAATGAGATTACAGATGTTAGAGGACAACTTACCAAACACCACTTTACAAACTCTGTATAATTCCTAACTGCATTTCAAATATTTATCATTATACTTATAGGTAAGTTTAACTCTGCCCTTCTTCAAAACTTTTTCTCTTTGAAGAAACTATTATTACAGAAAAATAAAACTACTCAAAATTTAGAGAACAATTGACTGTAAATGTGTAAATTCTAGTCCCACGCTATAGATCTACCGTACAAATTCAGCACACAAGATTCAGAGAATATCAAAGACTAAGAAGTAGAAAGATGCTGCTCCCCTGAAGACACCATAGCCTGAAGGCAACCCAGGAGTTCCACTGCACACAGGGCAACTGGTAAGAACCCTCACAAAGAGCCATAGACACCACTGGGAGCCTAATGGACTCAGGACCCATCCCACCCTCAAACCCTGCTCCCTGAATTCCACTCCCATGCCAGCCAGCACCTTCTGCCAGGGCAGATTGCCAGCTAGTCTGCCCCCTTGAAGACACCACAGCCTAAAGTCATCCCAGGAGGTTCACTGCAAACATGGCAACTAACATCACAGCCTGAAGACATCTCAGGAGTTCTGCTGCACACAGAAAAACTGATCAACAGCTTGTCTGCTCCCCTAAGACACTGCAGCCAGAGGGCATCCCAGGAGTCTCTCTGCATACAAGGCAACTCAGCAACTGACACCACAGCCTGATGACCTCCCAGGGCCTCAGTAGCAAGCAGGGCAACTGACCCATCAGTCTGAAAGCCCCTCTGGAAGTCTGCTGCACATAGGGAAATAGAAACCACTGTCCATAAGCCTCTCTGGAGAACATCTACACACAGGACAACAGCATGACAGCTTCTCTGAAGACTGAAAAGTCTGAAGACCTCCCAAGAGATGTACTGCAGACAGGGCTGCAGATCAGCAGCTCCTCTGCCACTCTGAAGACCCCACAATTGGAAGGCCCCACAGGAGGCCTGCTATAGCCAGGGTCACAGGCCTGCCAGATGTTAAGCAACCCAGGGACAAAAGATGCAGGCCCCAGACAAAAACACCTAGATCAGCAAACACCAGAGATAACCAGATGGCAAGAGGCAAGCCCAAGACTGTAAGCAGCAGAAGCCACTATGCATGAGCGTCATTAGAACCCAGTCCTTCCACCACAGCAAGCCCTGAACCCACCAACACACCTAAAAATCAGGAAATTGACCTAAAATCTTATCTCATGAAGATAATAGAGTCCTTTAAGGAGAATATAAATAACCCACTGAAAGAAATACAGGAAAACACAGGTAAACAGGAAAAAAGCCCTTAAAGAGGAAACAACTTCCCTGAAGAAATACAGGGAAACACAATCAAACAGGTGAAGGAGTTGAAGAAAGCAGTCCAAGACCTAAAAGTTGAAATAGAAAAAATAACACACACACACACACACACACACACACACACACACACACACAAGTGAAGGTAACCCTGTAAATGGAAAACCTAGCAAAGAGGTCAGGAATTACAAAAGTAAGCATCACCAACAAAACACAAGAGATAGAGAAGAGAATCTCAGGTGTACCTTAGAAGAGATTGACACAACTGTCAAAAAAAAATTCAAAATGTAAAACCTCCTAACCCAAAACATCCAGGAAATCCAGGACACAATGAAAAGATCAAATATAAGAATAATAGGAATAGAGAAGTGTTAAGGGTAACATTTAAAATGGCAGGACCCAATCTGGCTTGTTGTTTAGGGGCTACCATGTTCCTGACTAGGCAAGGCCTAAGGCCATCAGTGGCAGTGTGCTCCTGCCTCTGCTTGGCTCAGGCCGCTGGCTCAGGCAGGCCAAAAGCACCAGCCCTGGCACCCATGAGATACCAGCATGGAAGATGGCTCTGCCAATCTACCATGCTGTCTCCACAATGCTTGGCTGAGCCCAGACCATCCTGCCATGCACTCAGTACTTAGTAGTAATGAGACTCTAATGCTTAAACATTATCCAATGGCTTTATATATTTGATAATGGTCAATTAACAAAATGCCCACATAATTAGAGTTGTTTCCCAATATCTAACCTTAAGATACCAATCATTACCCAGGACCGTCCTGGACCTGTGGTTCTCCATGGCTCCTACATCTCTCTCCTTTCTAACTCCCCCTTTTCCTCTCCTCTTCCTTCTCCTTCCAACTCTTCATTCCACCTACCTTTCATACAGCCCAATCGCTGAGCTTTATGCAAATGTATTGGGAAGATATCTCACTACAGAGAAGAACAAAGATTCCAAGCTCAAAGGACCTGAAAATGTCTTTAACAAAATCATAGAAGAAAACTTCCCCAACCCAAAGAAAGAGATGGGCATAAATGTACAAAAAGCCAAATAAATGGGACCAGAAAGGAAAATCTTATTGTCACAAAATAATCAAAACAAAAAATATCAAATACACACAACAAAGAAAGAATATTAAAAGCTGCAAAAGAAAAGGGTCAAGTAACATATAAAAGCAGACCTATCAGAATTACATCAGACTTTCCAACAGAGACACTACAATCTAGAAAAACCTGTTCAGAGATCATGCAGACTCTGAGAGAACACAAATGCCAGCCCAGATTACTACACCAAGCAAAACTCTCAATCAATGTAGATGGAAAAACAAAAATATTCCTGGGCACAACCAAATTAAAACTGTATCTATCTACAAATACAGCCATAAACAGGATTGTAGAAGGAAAACTCCAACACAAAATGCAGACAAACACCAAATAAAAATAATATGTTAATTATCTCACAACAAAGCCAAAAGGAAGGAACCACGGGCACATAATGCCACCTACAAAAACAAACATAATAGGAACTAACAATCATCAGTCGTTAATATCTCTCAATATTAATGGACTCTACTCACTTAAAAAGACATGAGGTGATAGACTGGATAAGCAAACAGAATCCTGCATTTTACTGCATGAAAGAAACACAGTTCAGTAACACATACAGTCACTACCTCAGAGTAAAAGGCTGGAAAAAAAATCTTCCAAGCAAATGGTCCCAAGAAACAAGCTGGAGTTGCTAATATCCAATAAAATAGACTTTCAACCAAAACTTATCAAGCGAGGTGAAGAAGGACACTTCATATTCATCAAAGGAAAAATCCACCACGAGAAAGTCTCAATTCTGAACATCTATGCCCCAAATGAGAGGGCACTCCCCCTTTATAAATGAAACGTTACTGAAGCTCAAAACACATATTAAACCCCACACAATAATAGTGGGAGACTTCAACACCCCACTCTAATAATGGACAGGTCATTGAAACAGAAAATAAACAGAGACACAGTGAAACTAATAGAGGTAATGAAGCAAGTGGATTTAACAGGTATGTACAGAACATTTCACCCTAAAACAAAATTACACACCTTTTTCTCAGCACCTCATGGTACTTCCTCCAAAACTGACCATATAATTGATCCCAAAATAAGCATCAATCAATATAAGATGATTGAAAAAATCCCATGAATCCAATGAGATCACCAAGAACTAAGGCTTGTCTTCAACAACAACAACAACCAAACAGAAATTACACATACTCATAGAAACTCAACAACACTCTACTCCATGATAATTTAGTCAAGGGAGAAATAAAGAAAGAAATTAATGACTAGATGAAATTCAATGAAAATGATGACACAACATACCCACACTTACAGGAAACAATGAAAGCAGTGCTAAGAGGAAAATTCATAGCATTAAGTACGCTGGTAAAGAAATTGGAGAGATCCTAAACTCACAACTTCCAGAGCACATAGGACAGCTTGAGAACCAAAAGAAGCAAACACATCCAAGAGAAATAGAAGGCAGGAAATAGTCAAATACAGGGCCTAAATAAAGCGAATAGAAACAACAAGAATGATACAAAGAATTAACAAAACAAAGCTGATTCTTTGAGAGAATCAACAAGATAAACTCCAGCCAAACTAAAGAGCTCAGAGGCAGTATCCAAATTAAGAAACTCAGAAATGAAAAGGGAGACATAGCAATGGAAATGGAGGAGAATCAAAAAAATCATCAGATCCGACTACAAAAGCCTGTACTCAACAAAACTGGAAACTCTAGGTGAAATGGATGACTTTTCTAGACAGATACCACATAAAACTAAGAGCAGGTAAACTATCTAAACAGGCCCATATCCCTTAAGGAAATAAAAGAAGTCATTAAAAAATAACCACCAAAAAGAAGCCCACGCTCAGATGACTTTAACACAGGATCCTACCAGACCTTCAAAGAAGACCTAATACCAATATTCCTCAAACTATTGAATAAAATAGAAACAGAAGGAGCACTACCTAATTCATTCTATAAAGCCACAATGACTCTGATATCTAAACCATAAAAGGATGCAACAAAAAAAAGAAGTTCAGACCAATTTTTCTTATAAATATTGATGCAAAAATACTCAATAAAATTCTCACAAACCGAATCCAAGAATACATCAAAATCATCATTCACCACAATCAAGAAGGCTTCATCCCAGGGAAGCAGAAATGGTTCAATATATGGAAATCCATCAACCAAATCCACTATATAAACAAACTAAAAAAAAAAAAAATCACATGATCATATCGTTTGATACTGAAAAAGCCTTTGACAAAATTCCACAGGTCTTCATGTTAAATGTCTTGGAAAGATCAGGATTTCAAGGCACATATTTAAACATAATAAAAGCAATATACAGCAAACAAACAGCCAACATCAAATTAAATTTAGAAAATCTTGAAGCAATCCACTAAAATCAAGGACAAGACAAGGCTGCCCACTCTTTCCCTGTTTATTTAATACTGTACTTTAAATTTTAGCTAGAGTAATTAGACAACAAAAGGATATCAATGGGATAAAAATTGGAAAGAAAGAACTAAAGCTATTACCATTTGCAGATGGTAAAAAAATATAAATGACACCAAAAATTCTACCAGAGAGCTCCTACACCTGATAAACAATTTAAGCAATGTAGAATCTATATAAAATTAAGTCAAAGTAATGAGTAACCTTCCTTTACACAAAGGATAAATTGGCTGGGAATGAAATTATCGAAATCACACTCTTGACAATAGGCATAAATAATATAAATACTCTTGGTGTAACTCTAAGCAAGCAACTGAAAGAACTGTATGACAAAAACTTCAAGTCCCTGAGGAAAGAAGTTGATGAAAACCTCAGAAAATGGAAAGATCTTCTATGCTCATGGATTGGTAGAATTAATGTAGTAAAAATAGCCATCTTGCCAAAAGCAATCTACAGATTCAATGCAAAGCCCATTAAAATCCCAACTCAATTCTTCACAGAGATAGAAAGAGCAATTCTCAAATTCATCTGGAATAACAAAAAAAAAAAAAAAAACAAAAAAAAAACAAAACAAAAAAAAAACTTGGGATAGCAAACACAATTATCCACAATAAAAAAACTTCTGGGAAAATCACTATTCCTAACCTCAAGCTGTACTACAGAGCAACAGTGATAAAAAAAAAAAAACACATGGTACTGGTACAAAAACAGACAGGTAGATCGCATTGATCAATTCCACTCCATTAGTAGAATTGAAGACCCCAAAATAAACCCACACGCCTATGGCTACTTGATTTTTGACAAAGAAGCCAAAATCATGCATACAGTGAATAAAGAAAGTATTTTCAACACATGCTTCTGGTCTAACTGGAGGTCTGCATGTAGAAGAATGTATATTGATCCATTTTATCTCCCTGTACAAAGCTCAAGTCTGAGTGGATCAAAGGCCTCAACATGAAACTAGAAACTGTAACTCTAATAGAAAAGACAGTGAGAAAGAGCTTTGAAAACATCAGCACTGTAGAAAATTTCCTGAACAGAACACCAATGGTTCAGACTCTAAGATAAACAATTTTCAAATGGGACCTCACAAACTGAAAAGCTTCTATAAAGCAAAGGACTCTGTCAATGGGACAAAATGGAAACCTACAAATTGGGAAAAGATATTTGCCAACTCTACATCTGACAGAAGGCTAAATAAACAAATAACTCAAGAAGTTAGACTCCAGAAAACCAAATAACCCAATTAAATAATAGGGTACAGAGCTATGTGGAGGGTGTGGATAAAGAGGAATACTCATTCACTGCTGTTGGGATTGTAAGCTGGTACAACCACTTTGGAAATCAATCTGGTGTTTCCTAGGAAAGCTGGAAATAGTTCTACCTGAAGACCCAGCTATACCACTATTTGATATATATCCAAAAGATTCCCCACATATAACAAAAACATGTCCTCCTCAATGTTCATAGCAGCCTTGTTTATAACAGCAAGAAGCTGGAATCAACAGAGATACCCATCAGTGGAAGAATGGATATAGAAAATGTGTTATATTTACATAGTAAAATTCTACTCACCTATTAAAAATGATGACTTCATGAGTTTTGCAGGCCAACGGATGGAAATAGAAAATATCATCCTGAGTGAGGTAACCCAAACCCAAAGGATGTACTCACTGATAAGTTGATTTTAACCCAAAAGCTCAGAATATCAATGATACAACTCACAGATCATATGAAGCTTAAACAAGACAGAAGGCCAAAGTGTGGATGCTTCATTGCCACATACAAGAAGGAAAAATATAATCTCACGAGGTAGAAGGAGGGAGAAACCTGGGTGGAAAAGAGTAATGGGAGGGAAAAACATGTGGGCAAAGTCAGATATGAGAAGAGACAGGAGAGAAGTCCAGAGGGCCAAGAGAATAAATAGAAATATGTAGAGGGGTGCAGAGGGCACAGGGGGAACCACTAGAAAGTCCCAGACACCAGGGATGTGAGAGCCTTCCAGTCCCAATGGGGATGACATCAGGTGAAATGTCCAACACTGGGGAGATAGAACATGAAAATATAGCCCCCCCCCCTTGAAGTGTGGGGGCTCTCATTCATATCAAAAATTTAACCCAGAATTGTTCCTATCTAAAGGAAAAACGGGGCGGGGGGTGTAGCAGAGACTGAAGGAAAAGCCATCCAGAGACAGCCCCATCTTGGATTCATCTGATCTGCAAACACCAAGCCCTGACGCTATTGCTGATGCCAAGAAGTGCTTGCAGACAGGAGCCTGATATAGCTGTCCTTTGAGAGGCTCTGCCAACACCTGAATTAGTCAGATGCAGACACTCACAGACAACCATTGGACTAAGCCCTGGGATCCCAATGGAAAATTTAGGGGAAACACTGAAGGAGCTGAAGGGGATTGTAATCCCATAGGAAGAGCAACAACATCAACTAACTGGACCACTCAGAGCTCCCAGGGAGTAAATCATCAACCAAAGAATATATATCCATGGGTCCATGGCTCCTGCTACATATGTGTCCCCAGACTGGCTTATTTGGCATCAAAGAGAAGGCAAATGCTTGGTCTTGTGGAGGCTTGTTACCCTAGAGAAGGGGGATGCTAGGGGAGTGAGGTAGGAATAAGAACGTGGGGGTGTGGGGTAGCACTCTATTAGAGAAAAAGAGGGAAATAGGATGGGGATTTTCGGAGGAGAGACTGGGAAGGGTGGGACAACATTTGAAATGTAAATAAATAATATAATTAATAAAAAATAAATAAAAACCAAGAACTCATGAATTTTACAGGCAAATGGGTGGAATTTGAGAATATGATCCTGAGTGAGGAAACACTGTCCCAAAGGAAATGGATAGTATGTACTTACTTATAATTGAATATTAGATATTAAATATGGGTACCATATTACACTCCACAGACCCACATTCAATGTA
The DNA here is from genome assembly GCF_011762505.2 of Arvicanthis niloticus. Lineage (NCBI taxonomy): Eukaryota > Metazoa > Chordata > Mammalia > Rodentia > Muridae > Arvicanthis > Arvicanthis niloticus. Next base: position 68,679,126 of record NC_047667.1, on the reverse strand, counting down.
AGACTAATACCACATTAAAGTACATGGATTTTTCTAAATGTTTCTCGTTGGTATCATTGTTTTTCTACATTATGGCAGCATGTGAGCAGAGTAGAAAATATGTGTGCCTCATGTTTAATAAACAGATTCAACCTCCCAATCTCTCACTTCACGGGGAATCGGGCCTTCACAGGACCAAGGGTTTCTCTTTCTATTGATGCCAGACAATGCCAACCTCTGCTACATATGCAACTGAAACCATGGTTCCCTTTAGTTGTACTCTTTGGTTGGTGGGTTAGTTCCTGGGAGCTCGGGGTGGGGGTAGGGGTCTGATTGTTTGATATTGTTGATCTTCCTTTGAGGATGCCAACCCCTTTAGCTCCTTCAGTCCTTTCTCTAACTCCTCTACTGGGAACCCTGTGCTAAGTCCAATGGCTGGCTGCAGGCATCCGCCTCTGTATTTGTCAGGCCATCTGGCAGAACCTCTCATTCTTGAAGGGAACACAGTGAATCACTGTCACCTTCTATAACCCCCCAACAAGAAGTTAGACTTTATTATTTTCATCTGAAGCATGAATCTTTTTAACATCTCCTATGACATTAACATAATATTCCTTTGGAGAACTCTCTATACTACCTAAACATATATAAGACACAAAGTATGTATCCATAATCTTGAGAATTTATGAAACTAAGTGTGCTGGTTTGTAAATTTATTCCAAGAACATTGCCATTTCTCAAGATACTTCAACACACATATTCTTAATTTTCTCCACATGGTCCCTAAGCAATTGAACACATTCCTACTTAAATCTGTATTTCCTTGTTTTAAGGGAATAAGAAAAACTTTTCTTTGGGGATTGCTTATAGTTTGCTAAGTACATACTCCTGGACAATCATGCATAATACGTTGCTAATTAGAAACTTCTAGCTTACATATTATTTAGTTTTTCCACATGATGAAATGAATAAAAGGAGAGTTTTAAGTAGTATGTTGTAATATATTAAGCAGCTTGGGAATGTAAGATAAAGGTCACTTTAAAGTTCATGTTCTTTCTATACTATGCACATTGATATGTAGAAACAGAGTAATCATAAGGCAGGGAAGTGAAAATTATACTTGTTATTCAGTTTCTAAATGTGGCCCAATGCAACATTGTTTCAGTCCTCATAAAATGACTTTGGAAGAATGTTAAAAATTAACATATTTATGGCAGATTGGGAAGTTTTATAGTGAAGATATACTAATGATTTTAAAAATATTTTTAAATCTGGTCACATATAAAGGTGATGGCAGCTGTTACATAACTTCTTGTATAAGAAGTCATATATTTTAAAAATACATTAATGAGATTAATAAATTGTCTTATCTTTCTTGAAATACAATTCTTTCTATTCATACAGGAAATAATGTCTAATTTTTGACCCAGGAGAGACAAAATTTATAAAACTTTACAAATTTCTAGGCATTAACAGTCTGTCTTTTATGATAGTTAGTCTTTTTTTGTTTTTATTTGTTTTTTCCTCTGCTATATATGAGTATTAAAGGTAGAGAAGTCAAATGATTTATTAGTCAATTATACTATTAAATATATTCTTTGTTATATTATTCTTACAATTAAGATCATTCAAGGATTTCCTCCAAATAAAACACACACATTTAAACATTTGATGACAGACTATCTGGAGTGAAGACAAGCTGGGTATGACACACTATGTTTAGGCTACCTTACTCCATTTAATGTTTCTTGTCTCATCCGTTTTTCTAAAAATTTCTTTTTCCTGTTGAGCTTAATAAAATCTCTTTGTGTATATGTGCTATAATTTATTTTTCCATTCATTAATTGGGGAACATGGATCAGTGAGTAATGACTTATAGAATAAATATCTCCTTCTTAATAATCCTTTCAAAAATTATATTCTAATTCAACTCATGTTCTTCTTTTGGACTTTATACATTGATTATGAGTATAGACTGTATATAAATTTTCTTGTGAGTTTCTTGATTTCTATACATTGTAACCATATAGATCTCTCTGTCTCTGTCTCTCTTTGTGTGTCTCTTTCTCTCTCTCTCTCTCTCTCTCTCTCTCTCTCTCTCTCTCTCTCTCTCTCTCTCTCCCCCTCTCTCTCTCTTTGTGTGTGTGTGTGTGTGTGTGTGTGTGTGTGTGTGTGTGTGTTGTGTCATACAGGTTGATGTCTGAGTACAGAATGTGAGAGCTAATTCTCCTCTCCCATTATGAAAGTTTTAGGAATCAAACTCAAGTTGCAGTCTGCACTAAGCTGGAAAGTAAGAGAAAGAGGAATTTGAGAAAGTATATGATGACCACATCTGTAAATCTTCTCATTTTTGAGTGTATATATTTATGGATGTTTATGTCTAATTTGGAGAAATCTGGATATTGCAATGTAGACATGCACTCAGGAAAATAGTTTTTTGTAGTTACTTTTTGTAGAAAAAACTTTTTTTGAGTTTTTAATAACTTATTGAATGACTTCTTGATTAAGTGAAAAACAAAATCAATTTAAAGACATTTCTGAGCATGCCAAATTTCAATCAACTCACTCTATCTTCATTGTATAGGATTGACCATAATCTCTTTCTAGATTTACTAAATTAATATACTAAAGTGTAGATACCTACATATTTTTCTTATTATATACAAAGACTATGCTACTTATGATACAATATGCCTATGAAAAGAGTTTTAATCCTGTAACACATTTTATAGAAAAGATGGGAGCATGTATTAATAAACTTATGCTTAACTAAATTATTAACTGCTTATTTTATCTCTCAGAATTAAAACCTGAGCTTTAAGAGTTGTTTATATTCCTTTAATAGGGTTATGAACTAATGTTGTTTCTAATGATAATCTCCGTTACCTCTAATCATTAGAGGATGTATTTAAATAATGAAAACATTAATTTTAAATGAAATGCTGTTATTCAATGATTAAATCACAATGCAGCAAACCAATTTAGTTATTAAAAGAGAAAGATTTAAATGCATCACCTAGGTTGACTATATTATTATGCTAAATAACTTTGAAGCCTGTGTACTATAATCATAGCCACACAAGGAGTTACTGATTCATTTGCATCTGTTGGTCCCTGCTCCACTGCTGTTGTGCAAATTTGAAGGCCCCACATCCACAAGTATCTGACCTTGCTGCCCTGGCCTTGCACACTTACAGTTTCAGCATTCTTTGTAGTGTGATTTAGAAAAAAAATTCAATGCTTGCTATTGTAAGTTTATATAGATATTGTAGCAAAGATTCTTTAATGTTGTTTTATAGCAGTATCTTTTGGTACTGATATTTTTTTACTTAATTTCGTAAATTATAATGATATAAAATATACTTATACTACAAAATATAATTGTTAACTTTAAGATAGTAATTAATTAAGATATTCATTAATTATTTAATTAATTAATTATTTAATTAATTATTTAAGATAATTAATTATTTAATTAATTATTTAAGTAATTAATTATTTAAGATAGTCATTGATTAAGTGATCTTCTTGGTTTTACATGACTTTGTGATAAGATTTCCATGCATAGTGATATAAAATAGAAATATAATGAAACATTATGAAGCTTACTGATCCAATATTTGTAATCTGAATTCCCAGATTCAAAAAGTATTTTATCAGGTTTTACTGAAATTCATTTTTATGTTTGATGTCATAAAATGTAGCTAATATATTTTTAACATTTAATTATACTATTGTTTTAACTAGGAACTCAGTGTCACAATGTAATATAGCCATTATGTTTATATTATACTAAATCTTTTATACTTCACTATAAAATTATGGTGGAGATATGTCATTATACCTCTGTTTAGATATAAACAATGTGGAGGTCCAAGAATAAGTTTAATATAAACTGTACATTTTAGTAACAATGATAAATATATGTTGGGTTATCAACTATGATAGTTTAACACTCTTGTAGGATTGCCTGGGGTTAATATTCACAGAGAGCTGTTGATATATAAAATTATTCATACTTTTTATTGTATTCTTCACTGCCTAAAACTATTTTACCAGTAATATATTTAAAATTCAGGAATAAGTTACAAAAAGACAGATGACTTACTAGTTTCAAATATCTGGGTTTGATTTTCTGTACCTACAGAACAGCTCACAATCAATGATAACTCTAATCCAGGAAATTTGACACCATCTTCTGTCCCTTGCCATATCCAGGTATACAAGTTAGGCGCTCATATGCATTCATGCACTCACACACAGAAAGTAAAATAAATAATTAAAAAAATATTTCAGGAATGAATTTTTGAGATCTAACTCAGTTTTTTAAATCATTTTATTGTTTACATTTCAAATGATATCGTCCTTCCCAGTTACCCCTCCAAAACACCCCCATTCCATGTCTCCTCTACCCCCTCCCCTCCTCTACCTCCTTATGCATCTATGAGGATTCAATCTGCCCACTCACCCACTCCTGCCTCACCACTGTAGCATCCCATATACTAGAGCAGGAAACACAGGTTTTGTGTGCTAACTTGACACATGGTGGAGTTATTACGGAGAAAGGAGCCTCCCTTGAGGAAATGCCTCTATGAGATCTGTCTCTAAAGCATTTTCTTAATTAGTGATCAAGGGTGGGAGGGCCCATTGTAAGTGGTGCCACTGCTGGGCTGGTAGTCTTGGGTTCTATAAGAAAGCAAACTGAGCAAGCCAGGGGAAGGAAGCCAATAAGTAACATCTCTCCATGGCCTCTGCATCAGCTCCTGCTTCATGACCTGCTTAAGTTCCAGTCCTGACTTCCTTTGGTGATGAACAGTAATGTGGAAGTGAAAGCTGAATAAATCCTTTTCTCCCCAACTTGCTTCTTGGTCATAATGTTTGTGTAGGAATAGAAAACCTGACTATGACAAATACATATAACCTTCCATACCACATACAAATAATTTATATTACAATAAAATATTTAGGGAATACTACATAATTATAAATATTAGAATGTTTTAAGTGGCAATATTTAACTCATTAGAAACAGAGACTTAAATTTTTAGTCTATGAACATTGTTATTGTTATAATAACATTTATCTATGATTATAATATGAATTCCAAGATTAAAAGTTTGTTTCATAATATTTCAATGAAATTTTTTTCTAAATATGTTGTCATAAAAAGTAGATAACATATTTTAACATTTAATTACATTATTGCTTTAACTAGGAACTCCATAACCTCTGGTGAGATCTCAATGTGTAGCCAGAATTAATGATTTATAATTTGGTGAGATATCTCTTGACAACTGGGTCAGTAATTTTCATAACTTTCTATTATATTTCTATTTTAAAGCACATTTTTAAAATGAAAAATAACAAAGTAAAACATATTATACAGATATATGAAATAAACTAACTTAACATGTATATTGAAAGTGCAATTTTATGAAAAATTAGAAATTATAAATAGTATATGTAATATATAACTTTCTAAAAGGAAGCACAAATTTAGTCAATATTTCTAAATTTTATCTCAGAATATTATTTTGAACAATATAAATTCTATAAATATGAGTTGTAAAAACACAGAACTTGTTATTTAAAATATTAAATGACAAAATCTGACCTAAATAAATAAATGATTACAACCTTATTCCATAAAGACTTTATGAGGTTTGAGTAATTTTAACCATAGTTAAACTATAAATGTATGGTACATGATATTTATTGTTATTGAATAATTTTGTTACAATTACCTTTGTATTTGTTTTAATAAATTGAGAAAATATATATTCCTGTGATACAGGAAATGGGCAATTAAAATTTCAGTTAACTTGTTATATAACTTAACTTATAAAACACTTGCAAACAAAAAGCAATCACACACCTAATTAATCAGATTCTAAGTCTATACATTTCAATAAACTTCTACATTGTTAGAATAGGGATTTTGAAACTGTGGAAACCCACACTGAACATTAAATTTCAGTATCAAATATACTCTTACCCACCAAAAAGATGAAAAAACTATGACAGAGTTATTAGATTTTATATCCTCTTTCATAACTTGTGGCCATTAGCTGAGGTCAGTCTTTCCTCATTCACTAATACTTAGCCTTTCTTATTTTCTTTTTTATGCATGTTATACTATAATTACATGCAAATTTGTTTACATGTATGCGTATATCATTAGAAAAGTTCCACATATCATGGATTCTGTGAAAATTTATGTTCTTTCTGAGATTGTGTGACCTCACTTAGTATTGTGCATTTTAAGTCAATCAATTTTTACTGTAAGTATGTTACAGTTCTTTTTAGATAGAGCTGAATAGTCTATGTGGGCTCTAGGGTTCGAAGTAATATCAACATACTTCAGTAACAAGCACCTTCAAATACTGACTTATTTCTCTGGCTACAAACTTGGAATGTTTTTTAAGGTAAAATCATTTTATATGTTGTTTTTATACTTTGTACTTAAAGAATTTATGTATTTCCTTACTTGTTGTAATACTGATGGTTTAACCTCTGACCCAATCCATGCTAGGCAAGCTCTCTTTCAATGAAGTATGTTCCCAAACCCAAGAAAATAATTTTCTATCTTACATATTCATATCCACATCCTGAAAACTCAGCTTGTGACTTGCTAGTACTTTTCCATATTATTTCATATTCATTTCTCAAATCTTAACTCTGACTCTTCTTTGTAAATAAATAGATATAAAAGCACATGAAAAGTCTTTACTTAAAGCAGTTTAAACAAGAGAGACATATTTTACAGAGAACAATTAAAATGATATGCTAAGTCAATTGAATAATGTAAGGATAATAGCATAAGGCTTCTACCATTTGTTGCTCTAATTGTTCTGCTTTCATGAAGTTCTGCTCTGGGTACTTCTGGTAGCAGTTATTAGCAATTGTCATTTATCAACTACCTTATAACATTTGAAAATGAAGTTGTAATTGAAACAGGTGAACAAGTTAACTTGGACAATATACCCACTGCCCCAAAGAATTTGCTTAATGAACTTGATGCAATAAAAGATCAATTATTGTTAACTGCTTATAAGATATATTACTCCAAAGTTTAAAATTTTATAATTAATACATAACAATTCAAGAGAGTAACTTCAAATGAGAAAAAAGTGACAAGTGAAATCAAGCATTGCATTATTCTTAATATTTTGAAGACTGATTTTCATTTATTTTCCTGAATTCTTCAATTCGTTTTGGTTCTGTCTGCAAAAATGAGTTTATCATAGGCTTGTAAGGTATAACATGGGAGACAAGTTTCTAATCAAAAATTACCTAACAGTCACAATGTCTGGATGTTCATGCTAATTATAATTAATGTAATATATGCTACCATGTCCTGGATTTGTGTTTATTAACAACAATAGTTCTCAGTTTTCCTACTGACAACACAACTGTGACTGCTTTCTATGTCATAAAATTCATTACAAAGTAAACACAATAAATATTGTTGTTACATTTTTGAAATATTTAGGTTAAGTATCTCATTTAATCCCTAATTATAATTACTATAAAAGTATTTTTAGAATGATTGGTGCGAGTTTGGTTAGTTAATGAATTTAAGATTTTTTTACATAACTAGTTACCAAAGCAGAATAAGATATAAAAGTACACATTAAAAAATGGAGCGTGAAACACTAGAATTTTTCATTACAGGTCATAAAACATTTCTCTTCGATGCATAGATGGAGTGTGAAACTGATAACATTAAGCTTGCAGGAAATAACTCTGAAACCATATAACTTGATTGGAACATAATAAAATTTAAGTATTTATCGATGTAATTTAGCTGTGTCTTTTACTCTTTTCCAGGAACACAGAATCCAAATTATCTCAGTTAGGATGCAATATAAAATTTATGGAACGTTCTTGATAAATCTACAATCTGAGAGAGGAGAGTACTTGAAGACAGATGTTTTACTTTTGCTCTAAATATATATTATATACATTTATAGAGAGAAATATATATACATATATTATATAGACATATATGTGTATGTATACATCATATACACATACACATATACACATATGTTGTTTCTATATAGAACAGCCATTGCTCTCTCTAGCCTCACTGGCAGACCTCAAATGCTCATGCTGCTTTTGCAATAAACTTCCCATTTCATCTTAAAGAATAACTTCACCTCTGATATTCTTTTCATTTTTTCTCAATGTACAAGTATGAAAACAAATACTTATTCATCTGTAAATAAATTATTTTGCTTGATATTTAAACACATATCTTGGAAGAATTTCATATTAGTGGGTCCTTTAATGTGATATATACACATATGTGTGCACAAATTTATAAATTATATCATACTACAGCCTATTGAAGTATTTATAGATATAAACAATGTCTATTAACTTTGTTTTTAAATGGCATCAATTGATATATTTAAGCACTAATTTTAAAACAAAGTATGAATGTTTATGAAAGACTTTGAAAAAAATGAAAATTTTATTCCATGGTATTTGCTTTTAAATTTTAGGTGATACAATTAGATTCCTTTAAAAAATGCATTAGCAGTTCTATGCTCAAAAAAATTTCTGAATAGTACTATATTTAGGAAACCTTCCTATCAAATTTCAGTTAGAAAGCTGCAAAACTACAAGACAGTGTAATGTCTGTGTTTCAGTTAAAACTCTAAAACTACAACACAGTGCCATAACTTTGACTCCCTGCCTCATGTTGTTTATGAAAAGAACATATTTCTGAAGACACAACACATCTTGGTAACAGGACATAGATAAATCACACTGAAACTAAACTGGAATCACCTTTCTTCTTTTTTTGTTTTTCTAGTATCTGTGTGGTCAGAAAGTGTTATGCAGGATTATAGGGGAAAATATGCATCAATAGCCTTACTGGCATTTGGAATCTGGTTGCTACAATACCACTGCCAGACAAAGATATGATGAATTATATAATATTGGCATGACCATTTTAGGGATAATATGGTTGCATTTTATGCATACTACACTGCAGGAAATACATGCTTGGTACTATAAACATTCTCAAAAGCCAGTTGCAGGGGAGTCATATACACTGGCAGGGAATGTACTCCTGTAGTTTTGCTAAATAGACATGTCAAACTTTATACTATATGTTTATACCTATAGAGTACTACTGATCTCACCTGGGATGGAGAAACTCTTTTTTTTTGGTCTGTGATATTGAATTCAGAGACACCATCTGACAAAAGTGAAAGAAAATATGATTGTTATGTGATAGTCCCTAAGAATCATATCAGCATCCACTATAGTAGAAGAAACACATTAGAAGGATTAGAAGGAATGTATGAACTGCAGAATAAGAAGGAGTTCCATGAAATATTCCCAACTAAATATGGCATGGTTGTTGCAGTAATGAACACACAGCAGCTCCAGATACCTGCACAAGACCAGAACAAAACTATGTACAATTCCATCACTGGTGGAGGGGAATGCTCTTGTAGCTCTACATTTTTCTAAGTAGAAGTCTACAGACAACAGTTCCTGGAAGGATGACTGCTATCAGTGGTGCAGCCATTCATCCCAGCAAATAACTCTGTACCCAAGTGTATACATACAACTCTAGTTAAATTCAGTGAGGTATAGGAAGGAGAGACGTACCCAGTAAAAGAGAAATTTGTTGGGAAGGAGTCGAGATGAAGAAAAGTTAATGAAAAGAAAAGGCAATGGGGTTGAAAATAACAAAAATACATAAGATAGAAACATAAAGTTTCAAAAATAAAAGTAACAATAGTAAAAACATTTTTCTTTCTCTAGGCTTTGAATAAATTATGTAGAAATTTATACTGTCTTATTATGAATGGAGATGTTTTTGGTTTTATTGTTTTTATAGTTTTCTATGTGGTCCCTCAAAGGCTTTAAACATTGTTCTTAGAGTGAGGTCTGCTCATTCCATCATGTGCTAACTATTTATATTTGGGTCAGACTTGAGCTGCTCCTTTCCATTCATAAGCGGGAATATCTCTTTTCTTTTTCCATTATTTTATAATTTACACCTGTTGTTGCTGTTTTCATCCCATTCTATAGGTGCAGTTGTATATTGTCATGCTTAGTCCTCAGGTTTGGGAAGGTCTTCTGTTATGGAAAAGGTGAATTTTAAGTAATTCTGACATTGTACCTCTAATAGGCTACATCAGGTTTCCCTATGCAAGAATAAACCAGTTTTCTCCGTACTCTCTAATTTACTCCTGTCTCTCTAAATTTAAGAGGTTTCATTCTTTCCCTTAGAAAATAGAATCAATTGTTCTAAAGCAAAAAAAAAAAAAAAAATCCAAGTGAGATGTCTGCTTTTTCACAGTAGTGTACCCATTGTACAATCTTTTTTGTGAGCACTCTGATTGTTCACTGATAAGTGTGCATGTAATTAAGTTCTACTTCTGCCTGCATTTTTGCTGATCTCTATGCTCTTGGCCACCCACACTCAGTTTTTTCAAACATTTAATGTGGCTGCAAGTGGAGAGGACTTGCTTAGTCCACAAGGTCCAATATCCCCTTGATTATCTCCTTGATTATTGCTCTACACATTCTTTCTTAAAGGTAGCAGTTTCTCACATTTGATTGGTCTGGTTCACTTGATACTTCAGCTCTCTAAGTACACTAACAAAGTAAATAAAGAATGGTTAACTGTGGAAACAAAAATACAAAATTGCACTGCTTTTAGAGGGAACACATCTCTCATAACTCTTACTGTATAAAAAATAAGGATCAGAATTCAATATTATAATGATGGTTTAAATTTTACTTGGTTGGTATTTGTAATTGTGGTACAAAAGAACATATATTTGTGATACATACTAAGTGTTCCTGCTTTTAGTACAATTTAGGACAAAAAGAAGGTCAATTTGAAACTTGACTAAATATTTAAAATGAAATACAAATGTTAAAAGATCCATTAAAGTTAAGAGGCAAAAGGATATATAAGCAGTATACAATACAATAAAAGCAGAGGGACAAAAATTGTTGTCAGAGGTTCATAAGAGAATACCTTATTTTCAGTTGAAATCCAAAGAATTTTTCAAAGCATTTAGTAGGGACAACTGACTCATAAAATATGTGAGATATTGGCCATTGTATGGTTAATGTAATATCATTTAAATGAAATGACAAGAGTCACAAGATCAGGAGTGTGCTATGTAATGGAGACATCTGGATCAATATAAGACTCTCACTTATTTCACAATTTTATATATGCAATGTCTAAGATAATGAACAGTTTTTATGCAATATTGTCTAAATGAAATATCAAAGAGAACTATATTTGGTTGGCACAAAGTTAGAATCAAGCACAAGTTTTTCCTAAGTGTAGGTTACATAATGTACCCAATACATTAATGAGGCCATAGATTCAATCCCCAGCACCACCAAAAAAGAAATGAAAGAATAAAGGAATAAAAAATACAAGAAAAAATAAATTAACTAGAAAGTACATACTGTGGTAGAAAAGAATTTCAAGACATGAGGAAATGCGTGTACATGAAAAAAAAGAAGACATTTTTGCATTTATTCTAATAGAATCAAACAAAATTTATAGCCATAAAGTTAAATAAGTAAACTAAACAAAAGCCTTATTTTAAAACTCATAGACCATGTTAAGGTTAACAAGAAGAAAGGCTCAAGTGTGAGTAATTCAATCCCACTTAGAAGGGGGAACCAAATAATCATGGGAGGCAGAGGGAAGGAGGGAACCTCTAGAATTTCCCAGCCACCAGGGATGTGAGAGGCTCCCAGGACCCAATAGGGATGACCTTAGCTGAAATGCCCAACAGTGGAGAGATGGAACCTGAAGAGACCACCTCCAGTAGATAGACATGACACACACTAGATGCATGGGGCCACACACCCATCTTCAAAATTTTGACCGAGAATTTTTCCTTTCTAAATAAAATGGAGGGATAAAAAATGGAGCAGAGACTGAAGAAAAGGCCATCCAGAGACTGCTCCAACTTGGGATCTATCCCATCCACAGGCACCAAATCCTGACACTATTACTGATGCCATGTTTTGGTTGTAGACAGGAGCCTAGCATTTCTGTGCTATGAAAGGCTTTACTAGTGGCTAACTGAGAAAGATACAAGTATTTATAGCCAACCATTGGACTGAGGTTGGGTACCCCTAAGGAAGAGTTAGGGGAAAAACTGAAGGAGATGAAGGGGGTTGCAACCCCATAGGAAGAACAACAACATCAACTAACCTGGATACCTCAGAGCTCCCTGAAACTAAGCCACCAACCAAAGTTCACACATGGGCTGATCTGTAGCCCCTGCTACAGATGTAGCAGAGGACTGCAGATGTGCTTAATCCTGTAGAAACTTGATGCCTCAGAGAAAGGAGCTACTGGAAGGGTGGGGTGAGAGTGGGTAGGTGGTTGGGGAGCACCCATTCAGAAGAAAGGAGGAGTGAAGATGGGGTGAAGAACTCATGGAGGGGAGACCAGTAAGGATCACAACATTTGGAATAAATAAAATAAAATAAAATAATAATTAAAAAACCTGAAATTTTCTGGCAATTTTCTGATAGATTTTGGGCAGATAACTGTCTTTTTTTAAGTATGAAAAAGTGATATGACTTGAGTTTGCAAGTATAATTTTTGCAGAAAATAAAAATATCACAATATTTTGGCCAATTAGTAGTACATTTGTGCCTAATTCTGGTTGATAGTGAATGTTCATATGCACATACCCATGCATATATATGAAAATATTATATATGGAAACACACACAAATATACATAACAAGGGAATTGAAAGTAGATTATTGTCAGTCATAAAGCAAACAGTCAACAGAGACTGACTGGAAGCACAGTGGAATTTCCTTTTCTATTTTCTTATAATTCAATTTAAAGGTAAACTTGGATCATTGAAGCATCCATTAGAATAAGGACAGAGAGGAATTATTGTCAGTTCAAACTTTTTACATTATCAGTTCCAATGAATCAGATGAAAAATAATTTTTATATATGAGCATCAAACATTACCTTTTATTGACAGGTAAATATTTATGAAATTACAATTTAATCTAACAAGTCACTCAGAATCTTGTGAAGCATAATCTATTTTTTTCTGAATAATAATAAAATACTTTGAAAATTAATTTATATCTTCAACAGAATAGTAAAATTTGACCTTTTACCCTTGGATTCTTTTGTTGTGTCCTGACATGCCCTACACTTCTAAGAATGATCTCCTAGAAACTTCTGTCTCATAATCTCAGTCATATTATTGGTAATATGGATGGTTAATAAAATTGAGTTTTTATCATTATATTTTGCTATCAAATTTTGTTAATATACAGAGTAATTTTACCCAAAGAAACTACTGGCTCTGCCTTGGACATATGTAAGTTGAGAAGAAAATAACATTTACAGTACATATAATTTTCCCATGGCAACATAATGGTTTTATTTCCATTGTTATTTAGACTATACAAGGAATACTTAAAAATAAATACAATTTGTATGAGTAGACACAAAATTCATCCAACTAATATAACTTATTTAAATGTACACAATAATTACATAAATATTCCTTAACACAAAACCCCACAATTAGACAATGTGCAGAGAATGAGATAATATTGAGCACTGAGTCACTAAGACTTCATTTAAAGGCTCTATTCAGAAAGGGAAATCTATTCAGAATGTGAATCAGACAGATTCTAAGAGCCAGGAGTAATGGATGACTCCACAAAAGCAGTGTCTTCCAGACATAGCAGGACTGATGCACAAATGAAGTCACAGAAACTGTGACAGCATGTTGTATCTGTATGGTTCCAGCTGGAGGAAGTACTAGCACACATGAGGAAAAATAGACATAAGACTTCTTTTTACCTTCAACCTAGAAACTATCTGTTTGTTTCCAATGGAAACTCACTGGGAGTATTAATGTATTAACCACAATTCTGGGCAAACCTCGCTCCCATAACTTGCTCGTCAATAAAAGATGAACTCTGTGAAAGATGTGTTTCAATTTGCTTTGCTTGACTATTTGCTGGGTTTTTTTTCGTTTTCTTTTCTTTTCTTTTTTGTTTTATTGGTCTTTTGCTTATTTATTCTGAGATTTATTGAGTATTGTGACTCTTTATTGTTTCTTGTTTTGTTTTATTTTATTCATTTATTTATTTCTAAAGTGAGAAAACATATAATCATATATTATATATATGATTATATAATATATATAATTATATTATATATAATATATTATATATAATATATATAATTATATAATCAGTAGATTATTTCAATTTTTTTAATTTTATTTTATATTTTATTTACATTTAAAATGCCATCCCCTTTCTACATTTCCCCTCCCTAGACCACCCCTGTCCCATGCCCCCCCTTTCCTTTTTGCTTTTATACAATTTTTTAAAAATGTTAATCAAAGGATTTATAAGTTTGTTAATGCTCAATCAGAAGTGTAACCCAATACCCAACCTAGATATAAAAACTATCTTTGACTGGTGAAGACATGTGAACATCTGCCTCCATGCCCCCTCTCTCTTTCTCTCTCTCATCACCTAGCTTCTCCTCTTCTTCATCTTGTCTCCTTGTTCCATCTCTTCCTCTCAGTACTCCTTCCCACTTAGCTCCTCCTACATATCACTCTTCCTGTTAAAGTAAAACTTTTCTCTCAAAATACAATTAGAGCATACTTATTCCTAATTGTACCAGTGAGGTACAAGATAGTCCTAATACCCAGTCCATCCTTTTGTTGACTAACCAGAACCTCTGTTATCTCTTCTAACTAAAACACTTACTTTTGATCCTGGCTTTTTTGGCTTTAGAATGAATGTCAGTTGAAAACCATCTACTCAGATCTTTTCTCTCAAAGTAAATAGCCAGGATTGGCTATGAGACTATAGGTCTTCAACCCTATCAGAAATCCAGAATGACTGAGTTAACTGAAGTTATGGGAAGCACTAAACATAACTTCTAAAACTTAGCCAATTTATAGAGACCTCTGAACACCTGAAAAGCCCCTATACTACCGAACGTTGGAGCATCAAATCTTCAGCCTTCTGGCCCAGAATCATCTGACAGGCCTTAGTGATGCAGGATTATTAAGGGCTGATTACTCTGTCTGGGCAGATATAATCAGTTGACTATTCTGCAAGTGTGTCCTTTTCTGGGCAGTAATTTGTCTGTAGAAGGAAAGAGGCAATTCTTGCCTCGTGGCTGTCTCACCACAACTAGAGTAACTCCAAAGATGCTCAATTTCTTCTTAGAATTCAATATACGAAGCTGTCCGAAGCAGACAGGTCTCTAATCAAAATGAACATTAATACAGAAATGTTTGTCATGTCAATTCTATGGATTTCTGATGTTTTGAAAACCAACTATCCATGTAAGGTAACCTGGACTGTTGCCTGTTAGCTCCACTCAGCTATTTCTAAATAAAACATAGAAAACACCCTAACAATAAGCTCCAAGCCATGAATTTGCTATAGTCCCTTAACTCACAGGCTGACCATCTCAAATCAGTTAAAAAAGTTAAAGAAGGACTGGGTCAAAGAAGGAGAGGGGAAGCTAGGTGATGAAGGAGAGAAAGGGGAGGAGACAGAGAGGCAGATGTTCATATATCTCCACCAGTCAAAGATAGTTGTTATATCTAGGTTGGGTAGTGGGTTACACCTCTGATTGAACAATACCAAACTTATAAAGCCTATGTTTAACATTTAAAAAAATGTATAAATGCAAAAAAGAAAAGGGGGCATGGGATAGGGGTTTTCTAAAGGGGGGGGAATGGGGAAAGGGGATAGCATCTGAAGTGTAAATAAAATATCTAATAAAAAATAAATAAATAAAAGGTAAAAAAAAAAGAAAAAAGAAAAGTGGACAGCACTTTTTAATCACTGTTAAGTTTGAAGGCTTACTCTGTTGTTTCCCTTTTTGAAGTTGCACTAACATTGATAGTAATTGATCAACTATTTTCTCTTCACTAATTTAAACATGAATCTTTAAAATTATTCTAAGACAATAGTAGATGAAAACAGAAAAGTATCCTCTCACTGGGATATGGCTCAGAATGCTCTGCTTCTACCCCCTATCATTTCTCTTTCCCATCTTGATTTAGAACTTACTTCTCCATGGCTTATAGTAAAAGCTAGGTGTACTCTGTAATTCAAATCAACTACAGTGCATTTCGCTTCACTGATTATTCTGATGAAGAGGAAATATTCAGCATCTCATATGAATCTCTGTTATTCCAGAGGTCCGCACTGTAGGAGGGAGTATGCCAGATAAGTTTAGTATCTCTCCTGTTGAGGCTACCTGCTATGTACCCCAGAGGGTTCCAAAAATCCCTCTGGGAGTAGGGTACAACATTAGGAAGTAAATCTGACACATTTCTCCAAAGTAATTTTCTAGTTTTTGTTGTTGCTTTTGAAGAAACGGATACTAGCTTACTTATATTCCAAGTAGATCATCTATCTCTAAATGAATGTAAAAATCATGCTTGACAAAATATAGCTGCAAAGAAAAAGGTACAATTAAGCAACTTGACAGCATTTTAGAGTTAGATTATCTATTTTCTATCTGTGTTTTGAAAATAATAATTATATATTGCATGTACTAAAGTATCTTTTTCTGTAAGTCAGCTAATTAGCTGAACACTGGACTGAGTCATGTTCTTAAAAATTGTTTCAATCATCCCTTGGATAGTTATGTATAAAATATGAAGCTTGAAAATTTAAAGGACACTTGTGTCTCTAGCTTTGTGATGTTATTCCAAATGAGACCTTTACCTTCATTGCATATCATCCTGGCATTAATTCTCATACTTCAAATCATGGAAACACTTTGGGAAACACTGTTCTTTATTTGTAGAGTCAGGGGCACAGAGGCCTCATGCTGAGACTTGTTCTCATATATAACAGACTTATAAAAAGTTCTCAGAAGAGAGCTCATAAACTCTCTCTCTCTCTCTCTCTCTCTCTCTCTCTCTCTCTCTCTCTCTCTCTCTGTGTGTGTGTATGTGTTATAAAAAATTAGATGCATGTAAATGAATTACTAAATTTGTTCTTAAACAAAACATTCCCAGTGAGAGAAGTAAGAGAAAGACAATGAGGAAGGAGGTGGAGCAATCATGTGGGAAGACCAGGTAGAATCACCATGAGGTCTCAATAAGACAGCAGACATGAGGACACACATGGACCAGAGCCAACCAGGGAAAGACTCAAATTGAAGGTAAAGGATCTATGTCTGGAAAGTTGATAACTTAGAGGGTTAGAATATCTCAGAACCTGCAAATCTTAGGCTTACAACTTGTTAACCAACTTAATAGTTTCAATGGTAACAGATACGACTTTCATGCTTAAATTATGGACTACACATTGATATTTTACCTTCATGTGTGTCTGTTTGAGTACGTTGGATGCCCTGGAACATTAATTATAAACAGTTGCACACTACCATGTGGGTTTTGGGAATTGAACCCAGGTCCTCTGGAAGGACAGTCAGTGTTCTGAGCCATTCCTCCAGCCCCCCTCTTATTATATTGATTTATCACATTTTACAAAGTATAGAACTAGATTTGATTTTAATTAGATTTTAATTCCCATGTATTTGAGTTCTTTGAAAGAAAATAATTCCCCCAGAGACTTGTTAAATTTGAAAAGAGAGTCTTTGTTCAAGACTAAACATAGGGTCAAGATTTTTGAGAAGGTGTTGTCAGCTCCATTAATCAAAGAGAGCTCCATTAATTAGAGAGTTTTCTCATTGGCTGGTGAACTAATAGGAAAGTACTGGAGGACATTAGGGTAGAAGGTCTGGTTTTACTAATTTAGGCTGGTAATAGTGAGGTCCCTGCTTGCCCAGAGGCTGGGGAATAGGGTCTTATCTTTCTGTTCATTAAGTCTCTAGAGGAGAGTTCTCTTCCCTATGAGAAAGATCTCTGGCCATTGAAGTGTTTAATTTTTTTCTTTCTTTGAAGAATGATGGTTATATTTCTGAAGTACTCATGTATACACACACACATACCTTCACACACACATACACACACACACACCCATTCACACACATGTCAGGTGATCCAAAGATCTCAGAGTCAGGTCAAAATTCACTTTCAGTTTTTTCAGTCTATTAAAATGACTTCAAGAGATTTGTTAGGGTAGTGGAGCAACTGTTTATTTCCTCAAATTAAAATTTTATTCAACTATCAGAAAGAACGAAGAAATTAGGTACTTAAGAAATAGCCAAACAATATGAAAATAAGAATTGAAAGTTTAGGAGAAGAAAGTAACTAATATGCCATGCTCTTCCAAGTTTCTGTTAAGAGCAATAATAAATGTGTGTGTATACATACATACGGAGTATATAATAAAACATATGCCTACAGTTGAAGAAAAGAGGTTTTTGCTAGGTGATTATTATTTGCAGCATTCTCAGTATTAAATTACTGTTGTGAACCACAAAGTATTGTTCCAACACCAAAAGACACTTTTTTGATTTTCTTTTAATTATCCTAATTTTTTTTTTTAGAGTTTTATTTCAAATGTTTTGTAATTTCAGACACTGACTCTCTTGAGGTAGATCTATCTGAGTTCATTTTGTTTAGATTAGAATTCATGAATCAGTATGTTCCATTATTCTTGATGATTATCTTTAACCTTCTTTTTTCTATTGTACTGAATATATTATATCAGAATTCCTCAGCCAAATTTTCTTGAATTTTTTTTTTTGCTTACTTGGAAAATTTCTACTGTTTTGTTTATTTTTTGTGAATTTAAAAAAAAATTGACCCTCATTAACTTTTAGTTAATTAATGTACCCTTTACAATGTCTGGTTTCCTATAAAGTTAATTGAATTATTTGTATTTTTTTTATCATGAGATTTTGGGTGTTAATTTTCCTAAATGTAATGAAGCCAAAAGTTTATACCTTCTTGCCACAAATTTAAGATGCATTTCCTGTCATCAAATGCATGCAATGTTAGCATTTGTGAGTCTGCAGGAAGTTATGTATATTGTCAGTTTACTGTTTTTAGCATGGTTTTCCTTACTTTTCCTAAGTAAGCTACCTAAACTACAAGTGGGTCTCAAAGTTGCATTTTCTCACTTTCAGTAAAATATGGCTTTCGGTTAACTGTTAACTGCTTATGAAATTTGGTATCTCAGATTTTTGTGCTACTCATCTATTTCTACTCATTTTATTAGTTCCTATGTGTATTTTTACTGTTCTCAGATATGTATTGTAACACATCACTGAACATTAATTATTAGAAGTGAACTGTTTCCTTGCTTTATAGGATTTTTACCTTAACTTATTTTTATATAAAGAAACATTTAAAGAAACACTTATACCACATTAATTATGTGATTTGGTAATAAATGAACAATTTTAATAAATATGTGAATTAATATTTTATAATGAATTAATTGCTGCTAGGGAGAGAATCAGATTCTTAATTGGAAATAGATTCTATTCTTATGCAGTACATAGACAATATAGTTTCAATGAAAGAGTTTTTTCTCTTCTCAATCCACTCAGTGCTTCCCATGTCCTCTCTTCTCTATATTTACCTTGCCACTGTTTCTCATTATAAAGGAGCAGGTCACCAAGAGACAACAACCATGCACAACAAAACAAAACACAATAAGATAAGGAAAAGCCATCATCTTGAAGGTGGACAAAGCAAACCAAGAAAGAGGAGGTTAAAGGTCCCAAGAGCAGACAAAACTGTCAGTGAAACACCCATTCTAGGAGTTACACAAAAACACCAAGCTACAGACCATAACATAATAGAGGACCTATCCTTTTTTTGGATTTGCTGGTATGAGATTATTTTCTGTTCTTATGGGCCAAGCTCCTTTGTTTGGAGTTTTCCTTCCAGAACCATCTATAGGGCAATATTTGTAGACAAATAATATTTAGATTTGATTACATCACCTGCTCTACTGCAGGACACGCCTGTACTAGGAACTCAAGTCCCCAAAAGCACCCCTGCCTTTGGGCTCCATATTTTAGCCCATAACTCCAGTATAAGACTCATGCTTTATCTGAAGCTACTCTGGTACCAACAATCCTAGGGAAGAGATTGATCACTGACCACTAATACTCCTTAAAGCTCACCCAGGAATCCCCTACAGAATCACTCCCCTGGTCTACATATCCTAACCCACAACTCCAACAAAAGCTGCCTCATACAGAGGTGGCCAGGCCAGTCTTAGGAATCTTAGATAACTGAAAACTCAGAGGACACACTTGTATGCAGAATCTCAAAGGTTTCATTACTTCCAAGAACCACAAAATTCCAGAGGTTATTCAGGCTTCCAAAAGCCCAGAAGAGACACACTACTGGTCTTGAAGTCTTACTAGTCACCATTTAGGCTATTTATGTCATAAGACCAGAGAAGAAACGGATATTAAAGTGGAAAAATCATCCACCAAAGATAAACTTACAAATTGTCACCTAAACTTACAACAACCACAAATCCAAATGACTAGAGGCTAGCCTAAATGAACTACAGTCAGGGCACCACCAGAGCTCAGTTATCTTACTACACCATGCCCTGAATATTCCAAAGGGGTGAAAACAAGAAAAATGACTTTAAACCAATCTTCTGAAAATCATAGGTGCTTTAAGAAGAAATTAATAAATTCCTTTAAGAAATCCAAGAAAACAGAAATAAACAGATAATGAAAATGAATAAAATTGTTCAAGACCTGAAAATGGAAATAGAAGCAGTGAAAAAAAAAAAAAAAAAAAACAGAAAGTGTGAGAATCCTTCACATGAAAGATCTAGGTAACTAAACAGGAACTACAGACCCAACCATAAACAAAAAAATACAAAACATGGAAGAGAGAATCTCAAGCTTAGACGATGTGAATAAATAAATAAATAAATAAATAAATGTTAAATCTAAAATGTTTCTGACATAAAACATCCAGGAAATCTGGAATATTGTAAAAAGACTCATGAATAATAAAAATAACAGAAGAAAATTTCCAGCTCAAAGGCCTAGAACATATTTTCAATCATACCATAGAAACACATTTTATGAACTAAACAAGAAATTTACAGAGTACAAAATAAATTGGAGCAGAAAAGAAAGTCTCCATGCCACATACTACTAAAAACACTAAATGTATGCAACAATGAAAGAATATTAAAAGATTTAAGGAACAAAGGCCAAGTAATGCATAAAGGCACACTATTAGAACTACACCTGACTTTACAAGGGATTCTCAAAAAGACAAAAAAGCCTCTACTTGCAAAATATAAGAGACTACAGCAATCAGCAAGGATGGAGAAAACAAGATATTCCAGGAGAAAGTCAAATTTGAAAAGTCTCTATCAATGAATTTAGACCTATAAAAAGTATTACAAGAAAAGATTCTAACTCAAGGAGGTTAACTGGATTGAAAAAAACCACAGGAAAGAAATAATTTCAGACCAACAAAAGGAGGAAATATATACACACCATCACCACTACTACCAACAAGAAAATAACAGAAATTAACAATCATTGCTCATTAATATCTGTAAATATAAATAGATTCAATTCCCAAATAAAAAGACACATACATAGAATCACATCCAAACATTAGACAGAGTTCAGAGGGTCTTTTGGAAGATTTCTGGAACAAATTGAGGGACCTGAAGAGGGCAGGAATGTCACAAAAAGAACAACAATGTCCAAAAAAACCTGAATTCATGGGAGATCCCAGAGACTGAACCAACCACAGAGCAATTCCTCACATATATGTAGTAGGTGTGCAGCTTGGTCTTCATGTGGGTCCCCCAACAACTGGAGCAAAAACTATCCCTGAATCTGTTGCCTGCCTGTGGATCCCATTCCCATAACTGAGGTACCTTTGTATGGTTTCAGTGGGAAAGGAAGTCCAGTCTTGCAGTGACTTCATGTGCCACGGTGGGGTGATAGCCATCAGGGGTGATCCCACGTCATAGAGAAGGGGAGGGGATTTGTGGAGGGACTCTGTAAGGAAAGAGTTAAAATGTTAAGTGAATAAATAAATTAATGAAAAGTAAGTGACACAGGCCAGAATAATAGATGTGAAAATAGGATCTGTCCTTCTGCTGCATACAAGAAACAAACCTCAGCAAAAAAGATAGACATTACCCCAGTGTAAAGGTTTAAAAAGGATTTTCCAATCAAATTGGCCATTCTAATATTTAATAAAAAAGACTACCAAACAAAATTAATTAGAAAAGATGTGGAAAAACATTTCAAACTAATCAAAAGAAAAATCTACCAAGATAACACTTCAATATTGAACATCTAAACCCCAAATGCAAGGGCAACCACATTTATTGATTTTATTTTGACAAAAAAAAAAGCAAAAACAACAACAAAAACAAAATTGTACACTGAAAATAGAAAGGATCGTCAACATCTGTTGTTGGTGTAACTGGATTCTTTGCAAGAAAAGAATGAAATTAGGTTCCTATCTTTCATCCTACACAATACTCAAGCCCAAGTAGATAAAAGACTTCAACCCAAATCTAGATAAACTGAACCTGAAAGAAGAGAAAATGGAGAATAGCCTTAAACACATTGTCATGGGTGACAATTTCCTGAATGGAACACCAACAGTGAGACACTAAAATCAACATCTAATAAGTGGGACAACATGAAACTGAAAAGTGTAGAGTCTGTAAGGCAAAGGACAACAATGACAGGACAAAATAGAGTCGGAAGAAATGTTCACCAACTACACATCTGACAGAGGGCTAATTCCCAAAATATAAAGAACTTAAACTTGAAATCAAACAATTCAATTAAAAATATGATGAAGAAATAAACAGAGAATTTTTTATTGGATATTTTATTTACATTTCAGATGTAACCCCCTTTCTCCATTTTCCCCCAACCAGAAACCCCCTATCCCATCCCCCCCACCTCATTGTGCTTCTATGACAATGTGCTCCCACACACCTGCCCACTCCCACTACCCCACCCTTGAATTTTCCTACACTGGGGCATCCGGCCTTCAATGGACCAAGGACCTCCTCCACCTATGGCCCACAATGCCATCCTCCCCTACATGTACAGCTAGAGCCATGGGTCCCTCCCTATGTACTCCCAAGCTGGAGGTTTAGACCCTGAGAGCTCTGGTTGGTTGGTATTGTTGCTCTCCTCATTGGACCACAAACCCCTTCAGTTCCTTCAGTCTTTTCTTTCACTCCTTCATTAAGAACCGCATGATCAGTTCAGTGGTTAGCTGTGAGCATCCACCTCTGTATATGTCAGGTTCTTGCAGACCTCTAAGGAGACAGCTATAACAGGCTCCTGTCAGCATGCACTTCCTGGCTTGCACATCAGTGACTATCTTTGGTGACTGCACATGAGATGGATACCCATGTGGAACAGTCTCCAGATGACCCCTCCTTCAGTTGCTGTCCCATGCTTTGTCTCCATATTTGTTCCCATGAATATTTTTGTTACTCCTTCTAAGAAAGACCAAAGCACCCACACTTTGGTCTTCCTTTTTCATGAGTTTCATGTGGTCTGTGAGTTGTATCTTGGGTATTACGAGCTTTTGGGCTAATATCCAATTACCAGTGAGTGTATACCATGTGTGTTCTTTTGTGATTGTGTTACCTAATTCAAGATGATATTTTCTAGTTCCATCCATTTACCTAAGAATTTCTCAAATTCATTGTTTTTAATAGCTGAGTAGTACTCCATTGTGTAAATGTACCACATTTTCTGTATCCATTCCTCTGTTGAAGGACATCTGGGTTCTTTCCAGCTTCTGGCTATTATAAATAAGGCTGCTATGAACATAGTGGAGCATATGTCCTTATTATATGTTGGAGCATCTTCTGGGTATATTCCCAGGAGTGGTATAGCTGGGTCCTCAGGTAATGCTATGTCCAATTTTCCGAGGAAGTGCCAGACTGATTTCCAGAGTGGTTGTACCAGCTGGCAATCCCACCAACAATGAAGGAGTGTTCCTCTTTCTCAACATCCTAGCCAGCATCTGCTATCACCTGAGTTTTTGATCTTAGCCATTCTGACTGGTGTGAGGTGGAATCTCAGGGTTCTTTTGATTTTCCTGATGACTAAGGATGCTGAACATTTCTTTAGGTGCTTCTTGACCATTGGAGTTTCCTCAGTTGAGAATTCTTTGTTTAGCTCTGTACCCCATGTTTTAATAGGGTTATTTGGTTATCTGGAGTCTAATTTCTTGAGTTCTTTGTATATATTTGATATTAACCCTCTATAAGATATAGGATTGGTAAAGTTCTTTTCCCAATCTGTTGGTTGATGTTTTGTCCTATTGATAGCGTCCATGCCTTACAGAAGTTTTGCAATTTTATAAGGTCCCATTTGTGACTTCTTGGTCTTAGAGCATAAGCCATTAGTGTTCTGTTCAGGAACTTTTCCCCTGTACCTAGGTATTCAAGAGTCTTCCCCACCTTCTCTTCTATTAGTTTCAGTGTATCTGGTTTTATCTGAAGGTCCTTTATCCACTTGGACTTGAGCTTTGTACAAGGAGATAAGAATGGATCGATTTGCATTCTTCTACATGGTGACGTCCAGTTGAACCAACACCATTTGTTGAAAATGCTGTTTTTTTCCCACTGGACAGTTTTAGCTCTTTTGTCAAAGATTAAGTGTCCATAGGTGTGTTAGTTCCTTTCCGGGTCTTCAATTCTATTCCATTGGTCTTTCTGCCTGTCTCTGTACCAATACCATGCAGTCTTTATCACTGTTGCTCTGTAGTATAGCTTGAGGTCAGGGATGGTGATTCCCCCAGCAGTTCTTTTACTGTTGAGAATAGTTCTCACTATCCTAGGGTTTTAAACAGAGAATTCTTTACAGATGAATCTCAGAAGGTCAAGAAACACTTTAAATAAATGTTCAACATCCATATTCATCAGGAAATTATAAATTAAAATGACTCTGAGATTCCATCTTACACATGTCAGAATGGCTAAGTCCAAAACCACAAATGACAGCTAATGCTGACAAGGATGTAGAGCAAGGGCACCACTACTCAATTCCTAGGAGTACAATCACTTTAAAAATCAATTTGGCAGTTTCTCTGATAAAATTGTTTTATATCTACCTCAAGACTGCTCTGTACCACTTCTTGGTTCTGTCACAGCACAAAGTCACTTCCTCAACTGTGGTCATAGCATCTTTATGTGTAATAGCTGAAACTGGAAACATTCTAGAGATCCCTTATCTGAGAAATGAATGAGGAAAATGTGGTACATTTATACAATTCTATATGATTCAACTACTTAAATCAAAGATATCATGAAATTTGCAGGCACATGGATAGAACTAGAAAAAATCATTCTGAGCAAATAACACAAAGGCAAACATAGTATGTACTCAGTTATAAGTGGATATTAACTTCAAAGTAAAGGACAGTCATGCTATAATCTGTGGCCACAAAAGTCTAAGTAACAAGGAAGGCTCAAGGTGGGATGCATGGTTATCTCTAGAAAGAAAAAATAGAATAGATATTTCAGGTGAACCTGGTAATTGCAACAGGAGGAATCAGATGGCAAGAGGATGGAGGGAGAGTACTTGAGAGAGACAACTGGAATCAGGGGTCAATACTGGGAAAAGGTAGAAACCTAGAGCAATGAAAACTTTTAGGGTGGCCTTCTCTAAGACTCATAGTAACGGGGGATACAGAACCTAGTATAATGAGAACCCTGGTCCTAGTAGTGAGAAACCAGACAACTCTTCTAAATGGCAAGATTTCCAGTGGATATTTTGGGAGACCAAACCAGCCACAAAAACTTTTACTTACCATTTGTCCTGCCAGCATTATGTACAGGCATAAAGGTGGCACAGACTTTATGGAGGTATACACATAACAACAGTTACAGAAAAACAAACCATGGATTTTAAAAAGAGAAATTCAGGTACACAGCAAAGATTGAAGAAAGAAGGATGGTATAATTCTAATATTATCTCAAAATCTTTTAAGAAATAAATCATTCAATTGTATTAAACAGTGGTTATAAATTCATACTGCTCTGACAGAGAACTTGAGTTCAGTTCTCAGCAACAATGAGGAACCGCTCACACCAACTGTAATTTAAACTTATGGGCATCCAATGTCTTTGTGCCCTGTGTGTACATGAGTTCACATGTACATATCAATGTAAAAAAAAACCCAGAAATTAAACAATTTTTAAAAAACAAGAAAAAAATTATATTTCCATTGGTTCCAGATTAATTTACACATTTTACTTGCTAAAAACATGCCTTTCCCTTATTTATGGCAAAGGTTAAAATGTCTCTGAGAGTCTCCTGTCTGTGGGAATATACCAATTTAGACATTAAATGATTTCTTAAAACTTTCTCTCCTCCTGCCCTATCACTAAAAGGAAGAAAACTATGTAATACATAAAATTTGATATGCACAGCAGAGCTTATTTAAAAATTCCAGATATTCCAAGTAACCAAAAATAAAAATGAGAACTAAAACCTAAGGTACTAAAAGGTTTTTTAAATTTGAATGTGATTTCAATCTTTGTCACAGAAAAACAAGGAATTCAATGACAAAATAAAGGCACGATATGGGGACAGAGACAATAGATCCTGTAATGCATTGACATTCAGAGTCACATATATGTCATAGATAGATAGATAGATAGATAGATAGATAGATAGATAGATAGATAGATAGATAGAGATGGAGATATATAGATATATAGTTAATGGTGTAGTCATTTGTCATTGTGGCCTGCTTGAACATCTAGAGGGTATATGATGCTAAACCTATGTTTATATGTTTTTTTCCCAGATAAGTTTCTTTTTTGAAACCCCTTTTTTATAGTTCCTGGATATTGTTGCAACTACTATATACCAATCAGATTTATTGAAATACTCCACAAATTATTGTTAGGAACTGTTTTTTTCAGAGATACAACTTTCATTTGTACTTTTATATCTGGTTTTGATTAATGGTTATTAATATTAATCCTCTAATTTATTATTTATGTTTTTATCAATGTATTTTATGACCCCTTTATGTATTAATGTGTTATATTTTCACCTATACTTTTTACAATTTTATCTTACCATTTTAAATCATACTAAGCTATATATGTTTTCTGTAGTATATGGTAGAGATATATATTTGTTTGGGTAGATTTAAAAATTTTAAAGTAGGAATAGATGTGACCCCTCCCCCAGGGACATATAATTTACTCACTTCCCAATGTTTAAAAAGTTGAATTTGGATAGAGAACTTTTGATATTGTTTTTTTCCCACATGATTAGGCCTTTCAGCTGAGAATTGCCCTGTAACACAAGTTTCCAAAGAACTTCTATGCTCTCATGGGGATATGATAGCCAACCCTAACCTGGTGGCACTATGTTACTGCCTGCTTTATCCCATTCACTTAGTGACAGCTCTTCCACTGTCCTTAGACATGTGTAATATTTTATGTGTAACTCTTCTGTGGTAGCTAAAGAAACTGAGCATAGTATCAGAAATCCTTTAAAGGCTGTTGAACTTTTCCTTGGAAAACTTGTGAAATCATAATGCCCTGCATGTGAGATAACAATTAGATAGTGTTGCTGCTTTATGTTTTTGTAAATTCATTTATTGCTATGGGACTGGGAGAAGTACTCTTATTACTAAACAAAAAAAAAAAAAAAGAGAAACAACTGTGGTGAGTAATACTATTTTCTTGTTCAACTATGTATTCCACAGATAATTATAATATCTATCTTTATAAACCTTTCTTTAGTCCCCTTTGACATGGCATACTGTTTGCCTCTAAGGCTGCTATCCTCTTGCCATCAGTAAGAATAAATTTATTTATCTAAATTTGAATTAAACTTAAGTCTTTAGTCTTTCCCAGTGGATTTAAATACCACAAAAGAGTTCTAAATATAGGACCAAGCAACCTATAGATGCTTACATCTAATAGACAGCAGGATATACCAAAATAGTAATGCATAGTACAAAATTAATTTTATTTGTATTCTCTTGAAAATTGGAATTGTGTGTTATAATATAAATAAATGTCTTACAGATACATGATTGTGGAGCCTCATGATCTGTTAGCCAATGAGGAAATTTATTTTGCAGTCAGGCAAAAGGCATCCTTTGCTTAGCCCTATGTGATAGAGAGTCTTAGTTGTAAAACAGGATTTCTATAAGATTCCAAATGACATTCTTGGTCATCCTAAAAAAAGAATCTTTGTAAGTTCAGGCTGTTTTGCCTGGGAATACAATCTCAGAAATGAGAGACCCAGGAGAAAAAGGTTGGCTACATGATGTAATAATTTTCTCATTCTTAAGTGTCTCACTTTCACTCCAACCCTTATCAAGGGTTTTTCTCCTGACAAAGTCCTCAATTTTCCACAGGAGAGAGGCTGTCACTTTCTGTGTCACTAAAAAATAATAGTCACAGCCCAGTCTGTTAAAGATCAGACTCCTATGTCTTTCTTCCTTGTATCTCTTTAGGCTGCCTCAGAAATCTTTGTATACTTCTATTTGTTTTATTTAGTCACTCAATACAATAGAGTTACACTCCCTAACCTTTTTTTAAAAGCATTTATACTATATGTATTCAAATGTTGGTCTAGTTCAAATTCATTGTTGAAGACAGCTTCATGAATTTGGTTTTTGAGAGACATGTCCCAACGTACAATATTTAATATCTTCTTGAGTTTGTACTTGAAACAAAATATATGTTACTTATATCATGGAAGACATCCAACACCATGGCAAATAATCTTGGCCATGGAGAAATTTGAAGAGTTTTCTCTAATAACATTATGAGACCAAATTTTAGCCAATCTCTTAGTTTGATTCATTATTATTTCATTCCATAATAGATTCATATAACATGTCCTAAAGTTTTTTTTTGCTTATATTTTGTATCTTTAAAATTATATTATTCTCATTTGTTCTATTCTTTCTTGGCTCCCATCTCACCTAATAATCTTCAGAAATCTAAGTTCTGGGTAAGAAAAGGCATAAGAACTAACATTTTTTTGTAAAGCAGTGGTAAACTTTTGCTATTTATTTATAGTGCTATTGACTTGTAAAAAGCACAGTGTTAACTCCTTTTTTGGATTGAAATTTTGGTTGAGGCTTAGTTGATGTTTGAGTCAAGAAACCATTCTTAAAACACAGGCTTCATGTTTTTGCTAATGTGAAAAGTAGCACTATAAAATGAGTGCAAATATACCTGTCAGGTCCAAAGGAAAATCTAGTTTCCAAAAACTCCAAATGCTATACATATATCCATACTGGATCATAGAAAGATTTCTTGTGGTTAGAGAAAAAGCAACCTGCTTCAGGAACTTGTGAAATTGTTTCTGCTCAATCAAAAAAAGTAATTTCTCTTGTCTCTAGCAGAAGATACATATGACTATTCACCTGACATATATTTGTGGTGCCTGATAGCATATCAGGATCTATGCTAGTCTTCAGCCTCCCTTAATTCCTACTCACAAGTACTTGTTACATATTGCAAAGCTTCAATACCAGTCTCTTAGCCCTTCTCTCCACCTAGTTCTTACCCTTCCTATAACCCAGTTATTCTCACTACATCCTTCTCCTTGATTCCCATTTTGCTTTTTCAATTCTACATTCTCTGCTGTTCTCCAATTCCCTCATTGGGATCAAGAATAAACTTCTCTGATGATGGTTGAGCAAGGCAGAAAAATGTCACTAGAAGTCATTTTATTGTTATGCTTTGTTGTTATTGTTTTTGGTTTTTGTTTGTTTGTTTGTTTTGGCTAAGCTATCTAATCTCAGGTTCTTCAGTACCCAAGCAGTGTCAGATTTTCCTTCTTTGGTATGAGTCTTAAATCAAGTCAGATATTGATTTGGTTACTCCAACAAATTACATTATACTATGGTCCTAGCATATTTGTATTACAGGTGAAGGCTTCATAGGGGCACCAGCTTGACTTCTCCACGTTCAATGAGTTGTGCAGGTAAGCCTTCAGCAATGGAGTTAGGTTTTAGCAATAAACTTGAAAAAAAAAAGAAAAGGAACAAAACTTTTTTCTATGTGATTTTCAAAATTCATGTAAACACGAACATCAATATAATTGTATTCCATTAAATTTGATGTAAATTAATTTGAAATGGTTAAAATCAAGAAATTATATTACTGACAAAACATAGAAGGTGATAGAAAAATTCACTTGTGTGTGAGTAAATAATGATTGCTAAGAGAAAAAGAATTAATCTTTCTAGAGGTAAGACCCCTTATTTACTGTTCAATAAAGAGTAGTCAGAACTGAAATCATATATACAAACAAGAAACATATTTATATATTTGTGGATACACACACAATCATACACATACATATGCACACTTACACACACATACATGCATAAAAGTCTATCAACTTGTGAATGGGTGAAAATACTTAGGAGAAGCTAAAGGAAGGAAATTAAATGAGAAAAGTATAATTCTATAATACTTTGAA
Source organism: Arvicanthis niloticus (assembly GCF_011762505.2). Classification (NCBI taxonomy): domain Eukaryota; kingdom Metazoa; phylum Chordata; class Mammalia; order Rodentia; family Muridae; genus Arvicanthis; species Arvicanthis niloticus. Next base: position 68,648,723 of record NC_047667.1, on the reverse strand, counting down.
ATTAAATTTTAAGATTTAATTAAAATATTTAATTTTAAAATATTAAAATAGAATAAATATTTTCTCATTAACAGGTAAATAATGTAAAAAAAATATTAAATGACATCAGTTATATGTCCTAAGGCAGCAAAGCCCAACATTCTTGAATGTAAAGATAGAAAGAGGAATGAACACAGATACACATACAAAAACAATTGTAGTTAAGTCTACATTAAGAATATTGCTTTATGATTTATTTCATATGTTAAAATGATAACACAGAAATTTCTTTAGAAATTGAAAATCCTAAGAATAGATGAGATAATGAGATATTTTCTGTCAGATCCTTATTGAAATCCTGTGAAATCAGAACTGTGGAAACTGTATGATTACCCCCAAGGGGGGCAGTTTATGAATCAAATAGCAACTTTTGAAAAGAAATGAAACAATGGGCCTTTTTTTGTCATTCAGGAAGGCATACTTGGAACTACTGAAGGAAATGTTAAGATGTGCTGTCTATTCTTTCTTACCTTTTCAGAGAAGACACAGGAAAGTGTCTGGTGGTTTTCAATCCCCCAATGTTTCATTTCATCCCATTATAGTGAAAAGATTCCAAAAAGTATTGATGTTTCTAGTTACATACATCTTATAATTTAATCCTCATCCTAAACTTTGCCAGTTTCCTTGGTAAGTTTTAGTGCACTTTATATTTCTCAAGGGATAATATTCCCAAATACTTGTCATTTTAAAATATTCGTGTGTATGTGTACATGTTCATGTGTGTACACAGGTGTATATGCACACGTTTATGTGCTCACGTGGAGATCAGAAGTCATCCTCTGATATTATCTGCCTATTTGTGACAAGATCTCTTACTAGCACCAAATTTACATGATTACGCTGCACTAGATAGGCAGTACTCTATAGCGATCCACCTGTCTGACATATTCATGCTAGTATTACAAACACATTTTTTACCTGGGCTTCAGGATGGAACTTGAGTCTTCATGCTTCCATGGTGATCACTGTATTGACTGAGAAACCTCCTTAATCTAATTTCGTGTCTTTTTCATACAGAATATTGTAGACATCCCTCCAACTTAGAGCAAATACACTGGGGGAAAGGTTGTATAGATGGCTCAAAAAACAAGAAATAAATATGAGCACTGCACCAACAGCTAGAGAGAGTAAAGGCTTTCTTTGGATATTGCTTATTCACTTTTTGCAGATTGGATAACTGGTAAACATACTTTTACTTAAAAAGCAATCTTTGCTCGGATGCTATTTTCTCACCATGCTTTAGTTTACACTTTCATCAATCACACTCCTCCAATTTTTTTTGTTAAATAACCACTGTTAATTCATACTGTGAATGACTTTAAGAGTGACATTTACTTGTATATATTTTATTTACTCACTTTTCACTATAAGAAATAAGGAAAATGCCATCCCACAGTCCAAAACTCTAACCCAGAATTGTTCCTGTCTAAAAAAAAATTCTCAGGGAAGAAAATAGAGAAGAGACTGAGGAAAAGAGGTTCAGAGACTGACCCAAATTGGAATCCACCCCAAGGGGAAACTCCAAGGCCTGACACTATTACTAAGGCTATGGTTGCTTACAGATTGGAGCCTAGCATGGCTGCCCTCTGAGAGGCCAAACTAGCAGCTGAAAGATTCAGATGTATATATACTTACACCCAACCAATGGAAAGAAGCTGGGGACCTCTGTGATTGAATTAGGGAAAAGCTGAAAGAAGCTGAGAAGGAGGATGACAATATCAGAAGACCAGCAGTCTCAACTAACCTGGACCCCAGAGATCTCTCAAATAGTGAGCCACTAACCAGCCATCACACATGAGGTGGTCTGAGGCCCCTGACACATATACAGCATATACTGGTCTGCCCTCATTGAGAGAAGAAGCACCAAACCCTTGAAAAACTTGAGGCTCCAGGAAGTGGAGAGGTTTGATAGGGTAGGGATCGGGGTGTCATCTTGAAAACAGGGGAGAAGGAATGGAATGAGGAACAGTCAGAGGGCAGACCAGAAGGGGGCTAACCACTGGACTTTTAAAAATGATTAAAGAATTTAAAAATAAAGAAAAGAAATAAAGGAAATTATTTAAATTTAAGATACCTTTGCATAAATATCCAAATATTTTCTAGAACTTAATTGTAATGTTTGGCTATGTCTGTCTTCCATAATGGGAGTGGAGATGAGTTCATTCTTCATTTGAATAGTGAAATAGTTTGGGGAAGAATATTATAGAAATTATGTGGGATTCCTTCTGCGACATTTCAAATAATATTTACAATAAGAATAGTAAGTTGTAGTCATTTTGTGAAAGGCTCCATCATGAACATATCATTCCAGGTTAGTTAAAATTTTTAGAAAAAATAAGAATAGTTTTAGTAGACCAGAGGGGATTTAATGGTTCTCTATAAGTGTATTGGAAAACCACCTGCTAGATGCAATATTTCTCAGTAAAAAAACTATACTCAAAATTAAACTATTCATTTTCATACATTTTAAGAGTACCAAACCCACAAATCCTGCACTTCAAAGGATAATTGATGGAAAACTCTAATGCAAGGAGGAAAACTACAACCTAGAAAAAGCAAGAAAGTAATCTTTTAACAACCCTAAAAGAAGATAGCTACATGAACATAATTCCACCTCTAATAACAAAAATAACAGGAAGCAACAATCATTTTCCTTCATATCTCTTAATATCAATGGACTCAATTCCCCAATAAAAAGATGTAGACTATTGGACTGGATACATAAACAGGGCCCAGAATTTTGCTGCATACAGGAAACCCACCTCAGTGACAAAGACAGACACTACCTCAGAGTAAAAGAATGGAAAACAATTCTCCAAGCAAATAGTCCCAGGAAACAAACTGGAGTAGCCATTCTAATATCAAATAAAATCAATTTTTAACCAAAACTAATAAAAAAAAAAGATAAGGAAGGACACTTCCGACTTATCAAAGGAAAAATCTACTAACATAAACTCTTAATTCTGAACATCTATACTCCAAATGCAAGGGCACCCACATGCATAAAAAAACTTTACTAAAGCTCAAAGCACAGATTGTACCTCACACAATAATAGTGGGGAATTTCAAAATCCCACTCTCAGCAATGGACAGATCATAGAAGCAGAAACTAAACAGAGACACAATGAAATTAACAAAAGTAATGAACCAAATGAATTCAACAGATATCTATAGAACATTTCATCCTAAAACAAAAGAATATAACTTTTTCTCAGCAGCTCATGGTACCTTCTCAAAAATAGACCATTTAGTTAGACACAAAACAGGCCTCAATAGATACAAAAAGATTGAAATAATCCCTTGCATCTTATCAGATCACCATGGACTAAGGCTGGCCTTCAATAATGACAAAAACAATTGAAAACACACATATATGTGGAAATTGAACAGCATTCTACTCAATGATGATTTGGTCAAGGAAGAAATAAAAGAAAAAATTTAAAACTTTTTAGAATTTAATGAAAATGAGGACACTTCATATCAAAACTTGTGGACTCCAAGAAAGCAGTACTAAGAGGAAAACTCATAGCTCTAAGTGCTTACAAAAAGAAACTGGAGAAAGCATACACTAGCAACTTGACAGCACACCTGAAAGCTCTAAAACAAAAAGAAGCAAATACAACCAAGAGGAATAAATAGCAGGAAATAATCAAACTCAGGGCTGAAATCAACCAAGTAGAAACAAAAAGAACATACAAAATATCAGCAAATCAGGAGCTGGTTCTTTGGGAAAATCAACAAGATAGATAGCCAGACTAACCAGAGGGCACAGAGACAATATCCAAATTAATAAAATTAGAACTGAAAAGGAAGACATAACAACAGAAACTGAGGAAATTAAAAAAATCATCAGATCCTATTGCAAAAACCTATACTCAACAAAATTGGAAGATCTGAATAAAATGGACACCTTTCTAGACAGATACCAGGTACCAAGTTAAATCAAGAGCAGATAAACCATCTAAACAATCCCGTAACCCCTAAAGAAATAGCAGCAGTCATTAAAAGTCTCTCCACCAAAAAAAAAAGCCCAGGACCAGATGGTTCTAGTGCAGAATTCTATCAGACATTCAAGGAATACTTAATACCAATTCTCTTCAAACTATTCCACAAAATAGAAACAGAAGGAACACTTCCCAGTTGGTTCTATGAAACCACAATCATGCTCATACCTAAACCTAACAAAGACCCAACAAAGAAAGAGAACTTCAGACCATCTCCCTTATGAAAATTGATGCAAAAATACTCAATAAAATTTTGGAAAACTGAATCCAACAACACATCAAAACAATCATCCACCATGATCAACTAGGCTTTATCCCAGGAGTGCAGGGATGGTTCAATATTTGGAAATCCATCGATGTAATCCACTATATAAACAAACTCAAAGAAAAAAACACACACGATCATCTCACTAGATACTGAGAAAGCATTTGACAAAATTCAACATCCCTTTATGGTAAAAGTCTTGGAATTCAGGCCCATACCTAAACATAGTAAAAGCAATATACAGCAAGCCAGTAGCCAACATCAAATTAAACAGAGAGAAACTTGAAGCATTCCCATTAAAATCAGGGACTAGACAAGGCTACTCTCTCTCTCCCTACCTATTCAATATAGAACTGAGGTCCTAGTCAGAGCAATTAGACAACAAATGGAGATCAAAGGGATACAAATTGGAAAGGAAGAATTCAAATTTTCACTTTTTGCAGATGACATGATAATATACTTAAGTGACTCTAAAACGTTAACCAGAGAACTCCTAAACCTGATAAACAGCTTCAGCAAAGTGGCTGGATATAAAATCACCTCAAATAAATCAGTAGTCTTCCTCTGCTCAAAGGATAAACAGGCTGAGAAAGAAATTAGAGAAATGACATCCTTCACAATAGTGACAAATAATATAAAATACCTTGGTGTAAATCTAACCAAGGAAGTGAAAGATCTGTATGACAAGAACTTCAGGTCTCTGAAGAAAGCAATCGAAGATCTCAGAAGATGGAAAGATCTCCCATGCTTGTGGATTGACAGGATTATTATTGTAAAAATGACCATCTTGCCAAAAGCAACCTACAGATTCAATGCAATCCCTATCAAAATTACAAATCAATTCTCCAAGATAAAGAGCACTTTGCAAATCCATTTGGAATAACAAAAAAAAAAAAAAAAAAAAAAAAAAAAACCCAACAAAAAACAACAAAAAAAAACAGGATAGCAAGAACTATTCTCAACAATATAAGAACTGAAGGAGGGGCCGTCCAGGCTATTACACTAAAAGCTAGAACAAGACAAGGCTGTCTATTCTATTCATACATACTCACTATAGCATTTGAATTTTAGCTAAACCAATAAGATATCTAACAAAGAGATCAGAGGATACAATTCAGAAAGGCAGAAATCAAAGTATCATTATTTGAAGACTCTATGTTAGTGTGTATAAGTGACCTAAAAATTTCACCAGTCAACCTGTGCAGCTGATAAACATATTTAGATATTGGCTGAATATTAGATTAACTCAAAAATTATATTTATCATATATTTAAAACAAAAGACAAATTGAGTGAGGAAAAAATCAAGGAAACAGAAATCAGGGAAACAGTACCCTTCACAATAGTCACAAACCATATAAAATATCTTGGTGTAACCCTAACACAGTAAATAAAAGCCTTCTAAAATAAAATATTTAAGTCTTTGAAGAAATAAATTGAAGAATGTATCAAAAAATATATATTTCATGCTCAAGATTCTGTAGAATTAGGACAATAAAAATGTTCATCCTACCAAAGATAATCTCCAGAATGAATGCAATCACCATAAAAATTCAAAAACTTTTTTTATAGACATTGAAAGAACAGTATACAACTTCATATGAAAAACAAAACAATAAAATCTCAGATAGATAAATTAATCTTAGGCAATAAAAGGAGCTATCACCCTTTAATTTCAAGATGTATTACAGGATTATAATAATAAAAATGAAATGATATTGGCACAAAAAAGACACACTGATCAATGGAATCTTATCAAAGACCTACATATAAGTCTATATACCATTGAGCATCTGATTTTAAATAATAAAATTGTAAATACTCAATGGAAAAAGAAAACATCTTCAACAAATAGTAAATGTTAGCATGTTCAACAAATAACTGAATGTTATCATGTACAAGAGTCAAAATGGGTCCATATGAATGATCCTGCTTGAAACAGAAGTCCTAGTAGAGCAAAGACCCTCAACTTAAACCACAAACACTGATCCTAACAAAACAGAAAGGGGAGAATATCCTTGAAAACATTCGTAAAGAAGACAACTTTCTGAACAGTCCATCAATAGCACAGACAATAAAATTGACAATTAGTAAATGAGACCTCCCTGACTCGGTCCCTTCTTTCTATCAATCTATGATTTCTAACCTATTTTCTCTTTTCAGTGAGATACGGGCATTCCCTTTGGACCCTCCTTTACTTAGCTTCTTTGAGTCTGTGGATGGGAACAGGAGGGTTTAGGTGGGTGTTATAAGTGGGAACAGTACTGTGAGAGAAAATGGGAATGGGGGGCATCTCTGAGACAAGCTAGAAACCTAGGACAATGGAAATTCCCAATAATCTATGAGGGCAACTTTAGATAAGACTCACAGCCATGGGGGTATGGACCCCAAAATGAGCAACTTCTATAAACAAGCAAGACTTCCAAGGGAAGGATGGGGACAACAACCCAGCGCCAAACCCTTATAGCCACAATTTGTTCTGCCTACATTATCTGCACAGATAACCAGGGATCAGGAATTGAAGAAATGGTCAATCAATGAATGGCTTAGTTGAGACCCATGACATCAGAGGGAATTCACTCCTGACACTGTTAATGACATTCCACTATAGCTACAAACAGCAACCTAGCATAACTATCATCAGAGATGACCCACCTAGCAACTAAGAGAGACAGATGTAGAGACCCACTGACAAACATTAGGAAGAGCTTAAGGAATCCTGCAGAAGATGAGGAGGAAAGACTGAAGAGGCCAGGATGATCAAAGACAACCCAAGAAACCCTACAGAATGAACTAACTTGGGCTCATAGGGGCTCATAGCATTTGAATCATCAGCCAAAAATCATGCTTGGGATAGACCTAGGACTTCTGTCCATACGTTATTGCTGTGAAGCTTGGTCTTCATGTGGGAGTCCTAATGGCAGGAATAGAATTTGTCTCTGTCTCTGTTGTCTGGCTTTTGATCCATTTCTCCTAACTGGAGTTGTTTAGCTAGCCTTAAAATGAGAAGATGCTCCTGGTCTTACTGCAACTTAATATCCCAAGGCTGATTGATCGCCATGGAAGGTCTCCCCTTTTCTTAAGAGAAAGGAAGGGGTAGTAAATGGAAGGAAGGAGTAGGTGAGAGGGAGGGACTGAAGGGAGTTGAGGGAAGAGAAGCTGTGACTGGGATGTAATTAAAATCCTAATTAACAATAATAATTTAAATGTAAAAATATAAGTAAGACCTCTAAAACTGAAATGCTTCTGTACATCAAAGGACATGTTTAGTAGGACAAAATGTCAGCCTGGGAATTGGGAAAAGTTTTGAACCAACTCCACATCAGGCAGAAATTAACTCTCTAAAATATATGAACTCAAGAAACTAGACATCACGAAACCAAATAATTCAACTAAAAATGGGCACAGATGTAAGCAAATTCTCAGTAGAGGACTCTCAAATGCTAGTGAAATTTTAAAGACATATTGTGTATCTTTAGCCAAGAGGAAAATGCAAATAAAAATTTCTTTGAGATTCTATTTCACACCTATGGGAAGAGCAGAAAGGAGTGACAGCTACTTCTAGAGAGAATGTGAACCCAAGGGAACACTCCTTTCTCTCTAGCAAGAATGCAAATTTGTATAGCCACTATGAAAATCAATGTGGTTTCTCAGAAAATTAAGAATTGATCTACCTCAAAACCTAGCTATACCTTTTGGGATAACCCACACATATTGCCTGGCTATGAAATTATGTCTTTGTAGTCTCTATTACTAATCTCTGTGCTAGTAGCTGCAGCAGACTAGCAGGATATGAAAACGTTTGTCCCTTACTCACCTGCCCAAAAAGAAAGGCCAGCTGCCATGGAGAGAAATCTCTCTCACGATGCTAATAGCATTGTTTTGCATGAGAAATAAATGTAGTATTTAAGAAATAAAGTGGTGGAGGCTGATGTTGGGTAGAGGAAGATAGAAGCATAAAGACTTGGCAGAGAGATGGAAGCAGAACAGGAACAGAACTGGGAGGAGAGCCCAGAGAGCAACACAGAGGGATACAATGGGGAAGTCAGGTAAAATTACATAGGCTAGCAGAGGGACTATCCCAGCAACCAGGCCAACAGCCTTATACCATAGAGATGTGTCTTGTGTCTGTACTATTATACCCAAGTGGAACCCTTAAAGCCTCCAAAACATACCACTCCTGGGCATATACCCAAAGGATGCCCCATCCTATTATATGGACACTTGTTAAAGTATATTCATTGTGGCTTTATTTGTAATGGCCAGAAATTGAAAACAGCCTAGATATTCCTTAACTGAGGAATGAATTAAGAAGATTGCTATTTACACAACCGAGTATTGTTCAACTTAAAAAAAAAAAAAAAAAAAAAAAAGACATCTTGAAAATTGCAGGAAAACAGATATAACTAGGAAAAATCATCTTGTGTGAGGTGACCCAGACCCAGAAAGACAAATATGGTATGTACTCACTTATAAGTGTATATCTGCTGTTAAAAAATGACGATCGAGATGATCAAGTTATAATCTATATATACAGAGAGGTTAGGTAAAGAGAAATTCTATAAGGGGCATTATAGATCTTCCTAGAAAATGGAATAGAATAGATTCCTCGGGTGGACTGGAGCAGATGGGAATAGCAACAGGGCGTATCAAATGTGGAGAGAGGAATGGAATGATAATGCGGGGATAAGTAGCTACAGTGGGAGTTTTAGGGGCTGTGTGCCAACCTAGGTCAATGACAATTCTTGGAATATATGAGATTGGTCCTAGTGATAATTCCTAGTAAAGGATAATAGGATGCTTGATCTGACCATTTTCTCTAATCCAGAAGGTATCTGCTCATGAACAGAAACACCAACCCAGCAAAATTCCGCAGCCAAACAGTAGGCACAAAGTTAGCCAAATTGGTGATTTCCACTGGGTCACTCACCTATTAGCTCAGGAAACCTGTGGAAGAGTGGGAGGAAGAAATGTAGATGCCAGAGTGCAGATGAGTAAGAAAGTAAGGGCTGAGGCTTAATAGTGATGTGTTTGTGTGTCAAGTTGACAAGAGGTCAACTGTACTGGCTAGTTTTGTGTTAAGTTGACACACGCTGGAGTTATCACAGAAAAGGTAGCCTCCCATTTGAGATCCAGCTGTAAGGCATTTTCTCAATTAGTCATCATGGGTGGAAGGGCTCATTGTGGGTGGTGCCATCCCTGGGCTGGTAGTCCTTAGGTTCTATAAGAAAGCAAGCTGAGCAAACCAGGGGAAGCATGCTAGTAAGTAACATCCCTCCATGGCCTCTGCATCTCCTGCTTCCTGACCTGCTTGACTTCCAGTTCTGACTTCCTTTGGTGATGAACAGCAATGTGGAAGTATAAGCTGAATAAACCCTTTCCTCCCCAACTTGCATTTTGGCCATGATGCTTTGTGAAGAAATACAAACCCTAAGACAAATAATCTCTTTTTATTATACAGAATTGAGACTAAGACTAGGGGAAGAACTACAGAATTACTCTGCCTGCAGTTCTAGGTTACTTTCATTTCCCCCTAGAGAGAGTGACTGTAGCATATGTTTCTCTTGAATTTATGAAAAGCCTTCACTTTAATATTATTGGTAACATCTAATTTCTGGATATCAGGCAGGCTCCTACTAGGTCTTGCCAGATCACCAAATACTGGTTTAATCAAGGAAGAAAGAAAGAAAAATAACAGTAAATAGATTTAAAAAATAAGTACTAAAAATAATTGCAGAAATGTTATCACAAGATGCTTGTGCCAAAGAAGCAGGACTTTGGGCCTCTCAGTACTCATACTGCAGCCCACAAGAGGCCGTTGCCTCACATTCTAAAACACAGTACCCCTGGCAGGATTCTCTTCTTTGTCATCAGGGGTTCCAGACATCTCAAGCTTAATGTGGGGTGTCTCCAATGCCAGAGTAGTCAAAGACACCAGGAGGACAAGGTCCACAGAATCAACTAAGCAGGACTCATAGGGGCCAACAAAGAATGAAATGGCAATCATGGAGCCTATATGGATCTTGACTGGGTCCTCTGAAGGTATATATGTTATAGTTGTAAGCTTGTGGTAATTATGGGTCACTAACAGTGGCATGGAATGTGTGTGGCTCATTTTCTTATTATTGAACACTTTCCCTCCTACTGAGTTGCCTCATATATCCTTGATATGAGGATCAGTAACTAGTTTTATTATAACTTATTATACTGCATTCAGTTGATATAAATGGGAGGCCTGCTTTTTTTCTGAAGGAAAATTGAGGAGATCTAGGGTAGAGGGGAGGAATAGGGTCAGTTAGATGTTAGAGTAGAGGGAAGTGAAACTGTAGTAAGGAAGTATTCTATGAGAGACTAATAAATATAAGAATAAATATTTTAAATAATTGAATAACAAAAAATAAAATTTACAGTTAATAGAATCTGAAAATGCAAATGTAAGTCGTATATAAGACAACATTAAATCCCAGGCTCAGAATTATGATATAGCACAGGAATATATTCATCACAAATTAAGCAAGACATTTCCTACTTGAGAGTCTTTAATCCCTTAATAAAGATGTCAGTTTTCAAATATGATATTTACAATTAAATAATCATACAAGGGCAGCTACTTGTGGCTGATCATTTTTATCTCTTTCCAAGTATATATCTATTAGCATGAATTGAGGCATTGTCTAAAAATATATAGCATGGAAATGGACAATTATTATAGGTTAATATCTATATCTGACTATTATCTATCTATCTATCTATCTATCTATCTATCTATCTATCTACCTGTCTATCTAGCTATCTATATATTTATCTACCTTAAAACATGTGCTATGATGCAGTTATCATGATGAGGTATATACTATAAAAAGAGTCCCTGGCCCTGATGTGTGCAGAGGTTTAATTTTTCCTTCTAACTATATAAGTAAATATGGAATACTTACTATCCCAGCATACTAGTTAATAAAACATAGACATCTCAACATTACATATGAAAACAAGTGCATTTGAGGTTCCATAGTCATATAGGAATTTGACTCTTCTGACTTTCACAGAAGCACTAGTCACATAATGTTATCTCTGTCTGAAATCCTGGCTACATGTTTGCTATGATGATGGACATATGTGAGGTTGAGGAAGAATATCTTTATAAGTGCACTGTCTTATTTTAGCAAGTGTTTCTTTGAGGTCATGAAAAGAGAACTGGTACATAACTCTGATTCAAGGACCAAGCAAAATACAATTTGTGGCATTAACAGATGTCAGGAAGGTCATACAAATTGGCAGTCATCCAACTTACTTTGAAGTGGCATGTATTGCTTGGCAACCCTTAAAACAAGAAATTATGAAACAGGATATTTTAGCAATCAGCAACCTGCTTAAGCACAAGTGCTTGACATAATAAGAAACAGAACAGAAAAAAGAAGGTCACATATAAACAAGGGAATGTACTTTCTCCTCAGAGACAATTTGAAAGATGTACATTGCTGAAATAGTTCTTTTGGGATTTAGCATATTTAATATCTGGGCTTTATTGCTGTGTCAGCATGTCAGACATTAGTCTGTAAGCCTTCCTTTGATGTATGTTTTTCTTCATTTATGTTGTGTACACTGTGTGTTGACTGATATTTCCCTTTGCTAATTATTAAGTGGTCTTATATTAAGGAAAGATGTAAACTAAAATATTAAAATGAATATTTAAAATTAAAATGACTGTTTTAATGGTATCCTTTACATATTGGTAAAATAATTAGAATTGTTATAGTAAGTATGCATAGCTAGCATTTACTCAATGATTTCTCCTTTTTTATAATCTTGTGTTTACTCAGTTGTTTATTTTATTTTTTCTGATTTCATATTCATTAATTCATTATGAGAATTTCAATATATATGTCAATATATATACAGATTTTATAAATGCATGCACAAAGCTAGACAGTATTGGTACTCAAGATCATTTAGAAAATCACCAAAATTACTTGGTTTTAGTTTGACTCCATGTATTTCAGTGTTAATAAGCTTTAGTATCAGTTAGACAGTATCCAAGTTTTATTGTTTTCAGAATTAGGTAAGTTAGTTTTATAAATGTGATTTTCTGCATGATAAGTTGGTGGATATTCTGTGCCCTTTCTTTCATCACTTATTCATGGAAAATATAATACTTAATGAGAGGTCTATATTTTCATCTTTCAATTCTTTCATCACCTTCACTTCAAGATTGGAAATGCTCAATAATGCCACTATCACACTCTACATTACAATTCAACTAACAAGATAGTCATGGATCATGATTCATGTTTAGAACTAGAAAAACTCCTCTAAGAAACAAGTAAAGTGTACAAAATCTAAACAAAATAATGTGTTAAATTTTTACCTTGATCAACAACAGAATTACTAAAGTAAAATAAGTTTGGAGTTTAAGAATCAGAAAATTTTAAAATTTGAATCCATTTTCAAATAAATTGTTTACATAAATTCTATTATTTGCATTAATTTTATTGATTGGAATTAAAGAATAAAATAATATAATGCCCCTAGGTATATATATTTGCATCTGATATAATTACATCAATATATGTTATGGTTGTTAGCTTGTATTATTGGTGGGATACTAACAATGGGAGTGACGGTATATCTGACTCTGTTTCCTGTTCTTGAACACGTTCCCTCCTACTATGTTGCCTCATCCAATCTTGATATGAAGGACAGTACTTAGTTTTCCTGTATCTTTTTCTTTATTGAATATTTTATATATTTACATTTCAGATGTCATTCCCTTTCCATATCTCCCCTCCCCAGAACCCCCTATCCCATCCTCCCTCCTCCTTTTTGCTTTTATCCCATTTTAATTACATGCCTGTATTAAGGTCAGTTCTAGGTTGAGGGTCTAGCAATACAATAGATGCAAATAATCAAGGAACAAGCAAGACAATAAACACAAATAATCAAGGAATAAGCAAGTTATTAAACACAATTATGTGAACACTCCCATAATCACTGTTTCTAAGGCCTTATCAGGATGACCAAAATATCTGAGCCAACTTCCCTCTCCTAGCCCAAAGTCATTTTTATATCTGAAACCTACTTCCTTGTTTTAGCCTAAAATTTAGATTCCTGTCTGAAATTACTTCTTTGTTCTAGCCTAATATTTAGATTCCTACCTGAAATTACTTCTTTGTTCTAGCCTAATGTCAGATCCTGCCTGAAACTTACTTCCTTGTCCTTGGCCAATATCATATCCCTGCCAAGTAGCCCATTTTCTTGTTCTTGGCCCATGTCAGCTTCTTGCCAAGCAGCCCCAAAGGTTCTCTGCCTCTCCCCCTTTTTTATTTCATTAACAAGACTGAGCCTGTCTTAGGTCATTCTGACAAGAATGCCTTTCTTACCCATCATGGAATATGCATTATCCAAAGCAATGCACTTCTGTCTTAGGTTGGTAAGGCTCTGTGAAGAATCTTACCCATCCTTGGCTTGCCAGCCTGTTAATTTAATAACTCTGTCTAGGGATCCATTTTCAGGTTCAAGCTATATAATTAGGCTGCCAACATGTTGATGTTGTTAAAAACAAGCTTTAACATGATGGGAAGGAAAAAAAGTATTCCCAGAACAAAAAGGGCTAGCATGATCAAGCTATATATGCCATTCTTGAAACTTGACCAAAATAGAAATACTGACCTCAAGCCATCTTGTTATGCTGTATTTGGTTGATATCCCTGAGAGACCTTCTTTTTTTCTGAAGGGACATGGAGGGGGAGGAGTTTTATTAGTATAAATTTGTGAAAATCATTGAGTGAGAAGGAAAAGCTTCTACATTGGACTGTACAAGTTTGAAATATCATTTAAAAATATTTCCTGGGCTGGTGAGATGGCTCAGCAGTTAAGAGCACCAAATATATATATATATATATATATATATATATATATATATATATATATATATATATATTTCCTGGGCTGGTGAGATGGCTCAGCAGTTAAGAGCACCAACTCTTGAGGAGGTCATGAGTTCAAATGCCAGCAACCAAATGGTAGCTCACAACTATCCATAATAAGATCTAATGCTCTCATATGGATGTCTGAAGACAGCTACAGTGTACTTTGGGCTGGAGCAAGCAGGAGTCAGAGTGAGCGAGACCTGGAGTGAGTGGGGGCTATAGCAAGCAGGGCTGGAGCAAGAGTAAGAAGGGAAGGGGAAAAAATATTTTCTAGTTTTTTAAAATTTAATGCCTGGGTGTTATATCTACATTTTTCTTACCTCTTCCTCTCTTCTTTATAAATTCTTCTGTTTCTTTGCATCCTGATTTCATGATCTCTTCTTTATCTGTGTTACATGTTTTGAAATTTTGTAAGGGGATACTGGACCCAATCATGTAGCTTCATTTATTTCCACTTCACATCTCTATAGCATGAGAGAAGACAAAACCATTTACTAAACATTTATTAATTTGACCTTGAGTCTGCGAATATTATTTGCCAATTCTGTGACTGTTAAATGTGATCATAGCTCTTAAAGCCCTTAAGATCTTTATGTTGTTCTGTCTTTCTCTTGCTCTGTCTCTATCTTGTAGTATTAATACTTTAATAAATCCTGGTTGGAGTTACTGCCTGCCTCAGTGGTTTATGTTCTGAAATACAACACACACACACACACACACAGCCTTTATATTTTAATATGTCTTAAGCAGCACAATAGATGGGCAACTGCTTAACATTCATGCCATTAGAATCTACCTCCCACCAATAACTTCAAGTTATTACTTACTCATTTCTATGCTCCAACTTGGCTACTCATAACTCCAATTAGGCAGCCCTCTGGGCCATGTTTTCTTGACCCCAAGGCCAGGGCTCTCTCCTTGCTTCTCTACTCCATGGCAACTTTTGTCTCTATCCTGTACACATGGCATCTTTCACTTCCTCCTTCCTCACAGTCCCAAGCCCAGGAACTTTAAATTCTGCCTATGTCTCTCCTCCCCAGGTCCTGGCTCCTGGTATCTTTATTTACCCATCAGAATTAACTTGGGGCAAGTTCCCAGAAGCTACATGCAGACCCTCTCCTGCAAACAGTTGTGGGGGACCCAATTAGCATTGGAACACAGGCAGTTACACTGTCTTTCTCTTCTTCTCTTTCTAATTCTTTGTCTCTTTTCTTCCATCTCATGCTGCCAGTGTGTGTGTGTGTGTGTGTGTGTGTGTGTGTGTGTGTGTGTGTGTTTGTGTGTGTGTGTGTGTGTGTGTGTGTTGCTGTACATAGAAGTGTGCATCCACACAGGCACATGTGTACTGTGGAGTACATGTGGAGATCAGAAACCAACTTGTAATAGTCATTTTTTCCATCTGTCATGTGAGTCCCAGAAATCAAACTAGGGTCATCAGAATTGTTGACTTGCACCTTCCACCATCGGGTCATCCTGTCCTTTGTTCAGAGGATGTTTTTAAATGAACCTGGAACTTAAGGATCACAAAACTCCAGGGAAACTCTTTCTTGTAGTATTGGTATCAGAGGGAGACTCTACTATATTTGGTTTATCTGTGGTTTTATCAGGATATAACTCAGGTCCTCATGATAGCATGCAAAGCACTTTAGCTGCAGAGTCATCACCCCACTTTAGCCAGTGTTTTATAAAAGCAGAATTTAGCATGCTATATCTGTGCTAGTACTCGTACAAACAGGCATACAATTTTTAAATTGAATTTTTACTATAAAAGTCTTTTTAGACTCTCAGTAGAATGAGCATTTGTGAAAAACAATGTTCTCCATATTAACTTAACACTGGTGTGGTGCTGTTTTTAATTTCTTCCTTAGTGCTTTCCAGGTGCCACCATAAAATACTACGAAGTATGGAGTGGAACCAAGTCCTACTGTCAACGTCTTCCCCTAGTGTGTCCAAACTCTGGTGCACATTGAACAGAAAAGGATGAATCGCAGTTCAGACTGGGAGGGTCAGCAGGATACCAATCCAACAGTGAATGCATGTTTGTGCATGTGTGCATGAGTGTGTCCTGTATTGTCCTTGGAGTATGTTAACACTGAAGATTTCAGTATTACAGTTCTTTTAGGTTATAGCTCTTTTAGATGAAATTCAATGAAGCAGCTCTCTAACATGGTATTCAATATTATTCAATAAACATCTTACCTTTATCGGGGTGGACTTGTACACATAAACTTTATTCAGGTGAGACAGGGCCATGTATAAGATCCTTGGATATTAGGAAGGGGTTCTTCTTAGAGTAAAGTTTCATTGGCTGAGGTTAAGGATTCCTCATTTGCCTGGAAAGGCATTCCAAGAAATTGAACCTGTCATTTCACCAGAGATTACATGACATTTCCAGGGTAGAGTGTGGGTTGGGCTCCCCAGATCAGACAGAGAAGAAGCCCAACTAAGAAAACGGAGTCCTCCATTTTGATCAGAACTCAGGAAAGCTGTCCAGTCAGGGTAGACAACAGCCTTATTAGAAGGGTAAAATATATTAGTGTGTATATTTTGCCCATGGATGGTGTACAACCTTGTAATTATTAAAAAAATATATTTTATTGTTCATGAGATTATCAGAGGAATAAATTATAAAATTAAACAGAAAAAAATACAATGAAAAGGTTAAATGGCTATGATTTTAAAATATTTTAGTAACTCATTTTGAACAACCAAGGAAGTGGTTTTGTTACTGAATTTTTTTATCAAAATGTAGTAATATTTTGATGCATGTAAAAATAAACATTCTTTGTACTGGTTGTCAATTTTTTATTTGCTGCTACTAAAACTGTAAATACTGTCACTTAGTTATTCAAACAGATGTAGGGTTGTACACAGGTATTTTATTTGTATGTTTTGACTTGGATTTCCCAGGACCCTGTATGACACATGCTGTGTTCAATTTGCTTTTTGGTTGTCAATACAAAGAAACATAAGACAGCACAAGACTGCCATGAAATGCAAAACAATTGTTTCTGTCTAACCTTCCATATTTGACTCCCAAAATAAGCAGTATCTACACTAGTTGTCTGTAAACAAAAAACTGACCAGAAGAGTTGAAGACAGATAAAATTAACAATGCTTGAATATCAAGTATTCCTCTTTCTCTCCATCCCTCCCATTATTTTGAACTCTAAGCAAACTTTATTCAGAAATAACACTGACATTTTAATTCCTTTCCTAATGTTTTCTTTTTTCTTTACCGATACATAAAATAGAAAAAAATATTTGAAGGACTTGTCATGAAGAAACAACATTAAAAGGTTGTGCAGATTGTTAAGTGAGGAATAACACTTCCCATGCAAGCCTGAAGACTAGAGTCTGATCCTGGGAACCACAGTGGAAGGAGAGAATGGACTACAGGAAATTGTTCTGACCTCAAAATATTGCCATGGTAAATAACAGAGAGAGAGAAAGAGAGAGTGGGTGAAGGAGAGGGAGATGGAGATAGAGACACAGAGAGACAGAAGAGACAGAGACAGAGAGACAAAGACAGACTGACTAATGTTGAATAAAATCAAAGTAAAAACTAAATGACATTATAACATTATGAAAATTAAATGGATCTCAGGCAGCACATCCAGTTTTCATTTATGACTTGATTTCACAATGAAACCTCTGGTCATTTCCAAGGTGCTATGTTATTAATTTAAATATATAATTTGAACTCCATTTACTTTGATTAACTAGGTATTGTGCTTATAATGTTTACAGATTGAATAATTATTACTAGGCTGCATACTGTGTTATAGAAAATGAGAAAGGCTTCTGTAGAAATCAGTCTGGTACATGTTGCTGGTGATTTCTCCCATCAGCTTGTCTAAGAGTTAATGTGCTGTGTAAATAAAAATAGTTTCTAGTTGAGGTTATACTTCAATACAAGTCAATTTTATAGGAAACAAATTGATGTCTAGGTTGATCAAAAGAGAGAATAGGACAAATAAGTCTTACAGGGTCAGGTGTGCTCCCTTTGATATGAGCAGGCTGGTTTTCTTTAAATGCTTTCTTATCAAGACTGAGTACCTAAATTAGGCAGATATTGCTGCCTGCAACAGTGAAGCCAGTCTGGCTTTCTGTTAAGAATCTATGACATGCTTTATTAAACAAATCTCATTCTATTGTTAGATTGTCTGATTCATTTCTGAATATGTCTCATAAATTTTGAAAGAGATTGCCACATAATCTATGTCATCGAAAGCATAATTTCTATGAATATTAAGAAAGATGAAGGAGCAATTCTCTAATCCAATGACACAGTTCTTACTTGCTTCCCATTTTGCTCACCAGTGATTAGATTCCTACAATTTCAGAGGCTCTTAATTATGAATGAAAAGTTCTCAAATGTTGTGAATATCTAACCAGACAACTGACAATCTTATGAACCACACTATTTTATAACCTAACATGCATGATATACCTATCGTCTTTATTTACCTATCTTTTGAACTCACAGCAAGGACTTGAGATAGAAAGGAAGATTTGTCTTTGTGAAAATGTATCATCTGGTGTTAATATTGGGGTTGATGTGAAGACCCAAACAAGTGGTTCATTGAAAATTACAGTTTACAACCTCACATTTTCTACTAGTTTGACCAGAGAAGTACTCTGTGCTGGTTAGCTCTTATCCACAGAGAACCATAGAGAGTATTAATTATTTTCATCATATTGTTTTCTTTCATCAAAGGGAATCAATATTTCTTTGTATTATTTTAGGCTGATATAAAAATAAACCCATGAAATGAATGAATTATCTTTCCTCTCTGAATACCAGGTTTCCTGGTACCAAAGGATGTCATACAAGCTTCCAAGGAAGAGAAATAATCAATACTCCTACCCTGTTATGATATTCATGAACCACAACAATAACTATGCTGGCATTATAACCATAAGAAAGCAATAGTGGCACCCCATTTGGGGGTTGGGGCAACAATTATCTCTCTAAATGGACTTGACAGACTCTCAGTAAGAAGAAAACCATGTCTGGTACTGGAAATTTAGCCAACTACCCAAAGATGACCAACTCATGAATCCTAGCATCACTTTGCTAAACCTAAACTACTACAATTCCTAACTGCATTATAAATGTTTATCAATATATTCACAGATAAATGTAACTCTTATCCCTCATCAAAGAATATTCTTTTTGCAACAGATAAAGAAAAGTATAGAGCATCACTACTGATCAAAATGCAGAAAGCAACAGAGTATGTATTGTTTTGTTCTAATGGATATAGCTACAATACAAATTCTGGACCTAAGACTGAGAATATCCGGGAAGAAAGAACAGAAAATTTATAAGAACCACAGGAACAATGTATTTCTTGTGAAATTGTGTTTCCTAGAAGTGTCAGAGAGACCAAGTCCATGAGTCTTATGAGCATATCTGCTTAAATAGGTACTGAAAATAAAAATACCAATGGACATACTCATAGGAAATGTGGAAAGATCTAGAAGCCTCAACTTAGGCAAAGAACTATGGGCAACTGGATAATGCTAAAGGTGAAAGAAATGATCTTTTCCAGAAAAGACCCCAGGTACTAACTGTCTAATATCAGTCAGACAGCAGATAACTCTCTTTCCTGGCTTTCTGTTAAGGAACATCTTTATCAATATCCTGTTCTGATTAACCGAGTAAGAACAAAACTTTTGTATTTTATGCCATTTTATTTACTTGATGTTGTCACACAGTTCATATTACTAGATTATTGGAACATAAAACATACAAGTACATTAGCATATTTAATGCAGTATATATGTGAACACAGTTATATATGACTCATTTAGGTAAGTTCTAGTAAATGATATTTGTTTACTTTCGTTTCTCAGTAATAAGGATTTGTATAATAATCAATTAAATTTTTTTTTCTACTTTGGATCTAGCTTATTATACCGCATTTTAGTATTTCTATTATTGACAGAACATACTGTTGGAACATATCCATTTGGGATAAGGAAAACTGTAAAATGTTCAAAAGAAAGATTAAAATGGAAATGAGTTGAGATGTGGAAATCTCTAAACTAAGAAAATCAGTGAAAAAAAACCAAAGGTACATATTTCTAAAGGAAACTAAGTTAATTAGTGTAGCCGCCTGCGGCCACAAGTCAAGTGGGTTCACCTGAAAGGGGGCCTGGGAATGAAAGGGGACGGAGGGCGAGAAGAGATGAAGCCAAGACAAAGTTCTCTGATCAAGGCTTGAAATTTAATAATTGGCTTTCACATATAAAGGGAAAACCCCACCCCCAGATTCTCTTCTCTGTTCAGCCCAGGGGCTGGGCCAGGAGATAGCAGTCCAGAAGTTGTCAAGGCTAGCTCAGCAGGCAGTCCATTCTTCTTAGCTCAGGTAGCAGGCTCCAAGGAGCCAAGGCTGGTAATGCAATGCCTCTCCTAGGTCTTACAAGGTCCTGCTTGATCTATTGTGGTAAAAGACTTGCAGGCCTTCTCAGGCCTGGGGGAAGGGCACAAATTAGTGTCTACATTTCTGTTTCCTCTGGTTAATTTAAAAATTGATATGTAAATATGAACAGTTTACTTGAAGTCATCAGTAATCAAGCCCCCAAATGTTGATGTTTCTTGAGTTTATCAACCTCTAAACAATCACTTCCCCATTTTCACTTCAGGCATTTGGAGGATTCAATGGATATTAATTCATGTGTTCTGATTTATGCTCCTTGCTGTGATGGGCACAGAGATCGTTACAACATGGAAATTTCTAAGCTTTCAGAAAAAAATATTTCTGATAGGAGAAACAATTTGAACTATCTGTCATTGAGAAGCAGCTTCTATTTTCTTGTTTTTCAAAAGATTTCCCTAGACTATTGAGATGATAGATTATTTCCACTTTTTCAGATCCAGAATTAGTCTGTAAGCAAGGCACAATAAGAGAAAATGCTGCAAAAAAAAAAAAAATCATTCATGTCAAACAAAGGTCACTTTCTGGATCCCAAGAGCACCCTTGTAGAATATTCTAGAGCAGATTGAGCTCATGAGCTCAGGCTGTTTCAAAGTAAAGTAAAGAAGACCAAGTGTATAAATCATGAAATCTGGAGGGTCCAAGGAAACAGTTTTCTAACGTTTTGAAACTTTTACAATATTGAACAATAAACATACCATAAACATATCTGTGACATGTCTTAAAACTCAAGGAAAATTTCTAACTTTTAGTATTGTAAAATAGTAATAATTGTAACTTGGGCAGAATCAACATAAGGTACAAATATGATGAATTGAAAGTCTTAGACCATTAATAGAATGCATATATTTATACTATGATCATTATAATTTTATATTTCAGTTACAAGTTTTCCTTTAAAATTGTATTGTTTTATTTGTATGGATGCTTTCCTTGCATGTTTTGTATTGCCTGCATGCTTGGTGCATATAAATCTCAGAAGAGAGCATTTTATTCTCAGCTTAGAGTTATGTATGTGGGCCAATAGGTGCTGGAAATTACATCCAGGCCCTCTGAAGGAGCATCCAGTCTATTTAACAGGTGAACGATTTCTCTAGCCACACTTATTTTTCTTTTAAAAGCTGTTCTGGTTATTGATAGAGTCATGGTTTTCTGTGTTTGTTTTTCTGACCTCAGGTTAATATTGCTATGAACATTTGAGAGATCCTTGAGAGCTTTTAGTAGAATTTGAGACACTAGATATTGATGTATTAATTAACATTTTACCATATGATTAAGTACCTGTCACAATTTAATATATAAGAATAAATTGTTTATGTTGTCTCATGTTTATGGAGGTTCCAGGCTAAGGTTGAGTGACACTAAAAGTTGTGCCCTATATAGAACAAAACATGTAGTGGAGAGATATGTGGTAGAACAAATTGTTCAACTTCTGATCCATTAATATAAAAGAGAGTTTACATGGTCATAAATCTCACTGTGGGGATATACTCCACTGAGCTAGTGGCCTTTCAAGAAGTCTTGTTACATAAATGTTCACAACCCAACCACCCTAAAAAACAACACTCTTGACAAATGGCCCCATGGGGACCATTCTGTTTCAAATTAGCAAGCTTTCATTACACCACTCTCTTGCCACTTAATTCAATTCTTCACAGAGATAGAAAGAGTAATTCTTAAATTTATCTGGAATAATAAAAAACCCAGGATAGAAAAAAGTCATTCTTAAGAATAAAAGAACTTTGATATGGATGTCAGAAAGTGCATGCTGACAGAGCCTGATGCAGCTGTCTCCTCAAAGGTCTGCTGGAGTCTGACGTATCCAGAGGCGAATGCTCACAGCAACCCATTGATCTGACCAAGGGTTCCCAATGAAGAAGTTAGAGGACTGAAGGAGCTAAAAGGGTTGGTGGCCCCAAGAGGAGAGCAACAGTGCCAGCCAACCAGAGCTCCCCAGGGTTTAAATCACCAGACTGGGAGCACAAAGAGAGGCACTCATGACTTCAGCTGTATACTTAGGGGAGAATGGCCTTGTCAGGCATGGGTGGGAGAGGAGATCTTTGGTCCCATGAAGGCTGAACACCAAGTGGGGAGGAATTCGAGGGTAGGGAGGGGGGAGTGGGGGGTAGGTGGGGGAACACCCTTGTGGAGGCAGGAGGGGGGATGGAATAGGGGGTTCCTGGGTGGTGGGGGGAATGGGGTAAGGAGATAAAATCTGGAATGTAAACATAACATCCAATAAAAAATATGAAAAAAAAAGAATAAAAGAATTTCTAGGGGAATCACCATCCCTGACTTCAAGCTGTATTATCGAGCAATAGTGATTAAAACAAACAAACAAACATGGTATTGAAACAGAGACAGGCAGGTTGAGCAATGGAATAGAATTGAAGACCTAGAAATGAACCCACACAACTTTGATCACTTGATCTTTGACAAAGGAGCCAAAACCATCTTGTAGGAAAAAACACAGCATTTTCAACAAATGATGCTGGTTCAACTGGCAATCAGCATGTAGAAGAATGCTAATTGACCATACTTAGCTCCTTGTACAAAGCTCAAGTCCATGTGGATTAAGAACCTCCACATAAAACCAGATACAATGAATCAAATAAAAGAGGAAGTGGGGAATAACCTAGAATATATTGGCAGAGTAAAAACTTTGGTGAGCAGAACACCAACGGCTCATGCTCTAAGATCAACAAATGACAAATGGAAAATTATGAAACTGAAAAGCTTCTCTAAAGACACCTTCAATAGGATGAAACAACAATTCACAAGTTGGGAAAAGATCTTTACCCAACCTACATCTGATAGAATGCTAATATCTAATAAATACAAAGAATTCAAGAAGTTAGACTCCAGAGAACCAAATAGTCACATACTACAGAGATAAACAAAGAATTATCAACTGAGGAATCTCGAATGGCTTAGAAGCACTGAAAGAAATGGTCACCATTTTTAGTCATCAGAGAAATGCAAATAAAAACATCCCTGAGACTCTACTTTACACCACTCAGAATAGCTAAGATCAAAAACTCAGGTGACAGCAGATGCTGGTGACAATGTAGAGAAAGAGGAACACTCCTCCATTGTTGGTGGAATTGCAAGCTGGTACAATCACTCTGGAAATTAGTCTGGTAGTTTCTCAGAAAATTGGAAATAGTTCTACCTGAGGACCCAGCTATACAACTACTGGGCATATACTCAAAAGATGCTCTAACATATAACAAGGACACATCCTCCACTATGTTCACAGCAATCTTATTTATAATAGCCAGAAGCTGGAAACAAACCAGTTGTCTTTCTACAGAAAAATAGGTAAGGAAAATGTGGTACATAATTTATTCTTAATACAACAATTAGATTTAAATTTCACAAAAAATTTAAAATATCATTATTTGAATGAATGGCTCAAAATATCAATAAAAATTTATAATTTAATAAATTCTATTGAGTCATTAAAATTTAAAAATAAATTTTATTTTTTATTTTTTGAGGATATAATACAATTATATTATTTTCTTATTCCTTTCTGTCCATGCAAATTTCCTATGCACTACTCTATACTTTTAATCAAATTCATTAATATTTAAATGACAAGTGTTCTATTTCTTTCTTTCTTAACTTGTCGGTTACTTAGATGAATCTGAAAGGAGAAAATTTTAATTGGGATAATGCCTCTGTAAAGTTGACCCATAGGAAAGTCTGTGAAGCATTGTTTTGTAACATGATTGATATGGCAGTGTCCAATACACTGTGGGTAGTGTCACAGAGGAAAGCCATCCTTAGTTGTCTACAAAGGCAGTTTGAATAAACAATAGTGAGATAGCCACTTAGAAGTACTCTATCCCCATTAAAATTCCAGTTCAATTCTTCATTGAGTTAGAAAGAGCAATTCTCAAATTCATTTGAATTAACCCAAAAAAAAAAAAAAAAAACAGGATAGCAAAACCTATTCTCTTTTTTTCTTTTATTTATTTATTTTTTTATATTTTATTTACATTTCAGATGCCATCCCTTTTCCCCATTTCCCCTCCCTAGAAAACCCCTATCCCATGCCCCCTTTTCCTTTTTGCTTTTATACATTTTTTAAAAATGTTAATCAAACGCTTTATAAGTTTGGTAATGCTCAATCAGAAGTGTAACCCAATACCCAACCTAGATATATAAACTATCTTTGACTAGTGGAGACATGTGAACATCTGCCTGCATGCCCCCCCTCCTCTTTCTCTCTCTTTCTCTCTCTCATCACCTAGCTTCACCCTTCCTGTTAAAATAAAACTTTTCTCTCAAAATGCAATTAGAGCACAGTTATGCCTATTTGTACCAGTGAGGTACAAGATAGTCCTAATATCCAGTCCATCATTTTGTTGGCTAACCAGAACCTCTGTCATCTGTCCTAACTAAAGCACTTAGTTTTGAACCTGGCTTTTTTTCTTGGCTTTAGAATGAATGTCAGCTGAAAACCATCCACTCAGATCTTTTCTCTCAAAGTAAATAGTCAGGATTGGCTATGAGACTATCGGTCTTCAACCTCGTTAGAAATCCAGAATGACTGAGTTAACTGAAGTTATGGGAAGCACTAAGCATAGCTTCTAAAACTTAGCCAATTTATAGAGACTGCTGAACACCTGGAAAGCCCCTATACTACTGAATGTTGGAGCATCAAATCTTCAGCCTTCTGGCCCAGAATTATCTGACAGACCTTAGTGATGCAGAATTATTAAGGGCTGATTACTCTGTCTAGGCAGATATAATCAGTCGACTATTCTGCAAGTGTGTCCTTTTCTGGACAGTAATTTGTCTGTAGATGATGGAAAGAGGCAATTCTTGCCTAGTGGCTGTCACCACACAACTGGAGTAACTCCAAAGATGCTCAATTTCTTCTTAGAATCCACGACAGGAAGCTGTCAGGAGCAGACAGGTCTCTAATCAAAATGAACATTAATATAGAAATATTTGTAACATCAATTCTATGGACTTCTGACGTTTTGAAAACCAACTACCCATGTAAGGTAAGTGCATGCTGAAAGGAGCCTAATATAGCTGTCTCCTGAGAGACTATGCCAGAGCCTGACAAATACAGAGGTAGATGCTCACAGCCAGCAATTGGACTGAGCATGGGGTCCCTAATGGAGAAGTTAAAGAAAGGACTGAAAGAGCTGAAGGGATTTCAATCCTATTAGAAAGAACAATATCAACCAACCAGACTCTCCAGAGCTCCCAGAGACTAAACCCCCAAACAAGGAATACACATGTAGAGACCCATGGCTCCAAATGTAGCAGAGGATAGCCTTTGGAGCATCAATGGGAGGAGAGGCCCTTGGGCCTGTAAAAGCTGGATGCCCCAGTGTAGGAGGATGAGAGGTCAGGGAGGCAGGAGAGGGTATGGGTTGATGGGGGAACTCCTTCACTGAAGCAGGAGTAGGGGGATTGAATAGGGGGTTAAGGGCAGGTACTGGGAAAGAGGATAACATTTAAAATGTAATGTAAATAAAAAACATCCAGTTTAAAAAAGATAAAAAGCAGTACTCTTTAATACCTTTTGCTTTAGTTCCTGCCTTCAGGGTCCTGCCTTGAGTAGATGTCCTGACTTTACTCAGTGAAGGAGTATGGCCTGAAAGTTATAAGTAGTACAATTAAATAAACACTTTCATTCTGAAGTTACTTTTGGTCATGTTACTTAGCATGCAATAAAACCACCAATACCCAGACATTTTTATGTTTTTATATCATGGATATATATATATATATATATATATATATATATATATATATATATATGTCAACCTGCTGACACTAAGAGATTTTAAATTACATATGACAGAGAGAATGTATGTTTTTTATCCTTTCATTGCTTTTTGTAAAAAACACAGCTGAACCACAGATACTGAGATGTATTTTATCCACGAAAATGTTTGCGTCCCTTAGCAACTATAGGTGGCTAAATGAGCAAAAGAGAAAGAAAAGAAAGTTCACTAAAGTGTATTTCTAGTCCTGTTTTGAGTAAAAATTGTTCTTTAAAAACTATTCTTATTATTGACCTTAATAAAAATTATATTTGAAATATACACTATAAATAAATGTAAGCTAGACAAAAGTTGTTGATATAAAATTAAATATTATAGTCTTTAAAGCTTCTTCCTAAAAATAAAATATGAAATTTTTGATTTTTTATGCATCGTTTTATCTTGAACAACTATAGTACATTTTTTAAAATCATTATAGACACCAAAGCACAGAATGTGTCAGTAAGTCTTTGGTACTTCTTCCAAAGGCTCCAAGTGAGAATATTCACATATAAAACCTATATATAATTGTAAGGACCCAACTGAATGTCTAATAATAAAACTCTAGCAACTCATGTTGAAGTTCAGGATGAAACTATATTGTTTTTTCAGACTTTCAAGAACTCAGAATTAGAAAAGTGATAATCAAAGTTTCCAAAGAGGTTTGTTGTTTTTCAGTGGCACTGGGGGTCTAACCCATGACCTAAAAAATAGGTGTCATTCTGCCAGTGAGTTCTGTTCCCAGACCTAGAGCAGCTTCTTTTGCCATGTTAATCAATCAGCATACTAATCAATCAGGTTTTTTTTTTTCTTCTATTTTTCTATTTTCCTACTCCTGTTTTTACAAGGGCTGTGACTAGATTTTCTTTTAGGGTTTGTTTTTTTTTTTTTTTTTTTTTTTTTAGATTTTTGTTTGTTACATCTTTATGACTGACCCCTTTTTTACTTAGTGTAACTCTCATTCTACTTTATGAAATAAAGTCTTTCCTCATTCTATAATTTAAAAAAACAAGTAATATCTTCAAATGGTTGTAAATTTTTTTTTTTTTTTTTTTTTTTTTTAGCAAGCTCTGTGTTATCATTCTGGAAACAAGTTGTACACTAGGCTTTTTGTTGTTGTTGTGTTAACCGATGCAGGCAGACAGGAGTTTTCAAAGGAGCTTATATAAAGACAACTCTACCTAACACGGACGCCATAGGGTTGTAAATTTTTTAAACAGCTCTGTCCTTCTTTGTCTTTGATAACTTACCTCAAGTGTTCCACTTCTCTCTTGAATATTCCATTGCACTTCATCCCCGTGTCTCTTCTGCTTCCAATTTCCCTCTCTTTTTCTCATGCAATTCATTGTAAAATTTGAATTTCTAGAATTAATGTTATAGTAGATATTATGTTTTTGCATAAATATGGCAAGACATTTTCTGGTTTTTGGAGAAATGCTCAAAATGGGAAATTTTGCAGTGTTTTCTCCCATATTAGCTCAGTATAGATCACCCTGGCAAATTGAACACATATTTTTTATATTCTCTAGTGAGAATACAGAAACTACTGGATGAAACAGCCACTGATGTACTTTCTTCTATGTGCACAAATACATGAATACTTTCAGAAACGTTTACATTTGCCGAATACAAACATCAATTTAGGAAGGCAACACTATAAGCCATTGTTTTCTACAGACATATAAACTTTTATCCTAATTATTCTGAAACCAACAGCAAAAACACGTAGGATACAGCAATAGATATCTGTGTTTTTGTCTATTGCCATGTCATACAACTAACATATATTGTTACTATGTAAAACTAATCATTGTTAGAAGTGAGTTAATGTTGAAAAAAGATGGAAAGAACAAAGAAAAGAAACCAAAAAAAGAAAGGACAGGATAAAGTAAGGATGGAAGGAGAGAGGGAGACCATGAAAAACAAAGGAGTGGTGCTCTCACCTTTGAAGATATTAGTCTATAAGAATTTAGAATTTCAGCTCAATGTCATGGAAGATAATTTCTCATTTTACATACATTAGGGATGTTTTATGAATTAAAATATATTGACACATAACAGTAAAGTATGAATTTTATCAACATCAAACACATATTGTCAATAACACCTTCAATGACTTTCTTCATTCTTTGTCTTTGAGGAATAGTGTTATAGAAATGCTTTTAAAATTTATTTATCATTAAAGTATTACTGGTTCACTGCTTATGAGTTTCTTAGAATATCCAGTTTTGTTTTCAAAATTGTGGAAAATTTTTTTTGTGTAAGATAAAATGTTTTATCACTTAAATATTAAGTCTGGATAAGCAAAAGTGCTTTTAAAACTAGTTATATATTTTAACTATTAACAAATGTTATACAGTACAATTCCTTCAAGTGATTTTGTTTTTAAAAATATAAAAGACCTTATTTAGGTTTCACTGTGGTGGGACAAAATAATATGGCAATAGTATCAGCATGCTGACTGATTGTATTTTCACCTACCCATAGGAAGCAGAGAGCACTTTAAGTGTTTTATATTTATTTAATAATTATTCTTTTATTATTTTTTTAAAAGAGCACATTTTATTTATTCAAAAGAATATTGACCCATTAATGAAACAGACTGCAACGTGTTCTAAACTCTAGGGGTTGTATTTTATACTCAGTCATCTATCCTACTTCTAACAAATTGGTGGTCAATTAATAAATGCTGACAGTAATCTAAATGAAGATATGAATTATTATGTGGTTGATTACAAATATTCAAAAGGATAGACTCTCATTGACATTTTGACAAGTGTAAGTCTTAACAAAAATGTGAACCAAGAAATATTGTGTTCACTTTTACAATTAATTAGTAGATAATAATAATTCCATGAATTGAAGTCCTATATGAATGCATTTAAATGGTTTTAAGTTTTCCAAAATCTATTGGTATTATAGTTTTCTGAAACATTTAGTTAAATTATGAGACTCCTAACTCAATGACAATTATAACTTAATAATCAAATATAACAGCTACTGATAATCAGCCAATATCTGAATATTTCAGTACTTCATGAATAACTTTATTAATTATTTTCACTGAGAGAGGTCCCCAGAATCCATCATCACAGTGAATTTGAGAATCATCCAGAATACATCTCTATTTCTTGAACTGGAAGAGCCTTTGAGAGGTGTTCATTGTCCACTATGCTCTGAATAACTCAAAAAATATAAAAAGTAAAAGCAATTAAAAGCTAAGACCAATAATTCAATATGATCACAATAATACACAATTGTACATGTCACAATCCTAATGTTGGCAAGCTTGTGCTGACATTGTGATAGAAGTTCATTTATAAACACCGAGTCATACAAGGACTTGGGCTTGCAAAACCTGGACCTTCATCATTCCTCATCAATTCTTGATTTCACACGAGTTGTCTAGCTAAGGGAGATACAATACCACACAAGGAATAAAAGAACTATATGATACCACTCTGGTTAGAGAATGTTTGCAATTTTCAGTGTATAAAACAAAATCAAAATCAGAAAATAAATTAAAATGTCTCTAGGCAATTAAAAAAATGATGGGGGAGAGAAAATGAATTCAGATAGTTCTTCAGATAAACAAACCAAAATATATTTCACAGATAAAACAAGAGAATTTCAGCATGGCCAGTTCTGCAAACTGTGTTACTTAACTGACAATCATAGTCCCCAGATACCAATTAGAGTAAGGTAGGTGAGAAATAAGCACCTGAGTCCCCTTGAAAACTCCATGTGGAAGCATTTTCAGTGAAAACGAGAGTGCTCTGGAAGTGTTTTCCAGTGACTCATAAACGGAAGCCTAGTGTTCTTTTTACTTAGGCTTAAAGCAACACTTTAATTAGTCCTCCTGGCTAGCCAGAATTAGTAACTGGAAAACCTTTTTAAAAATTCTACCTGCTGGAACAGGACTATTAAATCCATTTACACAGCATATTTCAAATAAAAAGAATTACAACACAAAAAATAGTCTATTGTGGCAGTGTTCTTTGCAGGCACTGCAATTATAAAGCATATGGCAGAAAGGGGAGAATGCCAAATCCAAAACCAAAAAACAAAACAAAGCAAACAAACAAACAAAATCAATAAAAACCAAACAATAAAAACACACTACAGTACATTGATTTAAATGAATTCAGTTTGCTGTCTCTACTGCATTATATTTATGTTACTAAAAATTTCATGAGAAGGCAAGTATGTAAGTAGGTAGGTAGATAGGTAGGTAGGTAAGTAGGTAGGTGGGTAGAAGGTAGGTAGGTAGGTAGAAGGTAGGTAGGTAAGAAGGTAGGTAGGTAAGAAGGTAGGTAGGTAGATAGAAGGTAGATAGGTAGGTAGGTAGGTTGATTGTAGATGGGTGATAGATATAAAGAGACAGTTGATATATGTAAACAGAAAACCAAATTTAAGGACCAAATGACTTTGAAATAGAATTAGACATTGCTATTACCAGTGGAAAATAATATTAGCATCCTTTTTAGAATTTATGCCCATTATTTAAAACTAATTTTGTTCAAATATGAATGCCATGTTTTGTGATGTGCCCTTCTTATTTTTTAACTATTATTGATCATATAAAACTTAAAAACTCTCTTTGTTATACTTATTTTCTTGTCATTAAACATATGAATGTGTGGTAATCTATTTACCAGTTTTAACTTGTTAGTAAAAGTTTGGATTCTAACTGAAAATGTCCTCCTTAAAAATGTTTAAAACTTTAGAAGTATTCATAGTGTGTGTGTGTGTGTGTGTGTGTGTGTGTGTGTGTGTGTGTGTGTGTACATTTGTATGCCTGTGAAAAATAATATTGTTGAGGTCCATCCTTGAATAAATGAAATTCTGAATATAAGGTAAAGTTGCTAAGAGTCATTTGTTTAATCTAGAATGGGCTAAAATAAAAATGTAGCAACATCAAAGAGTTGGCTGGAATAAAAACAGATGGAATTAAGTGTAGTTGATAATATTATAAAATAGTATAAAAATCAGATTATAAAATGTAGTTTCTTTTGAAATTAAGCCTATTTATCATTTGCAAATATCAACTAGAATTTACTTGCAAATAAAAGTAAATATATATATGCAAAGTTACATGAATAAACTGTTGAAAAATCAGTAAAAATTACATAGATTTAAGAATGGAATATATTTAAAACTTACATTATGAACTATTAGGGATAAAAAAAAGTTTGATGATAAAAAAGCAATCTGATTACTTTAAACCTTTTGCTGAACATAAAATTAATCAGAACAATAAATCCATGATTATATGATAATATGAAACATAATTGTTCATGTAACCCACATTTTAAAAATAAAAGCCATTATTGTCTTGCATGGGAAAAACTAACATAAAACAATTTAATGCATAGGCCATCAGAAATCTTCTTGTCTAGTCTATATGAAGGACACACAGCTGTTTGTGAGCTACTAGTGAATTTAGGAAGGAAGCAGGCCAAAGGCCTGTGTGGAAAACTGAGTTGAAAAATGTTGCTAATAGGCATTGACTGTTTTAAGAATGGGAGCTCAGTGAGATGAGGTGATGGTCTCCTTTTCTCTAATTCCTACGCTTATTTTAAAAATCAATTCAGCCATATTGTCATAGCTGTGAGAGAGCATGTTCATTCTGCTTAAACCCCATATGATATCAAGAATTACCATAGAATCTCTGGAGGTATATTTTAAGGTCAAGAAAACATTGAAAAACTGCATTTAGAAAAAGCTATAAGAGATAAAAAGTCCTTTATGTTTTCCAAATATAATAGATTTTAATCTCAAAATGCCACAAATGATAAATAAATGTTGAAGATTTAATCACCAAAAATTGCATCCAATTTGTTCCATATTCTTCCTGAAAGATCACTCAGTATTTTTATCCTCGCTGTTTTTATCCTCAGTATTTTATCCTCGCTGTTTTAAAGATGGAGTTCAGTCAAGTTCTCTTCTTAAAGTGATAACCTGTAAGTAATCAATATTTATAGTCATCTTAGCAAGATATGAAAACAAATAGCACATTCATTACCTGAGGGACACCAAGAGTTTCATTGACATTTTGGAGCTAATGATCCAATATAAACCATCTGTTCCTGGATTATGACACTCACATCTGTTGTTTACCCTTATTAACAGAAACATGTCAGTACCTATAAACTGGTCATTCTTGATACACATGGAATTCTGATATTGAATCTTATATTACAATATGTATGTATTTTTCTTGTATCTATTTATTTTTATTAGTTCTTTGAGAATTTCTTAAAACATACTTTGATATTATTTATTACACCCCCAAAATCTTCTGATAGGTCCTCACCATGATTCATGTATTTAATTTATATAAGTATACTGTGGCCATCTTCAGATATACCAGAAGGGCATCAGATATTATTACAAATAGTGATGAGACACTATGTGGTTGCTGGAAATTGAACTCACGACCTCTGGAACAGCAGTCAGTGCTCTTAACTGCTGAGCCATCTTTCAAGTCCCAACCTTTTTTGTTTGTTTGTTTGTTTGTTTCTCTTTCATGACCAATTTATTATGACCCCAAATCCTTGAGTATTTTCTCTTCTGGAAAGTTATAGTTATCAAGAATTCATTATTCATCAAACATCTCCCCTGGATTGAAATTTTATACTATTTATCTTATATTCTCCCCTCCATTTAGTTGTATTAGTCATTTTTCACATAGTCTTAACAATGTAAATGATAAAAGTATCTTAAGAATAAAAATGTTGATTTTTGGTTCACTGTTTAATTACACATCATGAAACAAAAGGGAGTTCTCTTGTCTGGAAATTTTTAGTCATTTTCCTATAATATGAGTCCCTGGGATAGAATTCCAATAGTCAAGTGAGGTTTGATAACAAACTTTTACCTGCAGGTTCAGGTTTCTGATGCTGTGTGTGTGTGTGTGTGTGTGTGTGTGTGTGTGTGTGTGTGTGTGTGTGTGTGTCTGAATTCAGGAGTTAGTACTGCTACTGTATTACCTCATTTGTGATAAATAATATATATAATTTGATTATATATTAGTAAACTATTATTTACCAGTTTTTATTTGATTCATTAGAAGTCTGGATTGAACTTAGGTAACTATGAGAGGTTGAAGTAAATCCCTCTAGTGAATTACTAAGTATTTTTTGAAATTGTCCATTTTCTTTCCTTAAATATGGACTTGATTTAATCTTTTCTCACATTTTCTGCATATGTATCTCAGGATGCATTTGCATTTTGGACATGAAAGAGTGAGAGACAGAGAGACAGAGAGAGACAGAGAGAAACATGTTCTTTTTGTTGAATGTATACTGTCAGCCTTTGTTTTACTGTAAATTGTCTTCACACTAAGAGTGCAAATTCAATATACTCATGCTCATAAAGTAACCTTTCTCATCAAATGTGATTTTGAGATAGATTCATTATAGACAAATAATTTTTTTATAATTTTTCTCATTTCATGCTTTTCTTATTAAATCTCAGTAATATCCTTATTACTTCAGTGATTTTCATTACTTACAATTACAATACTAGCCACAAGGCCTCTCTTTTATCCACATATTGATTCTGCCTTCCATTAACATTCTCCCTAGCAACAGTAACTTGAAGTGCAACAAAGATGCAGATATTTATAGACCTGATTATTTCCTCTGTTGTGGGTTTTCATGATTTCATTATATCAATTTGGAAAAGGCATCTGAGGTATTATGCATGCTGCATGATTGCTATAAATATATTAATGTATAGTGATGGGTGTAAAATGATGAAGAAATAATCCGGAAATGTGAGTGTTTATCTAGTTAACATTGCTGAAAGTATTCCTCAAGGCTTTCTGTTATATTTGTTGTTATTGAAAACCAGCCTTATTCCATGGTGGTCCGATAGAATACATGGGATTAATTCAATGTTTTTGTTTGTTGAGGTTTGTTTTGTGTCTAAGTATATGATCGATTTTTGAGAAGGTACAATGAGGTGCTGAGAAGAAGGTATATTCTTTTCTTTTAGGGTGAAATTTTCTGTAGACATCTGTTAAATCCATTTGGTGCATAACTTTTTTTAGTTTCACTGTCTCTGTTTAATTTCTGTTTCCATGATCTGCCTATTGGTGAGAATGGTGTGTTGAAATCTCCTACTATTATTGTGTGAGGTTTTATGTGTGTTTTAAGTTTTAGTAGCATTTCTTTTACAAATGTGGGTGTCCTTGCATTTGAGGCATAGGTGTTCAGAATAGAGAGTTCATCCTGGTGGATTTTTTTTTCTTTGAGGGTATGTAGTGACCTTCTCCATCGTTTTTGATAACTTTTGGTTGAAAATCCATTTTGTTAGATATTAGATGGCTATTCTAGCTTGTTTCTTGGGACCTTTTGCTTGGAAATTTTTTTTCCCATCCTTTTACTTCGAGGGAATGTCTATCTTTGACTCTGAGGTGTATTTCCTATATGCATCAAAATGATGAATCCTGTTTATGTATCCAGTCTGTTAGTCTATGTATTTTTATTTGGGAATTGAGTCCATTGATGTTGAGAAATATTAGGGACCAATTATCATTGCTTCCCGTTATTTTTGTTCTTAGAGTTGGGATTATGCTTGTGTGTTTCTCTTATTAGGGTTTGTTGTAAAAATATTAATACCTTGCTTTTTCTTGGGTGTAGTTTCCCTCCTTGTGTTTGAGTTTTTCTTCTATTATCCTCTGTAGAGCTGGATTAGTAGAAAGATACTGTTTAAATTTGGTTTTGTCTTGGAATACTTTGGTTTCTCTATTTATGGTAATTACGAGTTTTGCTGGGTATATTAGCCTGGACTGGCATTTTTGTTCTCTTAGGGTCTGTACAACATCTGCCCAGGATATTCTGGCTTTTATAATCTCTGGTGAGAAGTCTGATGCAATTCTGATAGGTGTGCCTTTATATGATACTTGATCTTTAACCATACTGCTTTCTGTAGGTTCTGTAGGTTTCTTCTATGTTTATGGACATTTCTTTTTTGGTTAGGAAAGTTTTCTTTTATAATTTTGTTGAAGATGCTAGCTGGCCCTTTGAGTTGGGAATCTTCACTCTCTTCTGTACTTACTAGTCTTGGGTTGGGTCTTTTCATTGTGTCCTGAATTTCTTGAATGTTTTGAGATAGAAGCTTTTGTCTTCTTGTATTTTCCTTGACTGTTGTGTCTATGTCTTGTATCTTCTGCTGCTGGGATTCTTTCTTCTATCTCTTGTATTCTGTTGGTGATGCTTGCATCTCTGCATCTCCTATTCTCTTTCCTAGATTTTTTTTTTTTTATCTTCAGGGATGTCTCCCTTTGAGCTTTCTTTAATGATTCTACTTCCATTTTTAGATCTTGGATGGTTTTGTTCAATTCCTTTACCTGTTTGACTGCATTCTCCTTTATTTCTTTAAGTGAGTTCTTTATGTTCTTCTATCATATTCCTGAATGACAGTTTAGATCTGAATCTAATGGGCTCTTCAACTTGTTAGCCTTCTTGAGTTCTGTCAGTTGTATCCTGGGTATTCTGTTCTTTGTGGGCTAATCGCCACTTATTAATGAGTACATACCATAAATGTCCTTTTGGCTCTTAGTTACTTCACTCAGGAAAATATTTTCTAGTTCCGTTCATTTTCCTGAATAATTCATGATGTCCTCATTTTGCTTTAGTATTCCATTGTGTAATTAGTAATTAGTATTCCATTGTGTAAATGAACCTCATTTTCTGCATCCATTCTTTCGTCGTAGGACATCTGAGTTGTTTCCAGTTTCTGATTATCACAAATAAGGCCACTATGAACATAGTGAACCACATGCCCCTGTGGTATGGTAGGGCAATTTTTGAGTATATGCCCAAGAGTGGTATAGCTGGGTCTTCAAGTAGATCTATTTCCAATTTTCTGAGGAAACTCCAGATTGATTTCCAGGGCAGTTGTACCAGTTTGCAATTCCACCAGCAATAAAGGAGTGATTTCCTTTCTCCACATCTTTACCACCATGTGCTGTCCCCTGAGTTTTTGATCATAACCATTCTGGTTGGTGTAAGGTGTAACCTCGGGGTCATTTTGATGTGCATTTCCCTAATCACTAAAGTACTTTGAGCATTTCTTTAAGTGCTTCTCAGGCATTCAAAATTCCTCTGTTATAAATTCCCTATTTAGCTCTATACACCCCCTTTCTTTATTATGTTGTTTGGGTTTTTGGTGGTTAGCTTCTCGAGTTCTTTATATATTTTGGATATTATCCCTCTATCGGATATGGGTGGGGTAGTGGGTTACGGATTTGTCATATTGACTATGTCCTTTGCCTTACAGAAGTACTATTAGTATTTGTACAATTCTTTTAAATAAGTATTTTCTTGATATTTAGGTATATGAGAGTTTAACTTCATGTAAGTATATGAACCACACTTGATTTATGATCATTCCACAGAGATGTTAAAAGTAAGCTTAAGTAAGAGTCTCTAGATCTAGATCTAGTCCACTTTGAGTTATCATTTAGGTACTAGAAACAGCATGGGTACTTTACAAGATATATACATACACTTAATGCCCAAGTGTTTGACTGTCCATTTAAAATTACTGTGATGATAAATTGTCTTTAAATATTTATGTTTATTTTAAAATGGTTTGTTCCCAACGTTATTCAAAGGCTTCTTTTGCAATAGATAGCACTAAATGGAGAGATGCTAATTTATTAAAGTGCTAAGAATGACAGAATAAGTTCTCAGTCCTAAGTAGGAAGTTTATATTAACCTCACAACCACTAAAGCTCATCAAAGAGAGATGCTAATTTATTAAAGTGCTAAGAATGACAGAATAAGTTCTCAGTCCTAAGTAGGAAGTTTATATTAACCTCACAACCACTAAAGCTCATCAAAGACTGTAGAAGATGATGAACAAAGGCAGAAGAATAAAAAGATGACAGCAATGGTAGAAAAAGTTTTCTGGAATTTGACACGGCTTTTGCAGTCATGAGCTCAAATTAGCTGTTTACTTACACAAACATTTATATGATCAAGGCAATCATAATTCTGGCATAGATATGTAGATAATCTCCAACCCTCATCTCTTATTCTTGCCATAGGATAGGGTTGGGAAGTAGATAATCAATTCTTTTAAAGATATAACCACTGGTAAGCTTTATATGCTCTAGTGAATGACCCCAAACTATGCCATCATGAACATATTAAATAAGTTTAATGAGTTACCAACAATAAAAAAATTAAAGAGATAGTTGGGAGAAGGTCATGTTGGAAGGTACATTATAGGAGCTAAAGGAAGAAAATAAAGGATAGATGTGATCATATTTCATTAAATACATGTATAAAATTTTCAAAACTTAATAACAAATTTTAGTTTAAGTTTATTTTAAACACATTTTTAAAAACAATACTAAAAATAACAACTCAAATTGTCAAGTGATAAGTAGTTAATTATAGATTTGAATGATTTTGTGTTTGATAATTTATTATCTGCAATTTTTAGTCTTGAAAAGTCTGAATTTCATCAGAGTTTCATAAGAATTTATATGACAAAGTTCTTAATTGTATATTATGTATTATTATGTATTATTTCATATTTCTTATTATAAATCAAATTATATCATATTTCAGAAAAATTTTAGTCTGTCTAGATTCAACTTTTTATTAAGGATGGTAGTAAAATTTTGAAGAAGGGTTTTCTTTGGAATCTTAGACTAAAGAAGTAATTGTTCCTCATCCCTGAATATTCTTGGTTCTTTTGTGGAGTATTTTCTCCAAAGTTCTCAATTGAATGTCAGCTGCCAAGAGCTCAAAACCAGGCAATATCTTCTGATTGATATTCCTTGTCCTGTCCCTTCTGACTCTCAGTATGGAGGCCAGCTGTCTCTGTATTCTGTCCTCACCACAGGGATGTAGAGAAATTTCTATTTACTCCTTTGAGCTAGCAGGTTTTTCCAGTTGAGAATGACTTTCAGAAAGAGATCACCATGTAAATATTAATTAATAAAAATAACTTTAAAATCAGTAATAAAACAAAATTGCAGACTTAATTAGAAAAAACTTCATGATGTGTTCTGTAGAATTGTAAATGTTCCTCACAATTTTATTATGTGCACATGGACTATTATGTCTAAAATTAGCATTATTTATTTTTGTTCTAATGGTAAGCAGAAGTGACTTTCCTCCAGTTTATTTAACTCAAGGTCAAGGTGTATGACTGTGTTGCATTTTGCATATTGTTTTTTAGGA
This sequence comes from Arvicanthis niloticus, assembly GCF_011762505.2. Lineage (NCBI taxonomy): Eukaryota > Metazoa > Chordata > Mammalia > Rodentia > Muridae > Arvicanthis > Arvicanthis niloticus. The sequence continues at coordinate 68,610,043 of NC_047667.1, read as the reverse complement.
ATCTTCTTAAAATATGCTTTAAGTACATCAAATATTATTTGAAACTATCATTCCTTAGTAATTGCAACATGTATGATTTTTAGTATTATAAAATCAAAACCATTTAAATTTAAGTTTATATAAGATTATTTTTTAATGTTCTAAACACTTATTCTGTCCAGCATATTCTCCTAAAAATGAATAGTTTTCTTTTATTGGATATTTTCTTTATTTACATTTCAAATGTTATCCCATTTCCCGGTTTCTTCTTCAGCAAAACCCTATCCAATCTCCCCTCTGCCTTCTTCTATGAGGGTGCTCCCCACCTACCCACACATTTTACTTTTAAAAAGTTAATTATTTATATTCCTGAGACTGAGGCAATGACTGGTAAATAAAAAACTTATCATGCAAGTGTAATTACCTGAATTTAAAGTTCCCATGATGCTTTCACTCAACAAACCCTCGTGTCAAGTACATACATTAATACTAAAGTCACAGAGTTAGAGATGTAAGAATTTCTGGAGTTTGTTGTTCAGCTGAGTTACTGAGCTTTAGGGCCAGAGACAAATTCTGTTTCTAAAAATATGGTTTAGTAAAAATGAACATTCAATGTAGTACTCTGGCCTCTATATTTGCATGCTCACATGGCACACAACACAGATACACACACAAACACATACATGAGCTGTATTAATATTTGTAAAAATAATGATGTATAATTGCCTACTACATTTATAATTGCCTACTAAACATACTTAGTTCTTTACTTTTATAATCACTCAAGTCTTTTATAAAGTAAGTAAAAACAGCTTTGCTCGGCTGAAATGAACACATATCCTAAAATATTAGGTTCTTAGATTTTTAATTATTACATAATATTTATTTATTATTTAAATACACTAAAATATACTTTATACTAAAGGTTGTATGAAATAAACCATGAACACATAATATTAAAATAATATATGCATTAGTAATTATTATTAGTTACCAATTAGTAGTACTTATTTAACATCAGTCCTGATTATTTTAAATGGAATATAAGTGTGTCTTTTGGGTTTCTTTAATTATGATACCATAATTACAAAAGAATATGTTTCAAGGTCTATTTAGAGTAGTCATTTATTTGTATTTTTATCATAAACTCAAGTCCTAAATTTGCAAAGCATAATTTATTAGGGAGTGTTCATTAAATACAAGTGATTGGTTTAGTATTCTCACTTGCTTAACTCAAGTTTTGTTATACCCAGATCATGAGGTCCCACAGACCACCAGAAACCACCAAGAGTCCAACTCTTATGCCAAAGCAAAGAATCTTTATTCAAGTGTGAGCTCAGACCCTCCAACCTGTCCAATAGAGTGCATGCTGTGAAAGATGCTGAGCTGGCACAAGCCTTGCCTATTTATCAGGGTTGAGGTTGGTACAAGTTTTTCCTATTTATAATGGTTTTTATAGCAGGTAAAGGACTTTCCAGTATGTCAGTTACATTTTTGGTTGACATTTGCTTGGCATATTTCTACTAGCTAGTACTAATTTCAGCTTGGGGTGAACAATAGTTTCTAGCTTAATCAGTCTACTCTAAGACAGTAGGTATTTTCCCCTTAAGATCTGAGTCATTGTTGCTAGTGGTAGAGTAGCTCTTTGCTCAGGAGAATTGTAATGGTTACCAGGATGACATGGTTCCCAGAACAACTTGGGGGTTTTTCAGTAGCAGAGTTCATTCAGAGGGCAAGTAAATCATAATATGGAGTCTGAAAGCAAAATGGTACATATGTTAAGCTGAGCCCTTCAATTTAAGTGACCAATTTGTATTTTGTAGAGCATACACAGACCAGTGTTAAATATTAGTGTGTATTTATGAAATATACATTAACATAATTTAATTTTAGCAATTAATTAAGCTTACTAAAGAGTACATAATTATATTTACAAGGAAACTACAATTTGCTTGCCTAAATCTTTGTTTAATATTTCAATGAACTACTTTGTCATGCAAGGCAAATTTAACAATGCAGATTAATTCCTTTTAGACATAAGTTTGCATTTAGTTTTATTTAAATTAATCTTGCCTAACATTAGGTTCCTGTGAAGTTTCATTTGTGTACAGTAGATATTATCAAGGCTAAGGATGTATCTTTATCATATTTATTAGTTATTTATTAGTTATTCTCATATGAATGGTTTGGTAAACAGCACACAGTTCAATTTATGTTAAAACCTGGAAGTCATTGGACAGCAATGTACAAAATTTGACAGGAAATTAAATGAATATCATTGATTAAATAATATAGTTCCCAGGTCCTTAATTTTTATAGTTGAAGATAGATTCTTTTCACAACCAATACATCATGACCACAGTTTCCTTCCACTCCTTCAAGCCCATACAACCACTTCTAGTCTGCCCCAGATCCACCCCTCCACCATTTCATCTCAGATAAGAGCAGGCCTCTAGGATACAACAACTGAAGGAGACAAAATAAAATAAAATAAGGCAAGGCACCTAACCTGGGGAAGGCAATTATATAGGAGGAAAATAATCACAAGAGAAGGCAAAAATGTCAGAGACACACCTGTGCCATTTCTGAATCCTACAGACTTTGTTTTCTCACTTTCATGTGATTCCCTAAGCTCCAAGGGAAAGGACCCTTTGCCCATTTAGACACCTCTCTTGGGGCCAGTGATGCCTCCAGCAGTTCTTTTATTTTTCAGGATTGTTTTACCTATCCTAAATTTTTGTTTGTTTGTTTGTTTTGATTTGAATATTTGTTTCTTTTTCTTCCATCTGAAGTTTAGAATTGTTCTTTTAAATGTTTTTGTATCTTTCTACATGTAGTTGAGTATTTTTTCTTTCAAGGTCTACACTGAATTATGTTGGAATTTTCATGGGGATTGCATGAAATCTGTAAATTGCTTTTGGTAGGATGGCCATATCTACTATATCATTCCAACAAATTTATTACCATGGGAGACCTTTTCAGGTTCTGATAGCTTTTTTAATTTCATTTTTTTAGATATTTATTATTTTTCCATATAAGTCTTTCATGTGCTTGGTTAGAATTAACCCAAATTACTTTCTATTATTTGGGCCTATTGTGAAAAGTGTTGCTTCCCTGGTTTCATGTCCACACTATCTGTATATAGGAGGGCTACTGCTTTATATAAGTTAATTTTATTTTTATTCTTGCTGCTTTGTTAAAAATGTTTATCCACTATACAAGTTCCCTGGTGGAATGTTTGGGAGATACATAGAGATAGAGATAGAGAGTGAGAGAGAGAGAGAGAGAGAGAGAGAGAGAGAGAGAGAGAGATCATCTGCAAGCAGAGATATTTTGACTTCTTCCTTTCCAACTTATTTCCTGTTGTCCTCCTTTAGTTTTCTTATTACTCTTGCTAAAACTTAATGTACTACTGATGTAAATTCCCTTTAGTAGATTTAGAGATGGCCTTTAGATCTCTAATCTTACTAGAACCTTTATCATCGAGGAGTGTTAGATATTGTCAAATGCCTTCGCTCGTCCAATATAAGATGTTCATATACTTTATTTTTGAGTTTGTGGATTACATCTACAGATATTTATAGGTTGAGTTATCCCTACATCTCTGGGATGAAGCCATCATGGAAATCAATCTGGAGTTTCCTCAGAAAATTGTAAATAGATTTACTTGAAGACCCAGCTATACCGCTCTTGGGCATCTACCCAAAAGTTCCCCTACTATTCCACAGGGGCAATGCTCCACTGTGTTCAGAGCAGCCTTATCTGTGATAGCCTGAGACTGGAAAGAATCCAGATGTCCCACAATGAAAGAATGGGTGCAGAAAATGTAGTTCATTTACACAATGGAATACTTCTCAGAAATTAAGAATGAGGACATTATGAGTTTTGCAGGCAAATGAATGGAACTAGAAAATGTCATCCTAAGAAAAGTAACTCAGACCCAAAAGGACATGTATGGTGTATACTCCCTAATAAGTGGATATTAGCCAAAAATAAAGTATAGAATATCTAAATACAATCCACAGAACTCAAAAAGTCCAACAAGCTGAATGGCACAAGTAAGGATGCTTAAATCCTACTTGGGAGGGAGAAGAAAGCAATAAGGAGGAGCAGAGGGAGAGATGGACATGGGTGGAGATTGGAAAAGGGAGAATACAATCAGATTTTGGAGATGGAGAACAGGAGAGAATCCTGAAGGCTAGCAGAATGAATGGAAATACACATTCTGAGAGGTGAGAGACTCTCAGGCCTGAAAGGGAGGGCAGATGAAATGCCCAACAGTGGAAAGAGGGAATTGTCACAGTCTACCTCCAGTAGAAAGACAGGTCATCAAGTGGAGGGTTGTGGTTGCCATTCCACAAAAACTCTTACCCAGAATTGTTTCTGTCTGAAGAACTACAGGAACAAAAATGGAGAAGAGCATAAGAGAACTCAGGTACAGTGAGAGGCCCAAGTTGGGATTCATCTCAAGGGGAAGCTCCAAGGCGTGACGCTATTACTGATGCTATGGTGTGCTTATACACAGGAGCCTAGCATGAAGTCCTCTGAGAAGCCCAACAAGCAAGTGACAGAGACAGACCCAGAAACTTACACTCAATCATTGGTCTGAAGTCCGGGTTCCCTGTGGTTGAATTCAAGAAAGGCTGCAAAAAGTTCAGGAGGAGGATGACCCCATAGGAAGACCAAGTCAGGAAAATGCAGGAGTATCATGAGCCTAGAAAACCCCAGTGAAGAAAAGCACAGAGAAGGCTGACAGTGACTTAGTTTATCCAGAATTTACAGATCTAACCTGAAAGCTACTTTGATGTGCCAAGATTGTTTTACATTACAGAGGTAATAGAAACTTGAAATGCATCACAAATTCTTTGAACATTCACTGTAAATCTGGTTTTGTGACTCTTTTTCTTCATTGCATATCTTTTAAATTTGGGTTTAAATACATTGAGAATCACAAAACATTTTGGTTATATTTAAACCACTTTTACTTCTAAAAAAAAGAGGAAGAAGTACTCTTAATTGTTAAGCACCTCTTAGCATCAAAAGTATTGCTCATTTTAAAATTGAGATAATAACCAATTTTATTGTCAACAGTATTAAAATGTTATAAATAATTAATGTGTTATAGTCCTTTTTTCCAAGTAAATAACATTTATACTTAACAATATTTATTTTCTATTTATTTTTATTTTAAAAAATTAAACTAGCCTGGCAGTGGTGGCACACGCCTTTAATCCCAGCACTTGGGAGGCTGAGGCAGGTGGATTTCTGAGTTCGAGGCCAGCCTGGTCTACAGAGTGAGTTCCAGGGCAGCCAGGGCTACACAGAGAAACCCTGTCTCGAAAAACAAAAACAAAACAAAACAAACAAATTAAACTAAATCGTAACTACATTTGCTCTTCTCCGTCCTCCCTTCAGTTCTTCCCAAGTCCCTTCCATTTCAATACCTCTCATATTTTTTCCATCTCAAATTAATGGCTTCCTTTGATTATGATTATTATTCATATAAATATACAGATAGAACCTGATGAGTTTTTAAAAGTGTGTTTTGTTTGCTTGTATTTGTGTGTTTGTGTGTTTGTGTGTGTGTATGTGTGTGTGTGTGTGTGTGAGAGAGAGAGAGAGAGAGAGAGAGAGAGAGAGAGAGAGAGAGAGAACAAACAAAAAACAGAAATGGGTTAAATCTACTTGAGTCCTCTGACTTTTAAAAGTATAATCTAATTTTTGGTTTTTTGTTTGGTTGGATTGTTTGTTTTGTGTGCAGGTATTAATTTGATTGATTTTTAAAATTGGCATTCAATGAAGAAATTATTAGGCCATAGGTTTTCTTTGTAGACAGTTTTATTGTTGAGTAAGTTCAACTTTTAAATTTTTCTGAAATATTTACTTTGAACAATGCATCTAGCAAGTTACACTTTCTGTATTATTCAAACACTGGGCATATTATTATTCATGGAATTCTTAAATGATACATTCTATTTTCAAGATTTCAATGGCAAAATTTTTTCTTTTATTTTCATTTTACTGTGTCTTTTATTTTCTAACACTGATTTAAGATTTTGAATTTTGTCTTTATATTTTATTTTTTTATTCTTTAATCCTTTTTTTACAGTTCAGACTTCATCCCTCTCCCAGTCTGTCCCCTGACTACTCTCAGTCCCATACTTCTCCAGTCTCAAAAAGGATGTCTTCATACTCCCAAACCCAACCCCCAGACCTCCCTATCCCTGGAGCCTCAAGTCTATCAAGGTGCATCTTCTCTCACTGAAGCCAGACCAGGAAATCCTCTGCTGTATATGTGTCAGGGGCTTCATATCAGCTGTTAAATGCTGCCTGATTGGTGGCTCAGTGTCTGAGAGTTCTCAGGGGTCCACGTCAGTTGAGACTGCTGGCCTTTCCATAGGGCCACTCTCCTCCCCAGCTTCTTCCAGCTTTTCCCCAATTCAACCACAGGAGTCCTCAGCTTCTGTCCATTGGTTGGGTCATAGTATCTTCATCTGACTCTTTCAGCTGCTTGTTGGGCCTCTCAGAGGTAACCCATGCCTGCAAACACACCACAGGATCAGTAACAGTGTCAGGGCCCATGGCCTCCCTTAAAGTTGTATCCCAATTTGGACCTGTCACTGGACCTACGTTCTTTCATGCTCTTCTCGATTTTTCTCCCTACAGTTTCTTCAGACAAGAACAATCCTGGGTCAGAGCTTTTGATTGTGGGTGGAATGACAACCCCTACCTACTGAGACCTAGAATATCCTTCTCCAAGGTCTTGTCTGGTGTATCTTTCTGATCCACCCTATCCATGATTTCCTCTAATCTCACCTGTTCTAGTTTGGATCCCACATCCAATGCCCTGCGACTGTATATGCACACCTGCCTTTTCTACAAGCTACCCCTCGGCTACTGGCAGAACTCACACTTCCTCAAAATTTTCCTGCCTCCATCTACAGGTCCCTTTTACACTGCATTAAATCTCTCCGTCCAGGCATATCTCCTTTAGTCCTTCTACAGTGTCTATCCTGTGGATTATCCATCTCTATAATCATCCACCCCTACTCTTCAACACACTAGGCATATCCCTGGCACCAACAGTGACTTGGCCTAGTTTACCCAGTGGTCCATGTTATGCAACCTAACTGTAGGATTATAGAAGTATCTACTCCACCTGCCACTACCTCCACTACCTGCATGCCCATTCTGCACCATCTCAAACCTATCAACACAAAGCTCCCTTGTCATTCTTTAGGTTTTAGGCTAGGTGAGTCTACCAGACCTACCTTTTCCATGCACCATCTTCAGACTACCAGATGTAGTCAAGGTCCAAAATACAGCATCTCAGCCTTGTCTGGCAATCCCGCTTTGCACTGCAATGAATTTCTAGGCTTCTGCCAGGAACATAACTACTTACCACTAAACTGGAAATCCTCACTTATGTCTTGCCATATCTAATCTTTGTACTTAGCTAGGTATACTGAACACTAGAGAAATAGACATAGACCAAGATAAGTATCACCCAACTTGTTTACCATTCTAAGCTCAAAATACCTGTATTTTCTGACATCTGTCCCACACTAATCTGTCCATATCAGACTCAGAAATACCAAAAGTAATCCACATAGATGCTGCATCACAAAAAAACAAAAAAACAATAAGAAATACTAAGCCAATATTATCATTTCAAAAATGATCAGAGCTGCAGAACTGTTTGCCAATAAGTATTACCTACAGGATCTACAGGACACACAATGTAAAGGAATACACTAAACTTTGTTTACAAAATTCATAGAGTTTAAAGAAGATACAAAAATAGCTTGATGAAATTAAGAAAAATAACATGAATAAAAATAAATATATAAGTTGTAACAAGAATACACAAACCATGTGATTGATGAAAATCACAAAGACAATCTAAGACTTGAGAGTCTAATCTGGAGATAGAACACTGAAGATGACTCAACCTTCAAGGAAAACAGAATTGAAAAACCCAGAAACTCCACTAAAGAACTAAGAGAAAAGCTTTATTAACAATGAGTCACATAGAAGATAGAATACTGAGACTTAAAGATAAAATAGAGTATCTAGAGCAAATAAACCAGAAATATGAAAACATTTAAATAAAAACAACAGGAGGAAACATGTAGAGAAGAACTGTGTGGGGAAAAGAATAAAAACTAAAACCACTGAATTATAAGCCCTAATAATTGTCGTGATTCCTATAAACAACCCAAACTTATCTTTCTCTCTTCCTATTTGTCTTTCTCCTTACCTAATATCACTCAGATAAACATGTATAATTTGCGTATCCAGTGCACAACTAACCATATTCCTTTATTCATGAGAGATAAGGGAAACAGAAGAAAATTATTACAATACAAGATTCAATTTCCTGAAGGATTATTTGCTTATTGAAATTCTATTTTCATTGAAAGTAGTTTTTTTTCATACATTATATTCTGAATATGGTTTCTACTACCTCACCACATCCCAGACCTTCCCTCCAATATCCCATTTCCTTCTCTATCTCATTAAAAAACAAATAGGCATCTAAAAAAAGCAGAAAAGAAAACATAATAAAACAAAGCAAAGATTAAAATTTTTAAAATAGTCTAAAGTCACACATATACACATACTCACACACAAACACACATACACAATCACATATACACAAAAATGTATAGACACCTAGACATTCATTTGTACACAAAACACATAAAATTAAAATTTCAAAATATAACATATAAGCAAAATATTTATAAGGTTTAAAATTGCCATGACAAGAATTATGATAAAAAGAAGAAAACAAAACTAAAAACAAAAAGCTAGAAAAACAAACAGATAAAAACCCTTCAAAAATATCATTGAGTTTGTTTTGTGTTGATCATGTGTTACTGCTGGGCCCATGAGTCCTGTCCCTAAGAGCAGTTTTTATACCCAATGAGAATCCATTGGGAAAAGATATTTTTTTTTCTTTGTGAGATGTTATCTGTTGAAGATAGCTACTAAGGCAAGAATAGGGCCATGGGTGTTTCTTCTTCTCAGCACTGCAACCCCATCTGGCTTAGACCTGTGCAGGAAGGAAGGTTTTGTACCTGGGTTGGTGCATACCTTTCATCTCTGGTAGGATGCCAACTACTTTCTAGTATCAAGAATACTAGTTAGTAGGTGTGAAGGCTCTTAGCATGAATTTTTTGTCAGAACTTTACATTTATAACAGATTTAACAGCTTTTTTCAAAATCTTTGTAGAATTTCCTGTATTGTATTGCATAACAAATTATCTGTAACTTCTAGACTATAACTTGAGTCTCTCAGGTTTTAAAAAGTACTGTAGTCCCTTAAAGTCTTTCTCCCCACCCCCACAATCAATTGTCAGTCAAAGGCTCCTGCTCATTTTCCTTAAGTTCATGAATAGCTCGTGATCATGCTTATCTGAAAATTTTCAGACAAATTTGTATCTCATTCTAATTATTTAAATAAAATCACATCATCTCTTTTTCACCCATTAATGTGACATTCCAGATTCTCGGCTTCCAGATGAAAGGAGATCGATCATTAGTCCCATCCTAGCTTGAGTAACTAATGTAAAATGGTTTAATACTTAAAATAATTAACACATTTAGTTAAACTTTAAGTCTTTTAAAACATAAATAAAAGAAGAAAACAGATTATATTAGTCAGGGTTCTCTATGCAACATAACTTATAAAATGAATATATATGAATATGGCTTATAGAGTGTCATCCAGTTAGTCCAACCATGGCTGTCTACCAAGAGAAGCTTTAAGAATCCAGAAGCTGTTCAGTTCATTAACGTGGATGTCCCAGCTGTTCTTCAGCATACGCCAAAATTTCTACTAAGTAGATTCTAATGCAAGTGAAGGAGTGGACTTACAAAGCAAGAACCAGAGTGAGCAGGGAACTACAGAGCTTTCTTCTTCCAGGACATTTACATATGCTGCTACAAGTTGGTATGGCCCAATTAAAGATGACATTTAGTGATTATTCATGTAAAATTTCTTTAGATAACAGTAAGGAATATAGAAAGTGATTATACTTGTATCAGAATTTCACCAAAGTATGTACAAGAATTAAAATAAATAGTAAGATATTAGATCACTTTATACTTTGGGGAAAGATAGTAATGACCATAATTACTTCTTCACATGACATTAAAATTATTCCAGGAAAAAAAAATTAAAAGAAAGTTCAAAGATCTATTTTTCTCTATGAATTGACAAATCCTGACACATGAGACAACACATATTCATATTACAGTATTGTGGTGGTTTGAATATGCTTAGCTGGGGGAATGGCACTATTAGGACATGTGGCCTTTTTGGAGTAATTGTGGCCTTGTTGCAGGAAATGTGTAACTGTAGGGGGACTTTGAGAACCTCCTCCCAACTGACAGTTGTCCCCTGGCTGCCTTCTAAGCAAAATTTAAAACTCTTGGTTCCTCCAGCGACATGCCTGCCAGGACTCTGCCATGTGTCCTTCCTTGATGGTAATGAATTGAACCACTGAACCTTTGAGTCAGCCACAATTAAATGTTGTCCTTGACGTGGTCATGATGTCTTTTCACAGCAGGGAAACCTTAAATAAGACAAACAGTATGATGCATAAGAGGTAGAAATTCTATTTCCTGTGGGCAGGCATCCCAATGGTGATGCTTTTCAAGCAATGGCATTAACTGCAAAATACAAAACGAACTGTTCTACAGATGTAGTATTCTGTGATTTAGTCATTATATTTTTAAAATATATATGTAAAATTATCCTCTCCTAAATTTATAATCTCGTGTTTTCTGCCTATTTTACTTTTTCTATTGCCACAAGGGTAAATGTAGATGGTTTGGTAAGAGAAATTCCTGCAAGAAAACAAAGGACTTCCTGTCTTTGCATTTTAATGGGAAATTTTATTTGTAATATCTAGTAAGTAGGGATTACTTTCAGAATAATTTGTTTTCTTTTCTTTCTTTGTTTTTTGAGAGTCAGGAGAGGGAATTCAGATCTTTTGAGAGATTTGCTAGCATATCATAAATAATCAGGAGGCTTAGCAAAACATCAAAGAAATTAGTTATTATCATGCAGGATAACAAGGTTGAGTTGAATTTAGCTTACTTATTGAAAATATTAAGAATTTTAAATAGATAAACTTAGCTTTATCCAAGTGTTTTCAATGTATTCTGGATAATCTGAATCACAAAAAGCATATAATGGAGACAGGAAAACCACTGTGAACAGAACATAACATCTGAATTGCACCTTTGCCGGTAATTACTAGGTATGTTCTATGGGCTACCCAAATGTGCTAATTTCAGATACCATAATTTGGATATAACTAAGTATATTTTGATTGTGTTGTTTTAGTTTTGATGACAATTTTCTCAATTTTTAAAGTGTATTTTAAAATAATTTAAAATAGAGTTGGTGCAACTAAAGGCAAGAAAACAAGGTTTATATTATTGTTGAAATTTTAAATTTAAATTCCCCTTCATGTTCTTTAAAAAACGAAATGTTAATCAATTATGCACCATACTAGCTTTCACTGTGGTATTTCCAAACAAAATTTGCTTTTATTGAATCTCTTTTCCCTATTTATCCCATCATCTTGATCCCTTTGTAGCTTCCCTTCACAGTAATTTCTATTGTGTTTTCATATATAATATGTTCTGTTGTTCATTCCATCCTTAACATCCATCTCCATCTTTCTGCTTTCTAGTTTTCTATCCTCTACCCACTCTCATAAGCATTATGTATGAAGAGAAATAGACTACTAACTTATGTTCCGGTTCCCAGAATTGTTCCCTATACATACATACACACATAAGTACATTTACACACACACACACGCGCGCGCACACACACACACACACACACACACACACACACACACGCATACCCCACATATACTGAAACAATAATCATCTATGCTGAGAAACTTTTCTGTATTTATTCATTTATAATATTTTATGTACTTACATTTCAAATGTTATCCCCTTTCCCAGTTTATCCTCAACTAAACCTCTATCTCATCCCCCTCCCCACTGTTTCTATGAGGGAGCTCTCTCACCTACCCAGGCATGCTCATCTCGCTGCCCTAGCATCCCTCTACATTGAGGTATCAAGTCTCCACAGGACTAAGGGCCCCCATTTCATTGATGCCAGATAAGGCAACCATTTGCTACATAAGCAGCTGGACCCATGGGTCTCTCCATGTGTACTCTTTTGTTGGTGGTTTAATCCCTGGGAACTCTGGGATGTCTGGTTGGTTGATAATATTGTTCTTCCTATGGGGTTGCAAACCCCTTCAGCTTCTTCAATCCTTCCCCTAACTCATCATTGTGGTCCCCATGCTCAGTCCAATGGTTGGCTGCATGCATCCACATGTGTATTGGTCAGGCTATGGCAGAGCCTCTCAAGGGACAGCCATACCAGGCTCCTGTCAGCAAAGGCTTCTTGGCATCAGCAATAGTATCTGGGTTTCCTGTCTGCAAATGGGATGGATCCCTAGGAGAGGCAGTCTCTGGATGACCTTTCCTTCAGTTTATGTTCCTGTATTTCTTTTAGACAGGAACAATACTGTTTTAATGTTTTTGAGATGTATCGTCTCTACAGGTTCTCTCTTCACTTTATTGGATATTTCAGCTAATGCCATCCCTGTTGAGTCCTGGAAGACTATTGATGTCCTGGCATCTGGGATTTTCTATTGGCTACCCCAAGTTACCCACTCCCCACTGTGACAAATTCAATTTCCTGAACTTCTGCACTTATCCCGATCTCCTTCCATACCTGATGGTGCCCACTTTTTCCATTCCACTCCCTCTCTATCCCAAATCCCTACCTCCCATGATTATTCTGTTCCCCCTTCTAAGTAGGACTGAAGCATCCATATTTAGTCTTCCTTCTTCTTAAGTTTCATATGATCTGTGAGTTGCATCATGGGAATTCTGAGCATTCGGCCTAATATCCACTTATGTGTGTTCTCTTATGACTGAGTTACCTCACTCAGGACGTTTTTTAGTTCAATTCATTTGCCTACAAATTTCACAAAGTTATTGTTTTTAATAACTGAGTGGTACTACATTGTATAAATGTACCACATTTTCTGTATTTATTCCGTTGTTCAGGGACATCTGGGTTGTTTCCAGCTTCTGACTACTATAAATTAGACTGCTATGAACATAGAGAAGCATGTGTCTTTGATACATGTTGGAACATCTGTTGGATTCATACCAAGAAGTGATATAGCTAGGTCCTCAGTACTATGCCAAAGTATCTGAAAAACCACCAGATTAAATTTCAGAGTCCTTAGACCAGTTTGCAATCCCACCAGCAATGGAAGAGTATTCCTCTTTTTCCACATCTTTGAGAGCATCTTCTGTCACCTTAGATTTTATATTAGCCATTTTGACTGGTGAGAACTGGAATCTCAGTGCAGTTTTGACTTGCATTTCCCTGATGACTAAGGATGTTGAACATTTCTTTAGATGCCTCTTGCCCATTTGAGATTCCTCAGTTGAGAATTCTTTGTTTAGCTCTGTACCCATTTTTAAATAGGGTTATTTGGTTCTATGGAGTCTAAGTTCTTGAGTTCTTTGTAGACATTAGATATTAGCCCTCTATAAGATGTAGAATTGGTAAAGATCTTTTCCCATTCTGTAGTTTGCCATTTTTTCCTAGTGTACTTTGTCTTGCAGAAGCTTTTCAATTTTATGAGATCATATTTTTCTCTATTTGATCTTAGAGCCTGAGCCATTGGTGTTCTGTTCAGGAAATCTTCCTCTGTGCTGATATATTTGAGGCTCTTCCCATTTTCTCTTCTATTAGATTCAGTGGATCTGGTTTTATGTGGAGGTTCCTGATCCACTTGGACTTGAGTTTTGCACAAGGAGATATGAATGGATCAATTTGCATTCTTCTACATGCTAGCCTCCACTTGAGCCAAAACTGTTTGTTGAATATGCTGGTTTTTGCCAAATGGATAGTTTGTCTTCTTTTTCAAAGATCAGGTGACCATAGGTGTAAGGGTTTAATTCTGGCCCTTCAGTTATGTTGCTTTGATCTACCTGTCTGTCTCTTTACTAATAGCATCCTGTTTTTATCACTATTGCTCTATAGTATAGCCTAAGGGATAAGTCAGAGATAGTGACGTCCCCAGAATTTCTCTTATTGTAGAGAATAGATTTCTCTATCTTGGGGTTTTTTTGTTATTCCAGATGAATTTGAGAATTGCTGTGTCTATCAGTGTGAGAATTGAGTTGGAATTTTGATGGAAATTGCATTGAATCTGTAGACTGCTTTTGGTAAGATGACCATTTTAACAATGTTATTCCTGCTGATCCATGATCATGGAAGATCTTTCTATCTTCTGAGTTCTTCCTGAATTTCTTTCTTCAGAGATTTGAAGTTATTTGTTTTTTTAATTACTCTCCACAATTTATTCAGTTTACTTTCTTTTCCTTTGTGTTAAATGGCTACTTATTTAATTTACTGACATTACAAATGGTATACTCCTTCCCGGTTTTCCCTCCACAAACCGTTTACCCCTATGCCCTACCTTCTGCCTCTATGAGGGTCCTCTGCCACCCACTCACCTACACCTGCCTCAGCACACTAGCATTCCTATAAGCTGGGTCATGGTCATCAATCCTCCACAGAACCATGGGGCTCCCCTCTCAATGCTGCCCAGTAAGGCAATCCTCTGCTACATATATAGCTGGAGCCATGGATACTCTTTGGTTGGTGATTTAGTCCATGGGAACTCTGGCGGTTCTCTGGCAGTTGGTTGATATTGCTGTTTTTCCTATGGGTTTCTAGATCCCTTCACCTCCTACATTCCTTGTCCTAACTTTTCCATTGGGGTCTTCTTGCTCAGTCCAGTGTTTGGCTGTGTACGTCCCCATCTTTATTTGTCAGGCACTGGCAGAGCCTCTCCGTGGACAGCTATACAAGGCTCCTGTCAGCAAGCATGTCTTGGCATCAGCAATAAAATGTGGGTTTGGAATCTGCAATTGAGATGAATCCCTAGGTGGAGCAGTCTCTGGATGGCCTTTCTTTCAGTCTCTGCTGCACTCTTTGTCTCTGCATTTTCTTTTCACAGGAGAAATTCTGAATTAGTATTTTTGAGGTGAATGAGTGGCCCCATCCCTCGAAAGACATCTGTGCTTATCAAGTGGATATGGTCTCTACAGGTTCTATCTCCACTTTGTTGGGTATTTCGGCTTATGTACTTCCTGTTGAGACCTAGAAAACCATTGGGTCCCTGGCATCTGGGACTTTCTAGTGGCTATTCCCAGGTCCCTCTCCCCTACTGCTACTCGAATCCTCTCAAATTTCTGACCCTCTGTACTTCTCCCCCACTCAACCCCATATCTGACCTGCCCCCTTTTTTCCTCTCTTCCTCCTAGATCCCTTTCTCACTCTATTTTTTGAGATTATTTTCTTCCCACTTCTGAGTAGGACTGCAGCATACATACTTTGGTGTGGTCTTTTTTCTTGTTGGCTTTCATATGGTCTTTGAGTGGTATCATGGGTATTCTGAACTTCTTTTTGGCTAACATCCACTTAACAGTGAGTACATACAGAAGACCCCCGAACTCGGGAGACCCTTCCTCAAGTCTCGGGAAATCACAGCCACCCAAAAATCACAAGAAACCATACCTGGATGCAATCAGCAGAGGTTTATTGGGGAGTTGGCTAGCCAAGGTCAAAACTGCTCGTCCATGCAGGAACAGAATTTTGACAAAAGACCAGCAAGCTGAGGTTTTTTTTTGTTTTGTTTTGTTTTTTTGTTTTGTTTTTTTTTTTTTTTTTTTTTTTTTTTTTTGCATGGGGTGGGGAAAGGAAGGAATTTTTGTGCGGTTATACATGATTGGTTGCATTTTCGTGTGGTTATACATGATTAGTTGCTTTATAAATTTTGAACATCAGCAAGCTGTAATGCTGGGAAGACCAAGGGGGGTGGAGGGGTAACCAAGAACAGTGGAACATTTCAGAGGAACCCACCCTAGATGATTTAGAGTCATGTGAAAAATCTCTGCTCACTCATTTTTTCTCAAGAATGTAGTTTTTCCATATCACTGTGCCCTACCCTGAGGCTTGAGGAATGTTAGTACTCTTCCCTGAATGTATCCCAGGGCAGTGAAAATCTTACATTCAGTTCTACCTTCTGGAACCTGCATTCTTTTGCTCAGGTCTAGGATAAAGAAAAAAACCTGTGTATATTTCATAAAATGGTTTTTATAATTTTTCACTCTACAATACTATGCGTGGAGGGGGTTGTTTATTTTTGTGAGTAGGTTAACTCAATCAAGATATTTTCAAGTTCCATCCATTTGCATGAGAATTTCATGAAGTCATTGTTTTTAATAGCTGAGTAGTACTTTATTGTGTAACTATACCACATTTTCTGTATCCATTCCTCTGTTGAGGAACATCTGGGTTGTTTCCAGTCTCTGGCTATTATAAATCAGGCTTCTATGAACATAGAGGAGTATGTGTCCTTGACATATGTTGGAGCATATTTGGGTATAATGCCTAGGAGTGGCATACCTGGATACTAAGGTAGAAATATTTCCAATTTCCTGAGGAGCCACCAGACTGAATTCCAGAGTGGTTGTACCAGCTTGCAATCCCAACAGCAATGGAAAAGTGCTCCTCTTTCTCCAAACTCTAGCCAGCATTTCTTACTGGTGTAAGGCTAATACCAGGGTCCTTTTGATTTTCATTTCCCTGATAACTAAGGATGTTGAACATTTCTTTAAGTGCTTCTCAGACAAGCAAACTTTCTCAGCTTTGAATTCTCTGTTTAGTTTTGTACCCCATGGTTCTCTAGAGTATATATATATATATATATATATATATAGAGAGAGAGAGAGAGAGAGAGAGAGAGAGAGATGAAGTTAGCCCTCTATTAGAAGTAGGGTTGGTAAAAAAAAATCTTTTCCCAATTTATAGATTGCTGTTTTGACCTATTGACAGTGTCCTTCTCCTTACAAAAGCCTTTTAATTTTAGGAAACCTCCATTTGTTAATTTTTGAACTTAGAGCATAAGTCATTGGTGATTTGTTCAGGAAATTTTCTCCTGTACCAATGTGTTCAAAGTTCTTTTCCAATTTCTCTTCTATTAGATTCAGTGTATCTGCTTTTATTGTAGAGATCCTCGATCTACCTGGACTTGAGCTTTGTACAAGCAGATGACAATGTACTAATTTGCATTCTTCTAGATGTTGACCACCACTTGAACCAGCACCATTTCTTAAAATGTTGTCTTTTTTTCACTTAATGGTTTTGGCTCCTTGGTCAAAGATCAAAGGTATGTGGGTTCATTTCTGGGTCTTCAATTCTATTCCATTGATCTATCAGCCTGTCTCTGTACCAATACCATGTGGTTTTTATCAGTATTGCCCTGTAGTATAGCTTGAAGTCAGGGATGGTGATTTCCCCCAGAAGTTCTTTTATTGTTGAGAATGATTTTTGCTATCCTAGGTTTTTTGATATTGCAAACAAATTTGAGAATTGCTTTTTCTATCTCTATGAACAATTGATGGGAATTTTGATGGGAATTGCATTGAATCTGTAGATGGCTTTTGGTAAGATGGCCATTTTCACTACTTTTTTTTTTGTTTTGTTTTGTTTTTTGTTTTGTTTTTTTTTTGTTTGTTTGTTTTTCGAGACAGGGTTTCTCTGTTTAGTCCTGGCTGTCCTGGAACTCACTCTGTAGACCAGGCTGGCCTTGAACTCAGAAATCCGCCTGTCTCTGTCTCCCAAGTGCTGGGATTAAAGGCGTGCGCCACCACCGCCCGGCCACCCATTTTCACTACTTTAATACTGTAGTTTGATGAACATGGGATATCTTTTCATCTTCTGAGGTCTTCTTAAATTTTTTTCTTCAGAGGCTTGAAGTTCTTGTCATAGATATTTTTCACTGTCTTGGTTAACATTACATCAAGATGTTTCATATAAATTTATAACTATTTAAAGAATGTCATTTCCATAATTTCTTTCTCAGCCCATTTATCCTTTGAATAGACGAAGACTACTGATTTGTTTGAGTTAATTTTGAATCCAGCCACGTTGCTAAAGTTGCTTTTCAGGTTTAGGATTTCTCTCCTGGATTTTTTTTTTTTTGGGGGGGGGGGTTACTTATGTATACAATCATATCATCCGCAAAAAGTGATTTCTTGAATTTCTCCTTTCCAAATTGTATCCCTTTTGTTAGTATTCTGTCTAAACTCCAGGGTTACCTGACAACAACCAGGTATGCTCCTCCCCACAGTTACCTGGCAACAGCCAGGAAGGCCTGGCCTACTATAAAAGGGCAAGCAGCCCTGTGGTCTGGAGTGGTCTATTCTGAGCTGCTAACACCATCTAACACCTTTGATCTCCTTTTGTTGCCTAATTATACTGGAAAGAACTTCAAGCACTTACTGAATAAATAGGGGGAGAATGGGCAGTCTTATCCCTTATTTTAGTGGGGGATGGAATAGAATGTTTCTGGGGTGGTGAACTGGGAAAGAAGGCAACATTTGAAATGTAAATAAAGAAAATATCAAATAAAAAGAAAGAAAAAAAAAAGATGGCCTGTGGCATCTGCTGCCCCACTGCTGTTGTTCTTGCTGCTGTTGGTCCCTGCTAATTGCTGTTGCTATTAGTACTGCCAGATTTCTGGTTTGCTGGACTGCTGGGTATTCTGAAATTGAAAATTGGACTTGCCCCAGGGAACTCAACACCCTTAATCATCAGGAAGTAGCCTAGGGAGTTCTGTGGTCCTTTTGCCTCTAATCTTCTTTCTTTCCTACCTAGTGTTTGGCATTGGAAAGAATTAGGGTGGGATAAGCATTGGAAGGGAAGTAGAGGTATAAGAACCCAATAAAATAGCTAAACAAATATGCCAACAAGCAGGCCATCATTTGAAGTATAAAAACCTAATAAAATTGCTAAACAAAAAAAAGAGAAAATAAAAGAAAAAAACAAACAAAGAAGAGTACAAATAGATCCACATTTATCACCCTGAACAAAACACAAGTTCAAGTAAGTCAAATACCTCAACACTAAACCAGACAAGAGAGAGCAAGCAATACTTTGGAACATGTTGACACACAACTTTCTAAACAGAATACCAATAACGCAGGCACTGAGATTGATAATTAATAAATAAGACTTCATGGCACTGTAAAACTTCTATAAGGAAAAAGACATCATCTGTAGGATCAAATAAAAGTCTAAGGAATAGGAAAAAATTTCATCATCACCACATTTAGATAATACCGTGAATATATAAAGAATACAAGAACCTGGTCATCAACAAAACAAACAGTACAATTAAAAAGTGGAGTACAGAACTGAACAGAAAATTCATTGTCTAGAAATTTCAAAAGGCTGAGAACCACAGAAGAAAAGGGGAACACTTAGCATTGCTGGTGAGATTGTAAATTCATACAACCACTTTGAATATAAATATGAAATGTTCTCAGAAAATTGGAACTCAAGATCCATTTGTAACTTTCTTGGGCATATACCCAAAAGAAATTTGTCTTAATTCAGATTTTACTGCTGTAATGTGACACCACAGTCATGGAAACTCTTATAAAGAAAAGTATTTAATTGGGACTGGCTTACAATTTCCAGAGTTTAGTTTATTATTATCAGGGTAAGAAGCATGTCAGCATGTTGGCTCCTTAGCAGGAAGGAGCTGAGAGTTCTCTATCTTGGTCAGCAGGCAGCAGAAAGACATTGGGTAACAGAGTTGTGCAACTTGTACATAGGAGACCAGCAAACTCACCTCCAAAGTGACAAAATTCCTCCAACAAGGCCACACCTACTCTAACAAGGCCACACTATTAGTGCCACTTCCCGTGAGCCAAGTATAAAGCACATGAGTGTATTTGAGCCAAACCTATTCAAACCACAACAGAACTCCATCTTACCACAAGGAAACTTGTGGAGCTATATTCCTAGTTACTTTATTCATAATATCCAAAAAATGGAAACAACCTTTATGTACCTCAACCAAAGGATAGATAAAGAATTAGGGAATGTTTGCACAATAGAGTATTAGTCAATTGTTTAAAAAACAAAGTGCCATTATGAAAATTTCAGGCAAATGGATGGAACAACAAAAAGTCATCCTGAGTGAACAATCAAGACCCAGAAAGACAAATATGATATTATTCACTTTTAATTTAATTGGATATTAGCTATTAAGTAATGGATAATCACACTACAATCCAAAGACCCAGATGGGGTAAGGAACAAGGAGGAATCTATGGGGAACACATAGATATTTCTGGGAGGGAAAAATTGAATAGAATTTTGTGGGTGAACTTGGAGCATATGAGGATGAGAATAGGGGCACTCTGGTTGGGAACACAGGGATGATGAATTAGAGACTACAGGGAGACACGGCTGAAATAGGACATTTTAGAGAGATGAAAAATCTTAATGCCATGGAAACTTCCTGTAACCTATGAAAGTGACTTTAGTGAGAATTCCTAAAATGGAAGATACAAAGCCTTAACCAGCCATCATCTGTATCCAGGTTACAAATTCTATAGTGGAACTGGAACACCAATGTAGTCAACAAACCTTTGACCTATATTGGTGCTGCCTACAGATAATGCTGTAACTTTTAAATGAAATGATTCCTAAATGTATTCTCTGATACTCATAAATCAGTACGTAGCCTAATTGTTATTAGAGAGGCATTGCCCAGCAACTGCCAAGAACAAATGCAGAGACCCACAGCAAAACATCAGTTGAAGCCAGGGCAACCCGAAAAAGAGGGGGAAATAATTCTAGGATCAAGAAGGGTTGAAGATACCATGAGAACAGAACCTATAGAGTCACTTAAGCTGGGTTTATAGTGGCTCACTATCACTAACTCTTTATGGGACAGACCTAGGTCCTCTATATGTCAAGGTTGTGTCATTTGGTATTTTTGTGGGACCCGAAACATCAGGAGGGAGTGGTACCTCTGACTCCTCTGCCTTCACTTGAAACCCCTTTCCTACCACTGGCTTACCGTATTTGGTTGATATTCTTTTTTTGGGGGGGGGGGGACATGGAGGAGGACTAAATATTTGAGACAATGGAGTTGGGTTAGGTGTTCTAGGAGAAGAGGCCATAAGAGAAATTGCACTCAGGATGTAATATATGTAAAAAAAAAAATTAAAATTAAAATTAAAGGGAAAAAAAGATGTGCTGGACAATAATGGCTTAGGGCTTATAGGTGTGCCCACCAATGACTGATCTAACATGAGGCCCAAACTACAAGAAGAAGCCCATATCAGGCACTGCTTGGTTAGCTAGGATCCTAAGTGGTTGGTGGCTCCAAAACCGAGGGTAGAACCAAACAGGCCTGCCAACAGAGAAAGAAGAAAAGGAAAGAAAGAAAGAAAGAAAGAAAGAAAGAAAGAAAGAAAGAAAGAAAGAAAGAAAGAAAGAAAGAAAGAGAGAAAAAAGAGAGAGAAAGAGAAAGAGAGAAAGAAGAAAGAAAGAGAGAGAAACTGAAAGAAAAGAAAAAGTTAATGAAATGATTTATTTCTAATGATTCTGTGTTATAGATTGGCAAATAGGCCAATTGTCATCAGATGGCTTTTTCTAGCAGCTGATGGGAGCAAATATAAATATTAGGTGGAACTTGGAGAAACCTGCTGAAATGGGGAGGAAGGACTGTAAAAGTCAGAGGCATCAAGGACACCAGGAGAACATCACCCACAGAATCAACTAACCAAGGCTCATAGTGCCTCACAGAGTCTGAATCAGCAATCACTGAACCCATATGGATATGCACTAAGTCCCCTATATACAGGTGTGGTTGTTTAGCTAGTGTTTTCTTGAAGGACTCTTAGCAATGGAAATGGGGTATCTCTTGCTCTTTTTCCTGCTCTTGGGATCCTTTTCCTCCTAACGGACTGCCTAGTCAATCTTGGTATATAATCATACTGGATCTTGTAATGTCATGTTTGGTTGATATCTTTGAAAGGCCCATTCTTTTCAGAAGAGAAAAAGATGAGCAATGTATCTGGATAAAAGTGGTGTGGGAGGGTGATGAGAGGAGTGGAATGAGGTGAGGCTGTGGTCCGAATGTATTGTATGACATAAGAATAAAAGAAAAACTCAGTGAAATGATTTATAATAATATTCAGCTCTATTCAGATTATATGAAAGAAGAGAAAAATAAAAAGAAAAGAGAAAAAACAAGAAACTCACAATTTTAAGAAGGTGCACATTTCATTTCCACAGAAATACTTGTCAAAATTAATTAGATTAAAAAACAAAACACAAACAGAAAACAAAAAACAAAAAAACTTTTCTTTCACTTCTATATAGGACTTTATCTAAGTTCTTTCTTTGCTTTAAATAGTACTTAATTTGAATCTGTCAGTTGTTTCACAGTACATTTTTTTTGTCTTTCATAAATACTCAAATATTCACATCCTGATTCACTTTTTTCATATGGCCTTTGGTTGTAGGTCCTCTTTTCATTCCAAATGTGTCTCTCTTCTCAATACCTCTGCCATCACCATTATGCACATCTGACTGCATTTTGCTTTTCAGTCTTAATCAGAGTAAAGAATAGAGCAGAAGTTGTTTGATACATCTGGGCACTGTTGTTTTAACTTATTGAAAAATAAATTATGTTACTTTATTATATGTGGGGAAAAGAATAATAGAGATTAACATTTAAGAAAATTAATGTCTTAAAGACTAATGTTTTCTTATTCTATAGAATAAGTAAAGCATAAATTAAGACTGAGAAACAGCTATACATATTTTGTGAGAAAATTGTCAATATTACTAGAATGAAAATATCATGGAAATTTCTAACTCCTCTTTTGTGACTATCTGAATTTAAAATTATACAAATTTACACATAAATACATTTCCCATGGGTACTTACTGCTTTATAATGGCGGTTTGTTTTGTAGACATGCTTTATAGTGCTGTGAATTTTGTAACTTTATTACAGTAATGAAAAAAATATATATTTGAATAATTTTTGTATGGAGAAATTAGACCACAGATCCAGAATAACACCTGTCAAAAGTTAGAAATCAGAAATTCATATGCTAGCAGGTACAGGAGCCAATCTTTTCTCAGAATCCTGAACAAGGATGTCCTTGGATTCATATTTAGGCTGAATTTCAACATAACTCCAACCCCTTGACTTGTATCATTATAAAAAGAGGGTAACTTTGTAGCACTGAGTGGTCCATGACAACAGTGTTTACACAGACTCCCACTGCTCTCACTCTTACCTCACTAGGTATTAGATACAATGTATCTAGTACACTGACTAGCCCATTCAAAGAACTTTATCTGTGGGAGAGCATATTTTATTTATAGTGTTTTATTTTCATACTTCTTAAAATTTCTCCAATTATATTATCAGCCCTTGTCCATTTTGTATGTCCACATCCCAATACTTAAGGTATGAGCTGAGGAGACCTATCTTGAAAGGAAAAGATGGAGTGCTAAGTGATTTGGGTGTATGATTGGATAAAAGGCAGGTGGAAACTGACTCTTGCTAACACTGTCATGCCGTGTCTTTTCCTTCAATTGGACCTCCAGCTCCAGGCTTTAGTCTTTAGATGTGAACTTGCACCAGGCTCCTTCTATGGGACTTTTTCATCATCAAACTGGAACTGCAGTTAGATTATTTGCTCTTTTATTGATCTGGGACCTCCATATTCTTGAACTGCACAGGTACAGGCTTTTCTATATTGATAGTTTTGAAATTGCAACATGTCATCTTTTCTGATTTTGTTGATTCATTACCAGTTCTTTTCCCATCTTGTCTATATTTTCTTTTAAATTTTATTGATGGATTATCTTATTTCACTGGTGTCTTTTGATACTTTATTTATTTTATTATGATATTTTATTAATTTTATATTTCCACGTAGAATAAGTTCAGGTATAATCTATTATATCTTAATATTAACCTTGATGCTTGCTTTGTCACTATTAGCCTCATTGTTTAGTATTTACCACACCACTTGAATTATACAGCATGTCCAAAATGGATTAGGTAATATGAGATGAAAAACAGAAGGCTAGTCCTGTAAATTTTATACTACTCTTATGAAGAATCCATTATATTAATAATTTGTTTAATTATAGTCTATTTTAAAGTCACAGATTCAAGTTAATAGAATGATAACACCTAAAAAGAGAAGTATTCCATAATTACATGCTTAGCTCTTAGATTTATTGTATATTTGCAAAAGAACTATAACCTGCACAAGTGTTGACTATCTGGCATTTCTCCACTACATTGTTATGTAACAAAGAATTCCTCAAAGAAAAAAATGACTAGAAAAGTTCTGCAATTGCAGTCTTTCTGGATTTTGTTTTAGAAACCATTATATGAGACTTAAAGCACTCAAGTGTAAAGAACCTAAAGATTCTACATTGTGGAAAAAAGAATAAAAACCTTGCTGTATTTTCAAAATTTGTATTTTTGACTTCTTCCACACAAAAGACTTTGAAAAAGAGTCACAACTCACAGTGCTGAGGATTTTTTATTAAGCTTGTCTGGACTGGACAGTCTAAAGATGAATTGTAATATTGTGGTTTTGACATTTTCATACTGTGTTTTTACAAGGAGAAAATAATATTATCAATTTCCAACAGAGACTTCTCTCTGTGTCTCTGTCTCTGTTTCCCTCTGTCTCTGTTTCTCTCTCCCTCTGTCTCTCTCTCACTCTCCCTCTTCTCTCTCTCTCTCTCTCTCTCTCTCTCTCTCTCTCTCTCTCTCTCTCTCTCTCTCTGCCTTTGTGTGTGTGTGTGTGTTTGTGTGTGTGTCTGTCTTCTGCCTGTCTGTGTGTCTATATGTATAGTATTACATGAACTCTAGTGTCATTTCTTGCCTTTCACCTTGTTTGAACATGGCTTTCCAAATCCCAAGTCCCATAATCCACATTCCTCCAAATAAAAGTGTGGCCAGGCATATCACAGCAATACCACAGTCTCTAGTACCAACTTCTGACTTAGTGTTTTACTGTTGTGAACAGACACCATGACCAAGGCAACTCTTATAAGAATGACATTTAACTGGGGCTCCCTAAAGGTTCAGAGGTCCAGTACATTATCATCAAGGCAAGAACATGACAGCATCCAGGCAGGCATGGTGCAGGTGGTGCAGCGAGTTCTACATCTTCATCTGAAGGCTGCTAATGGAAGACTGACTTCCAGGCAGCTAGGATGAGGGTCTTAAGCCCATGCCCACAGTGACACACCTATTCCAATAAGGCCATACCACCTAATAGTGTCATTTCCTGGCCAACCATATACAAATGATCACAACATCTATTATTAATCATTCCTTTTGTGTATGTTAGGTACACTGGCCTATGAATGTACAGGAATTCTGTCTCTTACTGTGGTCTCATCTTTGAATCACTTATAGATATGCCTACTACTGGCATTTGTCTTTTCATGGGGGTCTGAGAACCTAATCTTAGTCTCTTACATTTGTTCATTGAATGTTTTGCCCATTGGAGTAACTTCCCAGCTCTATGAGTGCGTTTTGACAATATTTAAAAATATTTAAAAGTTAATAATATTCTGTCTACAAGATGCACTTTTTAGGTATGATTTGTTCATAATGACTTAATAGTAAATATGCACATCAAAGGAATAGATATATTCTGCCCGTTACAATCAGTATATTATTACAAATTTATTAAGAACATGACATTGTCTTTCATTTATAGGAAATATGATCTAAAAATGTTAGACTATACTGCACAAATCGTTTAGCAGAGAGGTTCTATTGTCTCATATTAAGTACGCTAGTCTAGTTGGTAAGATCCATGCATTTCTAAGAGTACAGAAATCTGTGTTTCACAATAAAAGGAAGCATACAAGTAATTGAGATTGTAGTACTAAGTATCGCCAACCTGTATCTTTGTTATTTCGTTATAGTTTCAGGTAGAGTAATTAACAAAAATTTGTAGCAAACATGAATTTTGACAAGATAATCTCAATAAAATAGTTCTTTTATTTTAGCCACACATAACAAATTATATAACGTGTAAACACATGCACATTAGTGATGCCCCATCTTTTCTTTTAGTTTTGATTTCCTGGTTCCTCTATTCAACAAATATGTGGTCATTTATTTTACATGCTTTCTTTTAAAGTGAAAAGTTAATCCAGTTTCTGTGTACAAGTAGAAAAGAAATTGTGCCTGCTAATGACATTAAACAATAGCAAAACTCTTCCTTCTATATTCTGAGAACATTATGAAGATAAATTTTAGAATGTAAAAATGGCTTCATATCTTTAATAGGAATAATACATACCTATAATTTTGACACATACTGGAAAATTCAAGAGGTAAGTAAATAAATATTTAACTGAAACCAACAAAGTCAACAGAAACATCAATGCATATGTTCCTTCATAGATTTTATTTTAAAAAAGAAAGAAAAACACAGCTTACTTTAAGGTCATTAATATGGATAGAAATGTTAGATAAATTAACTAATTATAAATAAGAACTGTAAGCAGAATCTCACAATTGTATTTATTTCTAGGAAACAACATACTATGAAACCCACCATTTAGGTGCTTCTCAGCTATTCGAGTTTCCTCAGTTGAAAATTCTCTGATTAGCTCTGTAGACCATTTTTAATAGGGTTAGTTGATTCTCTAGAGTCTATCTTCTTGTACATATTCTTTGTATATATTGAACATTAGCTCATTTTCTGTACCCAAAAGATGCTTTAACATATAATAAAGAGACATGTTGTACTATGTTCATATCAGCCTTATTTATACTAGTCAGAAGCTGGAAACGACCCAGATGTCCTTCAACTGAGCAATGGATACAGAAAATGTGGTACATTTACACAATGGAGTACTACTCAGCTATTAAAAATAATGAATTTATGAAATTCTTAGGCAAATAGGTGGAACTAGAAAATATCAAACTGAGAGAGGTAACCCAGTCACAAATGAACACACATGGTATGCACTCACTGATAAGTGGATATTAGCCCATATGCTTAGAATACCCAAGATATACAGACCATATGAAGCTCAAGAAGAAGGAAGGCCAAAGTCAGGGTGCTTTGGTCCTTCTTAGAAAAGGGAACAAAATATGCATGGGAGCAAATTCAGAGACAAAGTGTGGAGCAGAGCCTGAAAGAAAGGCCATCTAAAGACAGCCACACCTAGGGATCCATCACATGTACAATCACCAAACCCAGATACTATTGTGGATGCCAACAAGCACACGCTGACAGGAGCCTAAAATAGCTGTCTCTTGAGAGGTGCTACCAGATCCTGACAAATAGAGGCAAATGCTTGCAGCAAACCATTGGACTGAGCATGGAGTCCAAATGAGGTCCCCAATGGGGGAGTTAGAGAAAGGACTGAAGGAGCTGAATGGGTTTGCAACTTCATAGGAAGAACAATAATATTAACCAACCAAAGCCTCCTGCCCAGGGATCCCAGGGACCAAACAACCAACCAAGGAGTACACATTGAGGGACCCATGGCTCCACCTGCATATGTAACAGAGGATGGCCTGGTTGAGCATCAATTGAAAGAGATGTCCTTGGTCCAGTGAAGGCTCGAGGTCCCAATGTAGGGAAATATGATGGTGGGGAGGCAGGAGAGCATGGGTGGGTGGGAGAATACCCTCATATAAGCAGGGGAGGGAAGATGGGATAGGAGGTTTCTGGGGGGGGTGGAAACTAGGAAAGGGGATAACGTTTGAAATGAAAATAGAGAAAATATCCAATAAAAAATACATGAGAAAAATAAACCCATCATTTACTTTTCTAACATTTTTCCTAGTCTTTGTGCTGAGAAATAGCTTACTTGACAGAACAGTCATTCATTTTATGGAAAAGGAAAAAAAAAAACAATTTTTTTCATGCTTCCATAAGACTTTCAGTTATTTTCCATTGTTTATCCAGTTTTAGGGCTCAAGTGGTATTGTGAATGACTTTTTCAGTAAATTTTCAATTTACACCCCCACACACAGAGGGGAGGCAAGCATAGATCCAAGTAATCATTTCACTGAAGTCCAGCTTGCTGAAACAGTATGTTTTTTACTTGAAGGTATTAATACGAATATGGATAGAAGGTTTATAGCAGGAGGCAAGACTTAAGAAAATCTGTATCATCAGAAAGCCTAGTCAAATCCCAAGGGAGGGTCACGGAAGTTGTCAGCATTTTGCCTATCTTCCAAGCAGGACTTTGAGTCATAGAAACTTCTCAACAACTTGCTTGATCAGCATCTCCGCTTCTAACAACAGTCTACTTCTTCCTTTAAAGTTCTAAAGAATACTTTTAAAATCCCCCACCCTTCAACTTTCCTACATAAGTGATATTTTGTGTCTTTTTTTAGTCTCCTGAGCCTCTGCTTTCTCCTGTAAGGACTGTTTCCACTCAGGTGTAGTTAAACTAAGGCACTCTTACTTCTATTCTGTCTCCTGAGCCATAAGCTAAGATTAGGTCATTTGTGTATTTGACACAGGATGACATTTCCTGTTCAGATAGCTGACTGAAAATATTTATTTTCAAAGTAACTTTACAGTAAATCAACTACCTACAGTATGGGTGCTACATAAATAATAATGACTGGCAAATTAATATCTAGGTTGCATTATATATTGCTATAATGAAATCAATTATTATGTAAAATATCTCTCATATCTGCTTACACTAACTTATTGTCTTTGTATCTTTAGCTATTTACAGAAGCACTGGACATAAAAGGAAATGACTCATTTATAAAATAAAGCCTGGACACTCCCAATAAGAGAACTAAATAATGTTTCTAAATGAATGTCCTGAGAGTCTTTACTATGCTATGAAGTGCTACACTTATAGATCGTCTTATGTTTATGATTCTGTTATAGAAAGACTCATCTTAGTTCATGAGCAAAGAATACTTTGCATAAAAACATTTTCAATTTTGTTCAAAAGACTATCAGAAACCCAGGACTTAAATGGTCAAAAGGAAGAGGAATGGAAGGCTGCATGTGACATGAAATGAGCTACCTGATGTAGAGAGTTTTCTTCCCCAACACTTTAAAATTAAAGTAAAAAATTATGACAAATAGCAAAGAATCCAAGAGGAAAAATTAAGTAGTTCTGCCCTTTTGATTGCAGAGGGCAATGAATGAGTCTCCAATTTAGCTACTTTAAATCATTACCAACGTCAAAGACCAAATCTATTAAAACATTTTAATTTCCAAAGAGATGTATACGTCTACATGAAAATGCTGATTAACTAAGAATCATCATTGGACAAATTCATTGTATTATATAAATGGTTATGAAAAATTAGCAATTCATAAATATATTGTGGAAAACAATGATCATTACATTTTAATTCTGTTAAGACTTATTTCCATAAAAGTTTGAATCATTATTGTCCAAGATTATTTCAAGGAGTTTCTCCCACAATATTTAATTCTGGCATTTATAAAATGATCATTACTCTCAGAAACTTTTCTTCTACCTTAAATTTCAATGTTTTTATTCCTCTTTTTCTACTCAAATGTTCTTTACTAATTTGTTTTAGAGCATCATTATTTAAATCCAGTAATGCTTAGCTGATGTTTTATTTATTTCTTTGATTAGTTGGGGTTTTTTGTTTGTTTGTGTTTGTTTTGTTGTTGTTGCTGTTGATTTGTTTTGAAGTGCTTTGTTTTAATGGTTGGTCTTGCCTGCACAGAAAATAATCTCACTCACTTAGCAATTTCTAGCCTATGTGCTCATTTTTAAAAGGTCAGCATAACATAATTGTTCCCTTATCTTCATCCTATTGAAGAAAACAGTAGTTAGTGAAAATGATAACCATGGCACTTAAGACTAAAATTTGAGGAACACAGATCTAAAGCATACAATTTATTGAATGGTTCATCTTTTGTAGAAGCAAAACAAAAAGGCAAAAGCTAGCAAGGGTTAAAGAAAGAGATGCATAGGTCTGAAGAGGCTAAGATCCCTTAACACATCATAAATGTCTGGTAAGCACTGAAGCTGTTAGCCACAAAAACTTGAATCTTTGAAGTTACTTTAATTAAGTTTAAATTAAATTTAATTCAAATAGAAGCCAGGGGAGAAAATATAAAACACATTTTTTTTGCTATTGTTTTCCAACCATAACATCATCACAATACTTTGCAGAAGCTGTGTTTCTGCTTATGAGTCAATGACAAGAGTGGTATGGTAAATATAGAACAACTGGATTATGAGACAAATATAACCCATTTCCATATAATCACATAATTTACCCAGGGCTGGTAAAAATGAAATTTTATTTGTAGGCTCACAGTTCTGTGCATTTTCAGAATTCTCTTAAAAAACAGTTATAAGAATAGATCATAGAAATAGATGGAAAAGATTTGGTCTGCTTTGTGAAGAAATGTATTCCAGTACACCCTGCAACACATGACGATTGAAATGGATAAGGGTCAAACCTAGAAATAAAATCAAAGTGACTCCAGTGTCTTTGATATTTGAGATAAGATGAAAAGAAAAGTAAAGAAAAGAAATGAAAAGTAAAGAAAAAAAAAAAAACAGAACAAGGGCAACATGATTTAACCATTACAGACATTACTCATTGGATAACAGAAAGAACAGTGTTATAGAAAAGCACAGGAGAAATTTCTGGTGGAAAAATGATGTAGAATTTCAATATAACATGGATCACAGTGACCCAAGAGCACTCTGGAGAGATGAATAGAACAAGAAAGTATTAAAAATTAAATTCAATTGAGCCAAAAAAAGGATGTAATGTTTGCGAAACTGTGCTTAATTATCTGGAAAGGGAAAGACTCTGTGAGAGAAAATATCTTCAGTAAAACACTTTCTAATAACTGCTACCTAATCTTGAGTCAATTTCTGTAATATAATACCATCAATCCTTTTCAAAGTCATAATTTACAGGCATCATTCTTAAGTGTCAGAACATTCTCTCATTATTTTAAAAATCATTTAAGATAAATATGCCACCATCGACAAACAAATAACCTACGGGAAGATATATATCAGAAATATATGGAGTTTCCTTTCTTGGGCTAAGTTTAAACCTTAGAAGTTAGTTAGCTTATGATAGTTTTGTATTTTTAATTAAACTCTCACATTTAAAGGGGAGGAGTCCACTTCAGTATGTGTTTTAACACCAAGACATGATTAATTTGGGTAAGATTTTTCATAAATATTTTGTGACAGTGTATTTGCTTTATGTGAATATTCATTACGTCCAACGTTTATTTAACTTTTGCTATGTTTCACATGTGACACAGCAGCCTCATCTGCAATGCCACTAAGGGCAGAATGTTTGAAAATTATGAAATAATTGTTTGTGAATTTTGCACCAATCTTTGATACTGAGCAGTAAAATGAGACATGCTCATGTAAATGTCTACATTTTTTGCTCTTTTTTGAAAATTTGGCATACATGTGAAGACATCTTCATCTAATAATTGTAGCTCTTAAAGCTTAAGTACCAGAATATAAACACCATCAATAAAATACAGTATCTATTTATTCAACTACCACTCTACTTTGTTACAGTACCTATGAGTTCTTGATTAATGTCTTTGAGACAGAAAATATATATCATTATTATATTGTACTATATATCATATTTTATTAATAACATCTTTATGTTATGTTGGCCTTTGACATAATAATACTGAATATATTTAGAACTAGTCTCAGAAAAGTATGTGTGCGTTGTTTATTTGAATAGATGTTTTGGAATACAAGGAAGGGATAGGAGGATATATTGTTAATTATTAGTAGACAATATGATACATAGCAATAGAAGTAACTGCAAAGTTTTTCATAGCAGATCTGTGGAAAGAATAATTCTGCAGATGGAAATTTTCTTATTTATGTTTCTATTGCTGAGATTAAAAAGAAAATATAACCACAAACAACCTAATAGGGAGAACAGTATTTTTAACTTACAATTCTCAATGTACATTGTACATTCAGAATAGGAACTCAAGGCAGGCACCTGGAGGCAGGTACTGATGCAAAGCCAAGGAGGAGTGTTGATTACTAGCTTACATGGCCTGTTTCTTATAGCATTCCAAATCTCTAGCCCAGGTATGACAACTCCCACATAGAGCTAGTCCCTCTTCTATCAACCAACAAACAACATTTACCACAGACCTTTCTAAAGTCCAATTTGGCATTAGCATTTTCTTAGTTCAGTTTCCTCCTTCCCAAATAATTTTTATCTTTTGTCAGGTTGTCATAAAAACTAGTCAGCATAAATTATCCCTTGTGAATTTTACATGCAAACACATCACTATTTAGCTAGAAACTTTCATTCTCATCTTTCTATATGATTACATATTAATATTAAAATATAATGATTTCCAGCTTTTAAAAGTCTCACAGTCTGTAAACATATCAATTTAAAAGTTTCCTCTTACCAGCGTCCCCTACCTCACCCACACCCAAGGATAGCTTGTCCCCCAGGAGTTCTGACAACACAAGGCTCAAAGGTGAGTATCCCCTCCCCCCCAAAATCTGGCCTAACTACCCACCCCCCCGGGGGGGGGGGGGAGCTAAAAGGATGTATATAGAACCTTCCTACTCTGCTGGAGATACCTCTTCTTTCAGTTCACAACTGCACCTGGAAGCAGATCCTGTGCTCCAGCACCGCCATAACCTGTCCACAGCCAGGCACAGTTTGAACGAACCATGGGAATTCTGACACCACTAGACTTAAAGGTGAACCACCCTCACTGCCCCAGTACCTGGCCTAACTGAGACACCTCCTTGGGGCCAAGAAGGCACAGAACCTCCAATCGTGCTGGAGACACATCTTCCTTCTGATTCACAAGTGTAACTAAGAGGAGAACATGTGTTCTAGCACCGACCACATCACATACACACAGAGTCAGCTTGACTCCCAGGAGGTCTGCCAGAGTCAGACTCACAGATCAGGTGCTTCAGACCCACTCCTGTAGTCATCCAGCGGCCAGGGATGAACTGGGTTTACCTGAAAGGAGGGCTGGAAATGTAAAAAGAGACAGAGGGACGAGAGAAGCACGAAGCCAAGACAAAGTTTTCTGATAAAGGCTCAAAATTTAATATTCAGCACTTTGTGTGTGTGTGTGTGTGTGTGTGTGTGTGTGTGTCCCACAGAACGCATCCTTTGTTTCAGCTGGTTTATGTTGCAAGGCAAGCTCAGCAGGCAGTCTATTCTTCTAAGTTTCATTAGGAAGTTGTACAGGCAACCCGGATGGTAGACTCCACCTGGGTCCTATTGTGGCAAAGTCTATTGTGGTAAGCCAGGTCTTACTCAGCCTGCTCGAGGCTGGGGGAGGGCACACACTCCCATAACCAGAAACAGCCTGATCCAAAGAGCCCCATCATCAGCAGGTTCACAGGAGGGTTCCAGTCAGAGACAGCAAAGTCAGTTAACACCAGAAAAAAAAATGCAGATAGCAAGAGGCAAGCACAAGAACATAAGCAAGAGAAATCAATAACACTTGGCAGCATCAGAACCCAGTTCTCCCACAACAGCAAGCACTGGTTACCCTAACACACCTGAAAAGCAAGATTCTGATCTAAAATCCCATCACATCAAGATGACAGAGGACCTTAAGAAGAATGTAAATAATTCCCTTAAGGAAATACTGGAGAACATAGATAAATGGGTTGTAAGGAGCAGGCCTTTAACAGAGCTGACTCCATTTTTGTAATAGGAAAGAAAACAAGTCTGGACAAGTTCAAAAAAGTTTGGGCATGTTTTAAAGTACTATGATAATCAAAAGTTCAACTGCAATGAAATCATAGCCCAAAGATAACCAGAAGCGTCTGGTTATCTGCTGTGCATGTCAGCAGTAACCCCAATTCAAGCATAAAAGAGGAACCCCCAGATGGAGCACTCTATCACACTGGTAGCCATGGACTACCTCATGTGATCCTCTGCCTCCTCTGCACCCGACCATCAAAGCAGCAGCCAGAGACTGATGCCTCCATCTTCTTGGTCAAGCACTCTTCAGACCTGAGCTGCTAGAAACTGCAGTCATAAGGACTCAGGTCCTATAACTCATGAATAATGATGTACTTATTGTTATGTTTATTTTCTTGGTAATTAGCAATTTATTATTTGTGTTCAATGTGCTGATATTGATAGAGGTTATGTATAGGAAATGTAATATCTCAGTGTGGGAATAGCTTTAGCATTGGTAATAATATATTGTTTGCTGAGCATTATTAAAGAGCAATTAAATATCAAACCTCCGTCTCTGACCTACTCCCTCCTCTCGTGGAACTAACAAATCTCACAATCAATCCTGTATATGGGAATACTAAAACCTTATCACAACCTGCTCATGACAGATAACATACTGGGCTTGAGACATGGGTAGAAGCCCTTAAAGAGGA
This sequence comes from Arvicanthis niloticus, assembly GCF_011762505.2. Taxonomy (NCBI): domain Eukaryota; kingdom Metazoa; phylum Chordata; class Mammalia; order Rodentia; family Muridae; genus Arvicanthis; species Arvicanthis niloticus. The sequence continues at coordinate 68,575,686 of NC_047667.1, read as the reverse complement.
AACATAAATCTCTTTTTTAAAAATGCAGGAAAACACAAACAGGTGAAGAAATTTAACAAAACCATCCAGGAGCTGAAAATGGAAATAGAAACAATAAAGAAACCACAAAGTGAAACAACCCTAGTGGGGAAAAAAAAAAAAAAACCCTAGGGAAGAGATTAAGAGGATTAAGAGTCACACATGCAAGCATCACCAACAGAATACAAGAGATGAAAGGTTTAATCTCAGGCTTAGAAGTTACCATAGAAGACATTGACACAAAAGAAAGTGCTAGAAGCTCCTAACCAAAACATTCAGGAAATTTAGGACAAAATGAAAAGACCAACCTAAGAATAATAGGTATAGAAGATAGTGAAGATTCCCAATTCAAAGGGCCAGTAAACATCTCCAACAAAATCATAAAAGAAAACTTCCCCAACTTAAAAAGATGCCCATAAGCATACAAGAAGCCTACAAAACACCAAATAGATTGGGACAGAAAAGAAATTCCTCCTGTCCTGTAATAATCAAAGCATCAAATGCACAGAACAGAGAAAGAATATGAACAGTGGTAAGGGAAAAATGTCAAGTAAGACATAAAGGCAGATCCATCAGAATTACACCAGATTTCTCAACAAAGACCTAAACTTAAACAATAACTTTCAACTAACCCAGAACTACAGAAGAAAACAGAAAAAAAAAAATTACAGCACAAGGAGGGAAACTCACAAAAAAAAAAAAAAAAAAAAACCAAGAAATTAATCTTCTCACAACAAATCCAAAAGAAAAGAAACACCCAAACATAATTTCATTTCTAACAACAAAAATAACAGGAAGGAACAATCATTGGTCTTTAATATCTCTCAACATACAGGCATAAGAATGCATTGGTTTATATTTCCGCAGCAAGTCTTCTTTCTAACTAAGCCATCTTCCTTCCTGTCAAATTTAAAATTTAGCCACTTAAATTTTATTTTACTTACTTAAAAGAACATTGAGTAACAAAATGCCATAATACTCAGAAACTCTATAGGAATAGGCAACAAACAAACAAACAAAAAACAAAAGAAATAAAGATAAAATCATGCCTATACTGCATATATAATATTTGACTCTGAATGTAAATCACAGAATTATAACTCTACCTAGTATACTATAATTAAAAGGTAGTAAAAAATCAATTCTTTTCTTTATTTAAAACATAAAATGTGGAATATAGAATTAAAAAGAAATTTCCTCAAGCTTTAAACCAAACATAGTGGTTAGTCACTACGTTGTGTTCTCTTGTTGAATTTGCTTTTCTATTTAGATTCTGTAAAATTGGCCTCCTTTGCAAACCTCAGTCAGAAATTCTTGGTTTTAAGAAGCTAATGATGTGTTAAATTCATTTTAAGTGACTTTATAAAATTTAGTTCTAAATACTTCATTCATATGTTACAGTAAAGTAATTCAAACAGCATGTCCTAAGTCAAGCATGATTTTACAACTGATATTTTTTTACACCTGACATTATTCAAAGATGAAACTGAAATGAATGTCTAGATATCTGTTTTTATCAAAGTGTGGATAAACTACAGTACTTACATTCATATGTGCACTCATATATGAATATCAATATTAAAATGATTATGTTGTACATTTAGATATATGCTCTAAGGTGTGAATTATCCTTTTATAAAGCATAAAAAATATTAGTGAAGGGCTTTACCCTACCTGAAGTTATATACATTGGAAATAAAAGATAAAAATATTAATTATTTCCAAATTTTATGAATTAGAAAACTGAAGCTAAATTCCTGATTGAGTTAAGATTGCAAAATTTCAAGAGTTCTGAATGGAAAGTAATTATCAGCAGTGGAAAAAGAAGTAATATTTTACACTGTTTTCTCTCTAAACAAAAAGGCTTATGAAAGGAATAGAAATTCAAGACAGATTGGGTGTCTAAACTTTTGGTGTCTTAAAGGTTATGTGATAAGACACTGGGTAAGAGCAGTAATTGATAGTGCTTAGAGCCTTCGGAGTCCTTTGGGACAAGAAATAAATAATGGGAAAGACACATTGACCCTGCTATGAATGTATTTCCTCATTTTTCATAATGTTTAGCTGTTTGTTTAAAGGATATAAACAAAAGATAAAGACCCAGAACAGTGATAAGCATATATTATGCTGGAAGGTGCTATGTTAGCTCACATAACTCTAAGATTATGATCAAATCTTCCACATTGTATCTTCCTGAAAGCAGCTCCTTTAATCGATTTCACAGCATGTAACTAAGGCTGGCAACATTTAACTTACTTGAAAATGCTGTTTATAAATCAGTAAAATAATGCATTCATCAAATTTTTCTAAAACTATTTTATTATTTGAACATTTCTACAATGTATTTTGATTATATTCATGTCCAAATCTTCTCCTTAGTTTCTCTCTTATCAACCAGCACATCTCTACTAACCACAATTCCATGTGCTATTTTTAGTTGATAACATTTGACTCCAGTTGGTGCAGTTCATATACTTCTGCATGTGGAGCCATCCACTGGTGTCTGGTCATAATAATTGGACTCACACGCTTGAAGAAAACTAAATTCTCCATTCTCCAAAATGATCAATTTTCATGGTTCATCATTTAGGAGTGAGAATTAATATAATCTTCCCTGTCCATGATAGAATGTTAACTGAATTTATCATAAGAATTATGTCAGGTGCCATACCTGATAAGTAGAGCTGTCTTGTCATATTCATATTTTGGTGGAGATCATGGGTCTCTGGAGTGAAACTATTAGTGTAATTTTCTTAAACGGACACTTTATCAAAGTGCTGTCTAAATTTGTATACTATCCTGTAGATTAGTACCACTCTTAGCCTGAAACACAAAAGTTTCTTTGCCACTATATAATCCTTTATTTATAAACTCAAATTTCTACTGTAAAACAGAAAGAGTCTAGAAAAGAAGGAACATTTAAATCTTGGATTTTTTTCAAAGTATTTAAATTTAACAAAGTCAACCAAAGATGTTTTCAAAAGTCATGTTTTATATTTGAGTACTCATAAAAGTAACTGACTGCTTTATAAGGTAATAATTAATTAGCTAACATCTTATGTTCTGAGTGTGAAGCTCTGTAGTTTATTGTATCACATATAAAACATTTATGTGCAGAAATTAGTATACAAACATAATTGCTATCTCTTTGTGAAGCAAAGCTATACAGCGTTAAACAGGAACAAGAGCGAGAACAGTAAATAAATTCAAAGGATCCTGCCTCTAGGAAGAAAAATTTAATATCTAAAAAAGGATGGATATTTTCTATCAAAGAATAAAGAAGGAATTTTGAGACTATAACTGGTATTAGGTAGAGAGTCATTAAGGTTGCAGAACTGAAAGAGTCCAAATGCACAGTGAATAAGAAACCATTTGGCACACGATGAACAGTCAAGGGGAAGAGGTACCCAAAAGAGTTAATGACACTATTTTAACCCTACAAGTAAGGAAAAGACATTACATTATTTTAAGAAAAATATTTGTACCCAGAAACAACTTTTGTGGCTTTTGTGGGAAAAGTTCAGGGAAAGTAACCAAGCAGATAATAAACTCAGCTAAAGGGCGATAAGTAGTTTGACTTAGTAGGAAAGGAGAAAACATAATACTGAAAAGTTGAAATTATATTTAATGATGCATTAGAAAACAGGAGAAATGAAAACAATGTAAGTTTTCAGGAGTGAATAAGTTCTAAATCTGTGATTTTCATAAAATATTCAGATTTCATTTAGACCTGTGAATTAGTGGGAAATGTAATTGTATAGTAGGATATTGAGTTCAGTATTTGACAGATTGTGTGGGTTGAGTGCTATATTTCAAGCATGAAACAGGATGTACTAATTATACACTTTGACATGTAGATAGAAGCTGGATACTAGACAAGACCAGAAAAGAAATACATCCCATCACATAATAATCAAAACACCAAGTGCACAAAACAAAGAATATTAAATGCAGTAAGGGAAAAAGACCAAGTAACATATAAAGGCAGACCTATCAGAATTACACCAGACTTCACACTAGATACTATAAAAGCTAGAAGATGCTGGACAGATGTCATACAGACCCTAAGAGAACACAAATGCCAGCCCAGGCTACTATACCCAGCAAAAGTCTCAATTACCATAGATGGAAAAACCAAGATATTCCATGACAAAACCAATTTTACACAATATCTTTCCACAAACCCAGCATTACAAAGGATAATAGCAGGAAAGCTCCAATACAAGGAGGGAAATTATACCCTAGAAAAAGCAAGAAAGTAATCCTCTTCCAACAAATTCAAAAGAAGATAGCCACACAAAGATAATTCCACCTCTACTAATAAAAATAACAAGAAACAAGAATCACTGTTCCTTAATATCTCTTAACATCAATAGACTCAATTCCCCAATTAAAAGACATCGGCTAATGCGGAGTAGTCGACTGATTATATCTGCCAAGACAGAGTAATCAGCCCTTAATAATTCTGTATCACTAGGTCTGTCAGATGATCCTAGGCCAGAAGGCTGAAGATCAGATGATCTAACATTTTGTTATGTGGGGACTGTTCAGGTGTTCAGTGGTTTCTATAAATTGGCTAAGTTTTAGAAGCTATGCTTTGTGCTTCCTATAATTTCAGTTAACTCAGTCATTCTAGATTTCTGACGGTGTTGAAGACTTATAGTCTCATAGCCAATCCCAGCTATTTACTTTGAGAGAAAAGATTTGAGAGGATGGTTTTCAGCTGACATTCATTCTAAAGCCAAGAAAAAAAGCCAGGTTCAGAACTAAGTCTTTTAGTTAGGAGAGATTGCAGAGGTTCTGGTTAGTCAACAAAATGATGGACTGGGTATTAGGACTATCTTGTACCTCACTGGTACAATTAGGAATAACTATGCTCTAATTGCATTTTGAGAGAAAAGTTTTATTTTAACAGGAAGGGTGAAGCTAGATGATGAGAGAGAGAAAGAGAAAGAAGGGGGGGCATGGAGGCAGATGTTCACGTGTCTCAACCAGTCAAAGATAGTTTATATATCTAGGTTGGGTATTTGGTTACACTTCTGACTGAGCATAACCAAACTTATAAAGCCTTTGATTATCATTTTAAAAAAATGTATAAAAGCAAAAAGGAAAAGGGGGCATGGGATAGGGGTTTTCTAGGGAGGGGAGATGGGGAAAGGGGATGGCATCTGAAATGTAAATAAAATATAAAAAATAAATAAAAAAGAAAAAAACACAACGTATTGCCTTAGGACAAATACATTGCGAGGAAACTATGAAATAAAACTAATATGCATTTCTTGTAATTTAAAAAAATTGCAAAGTTTTTTTTTTTAGTGAAACACACTATCTTTAGACAAGATACAAGTATAGAATGTATGAAATCATCAGAATTTTCAAAACAATGAAAAGGTTTAATGCCAAAATCTCTACAAGAGATTAGATATAATCTTGTAATTAGGATATATTGTAAGAGAAAATAATCTACTTTTTAACAAAAAGAGAAATGAAAATGAAAATTAACAACCTAATATGTACTCAGTAAATATTTGTAAATTTCTATTAAATAAAAATAATTTTTACAGTGTTTAGGGTCATATGCTTGGACAATAAAAATTCAAGTCACTAGAAAAATGAAAGCAATGACTGCTATTGAAAACGAAAACAGTTATATGTGAGTACTATTTAAGTTAAACAAAAAGTTTTTTGTTTGTTAGTTTGTTTTAGTGGTAGTTCCAGTTCTGTTATTCTTCAATTATTCCATGACTGTGGAATTTCCAAGACAAAGAATTTTTGAAGAAATGGATGTTTTCAAACAATCAGCAGAAAATCTGCACCATGGATCAACTTGTCATACAGGGTTATCAAAGACTAGTAAGGGCATGTCGAAAGGATTCAGATTGCCTTAAAGTTGCCCACTGTTCAAGAATGGAACCATATGAAGTTTAATATCCACAGTAACTTCAATGCACTAAAATTTCAACATGTCAGACTATATAAATTAATGAGATTTTTTAATAAAAATATTTAGACTTCATTATTCTCAAAATTAGTAAATAAAAATGAAGAAGTAAACATCTATACTTGCTTTGTTAATTTTACTGCTCAATAAAAAGAAATGAGAGTATTCTTTCTAAATATGCTTATTAGAGGAAGTTAATTTATAATATAAGCATTTTACAATCTGAAAATTAATTAATGGATTTTGCATCAGAAGGTCATCCAATATCAAATGTCTCCTCAGGTTTTCAAAAACAAAAGCAAAACCATTTTTCTGATCAAAAATGGGTTAAGCTGAAAATCTTCAGATCCTATAGAAAACAGTAATTTATGCAGAAGTTTACTGGCAAATTATTGGCAAAATTCAGTCCACAGAAATCTTTAAGCCTAGGATTCAGGAGCTAAGTAAAATGGAAAAGAAAGTAGAGGTGAGAGTAGAACATATAGGTTAAGAGTTCAAAAGTCAAAGTAAGAAAATAGTGTAAAACTTCATCACAATATCTAGGGACATATTCATGAACAATAAAAGAGATTACAACAAAATAGAATACAGTATCTGCTTTCGGAGAAGGTAACAGTGATGACAGAGATAGGGTACATAGAAAGATTGTGGCAGAGATGGCAAGTTCTTGATGATGGTATTATATGTGATCAGTTTTCTGGATTAAATAAATTTATTTTGTGTGTTTTCTATAAAAACAAACAAGTAAACAAATCTTAAAATTAGTTGATGAGCAGAGTCATCAGTTCTCAAAAGAACAAATACAGGTGGCCAGTGAAGTGAGTATTTAAAACAGTATTCAACATCACTCATCAACATTCTATTATGATCGAAAACTACTTTGCAATACTAATTCATCTAAATCAGAATGACTATTGTGTAAAAAAAATGTCAACAAATCATGATAAAAAAGTGTGGAAAGAATGACCCTTATTGGCTGCTGGTGGAATTACCAATTAACAGTTTAAAAACAAAATTTCCACTTGAACCAGTCAAGAGCCTTATGGTCACATGTCCTAAGGACTCCATTTGCTACCAGACATACCTGTAAATTTCTATTTGCTGCTGCTTCAATCATGACAATAAGGAAGTTAACATCCTTGATATTTATCAACATATGAGGCCATATTGAAATATGATTCACTGAAATTCTCTTTAGGTATAAGGCAAATGAAATGTGTAATATGTAGAAAAATGGGTGTTTAAAAATTATTGTAATAAGCTTGTGACACAAATTAAAAAATATAATAAGTATACATTCTTGAATTAAAATCCTAAATTCTAATATATACACATGTTGGGAGCCGCAGTGATTCGCCATTCCAAGATGGCGCAGACATCCTGTCCTCCCACTAGTAAACAACTGACTGCACAGGTGCAAAAGGCAGAAAGCACGCCAAAGTCACTGCCCATCCCAGGGCGTAATATGGGGTGATGAGTGAACAGCCAATCAGAAGTGAACACGCCACTCTAGGGTATATATAGCAGTGCCTTTCCCGGGCTTGGGGCCTTTTCCGCTTCTGCTGTTACAAGAAGTAAAGCCTCGTCTGTAGTGATACCCGATTACTGCCTCCGTGTCCTTTTTCACGGGCGAAGGGGACACAAAAGAGGTGCGTGCAACATACACATATAAAAAGTGGTATATGTAGTAAAAGACAAAACCAAAAAAAAAACCAAAAGAACAAAAAACATGAAAAAAGTCTAAGATAGGGTGAAAAATGAAGATGAGAAAGAAGGAGAAAAGTAAAAAGACACAGTAGCCAGGAGTAAGAAAATGAGAATGAGTAGTATGACAAATAGAATCAAGGCAAGAAGCATAAGGGAGATGAGGAAGATTTGACTAACAATTTGAATATATTGGAAATAATAATCTCCTAGAAAATTTCAATTATTAATGAAGAATATTAATATAAGTTATAAAATTAAAATCTAAACTACAAGGAGCTAAATGTTACATAATATGGACTGGATTTAATAGAAGAATAATTTTACCAAAAATGTTCATGTCAACGTTTCTATAGATTTTTTTTTTTAGAATGGAATTGATTACCAATTTTTGTAGGAACACAGAAGCAATGAACAATAGATTATTATTACTTACTGAATCCTGCAGCAGAACAGAATGTTTAACATGCTAGAATAGTTACTTAAACCATGTTTTTTTTTTCTATAGAATTTCAGGCATTTGAAAATTATTTGCAAATTTTTCATCTAAAATCATATTGTAGGGCAGTAAAAATAGCAGATTAGTTTATGTACTTGTTACCTTGTAGAAGGATTCATTGTTTCCATATATAAACACCTTTTTAGTCTTCCATCACTGTTTCTATATATCAGTATTGTGCCTATCCTCTTGGTTATTTTCACTGTAGTGGTCAATATCATTTACCACTTTAAATCAAAATGATTTTCTCTGATACGTATTAAAACTGCCTTCTACAAATCACTTCTCTGTGTTCCTTAGAGTCTTTTAAAATCATGTCATTTCAACAAGAATAATGTCAATGATACTTATTTTCATGGCTAGAATGGATAAATTTTAAATGAATCAACTATTTGGTTTTTGCAAGTTTGTGTCATTTTTAATAGTATAATCATTAATCACATAAAAGTTCTAAGTTCAAATATAGTTTTTTACATTTTCTATACTTTGGGGAAATTTTTATTTATTTATTTTTTGTTGGATTTTTTTTTACATTTCAGAAGCCATTACTTTTCCCCATTTCCCCTCCCTAGAAAACCCCTATCCCATCCTCCCTCCTTTTTGGTTTTATACAATTTTTTTAAATGTTGATCAAAGGCTTTATAAGTTTGATAATACTCAATAAACAAGATGCCCATACAATCAGAAGTGTAACCCAATACCCAACTTAGATATACCAACTAACTTTGACTGGTGGAGACACGTGAACATTTGCCTCCATGTTTCTCTCTCTCTCTCTCATCTCCTAGATGCTCCTCCTCTCCTTACTGCTCCTCTTCCTCTCCTTACTCTTCCCACCTTAGCTCCTCCTACATATTAGAGCAAAATTATACCAATTTGTGTCAGTAAGGTACAAGATAGACCTAATACCCAGTCCATCATTTTGTTGACTAACCAAATGTTGTGTTCTAATATCTTCCTTTAGGCATGTTTGTAACAACAGGTATCAAACATGAGAATTTAGACATACAATTTTCTATGTGACCACTTTTTGATCTTTGAATAAGATAGGCATTCCCATATAATTTATAAAATTTATTTTAAGTTCATATAAGTTAATGTGTAGCATTTTAAAAATTTTAATGGATGTAGCAATGGAACACTTTGGAATTATTTGTGCATTGAAATAGACTGAAGGTAGGGGTCAAAGAAATGAAATGAGTCTGAAAGGAAACAGAAGGAAGCAAATGATTCAAAGGGAGATGATTAAATGGTAGTGTCTTTAGGTAAAATGTTCTTCAGCTTGTAATACTATAAAACAATCAGCAGATCATCGCTTTAAACACTTGGCCCCCTCAGCCACACTCCATTCCTGACCTCAAGCAATACTATAGAGCATTAGTGATAAAAACTGCAAGGTATTGGTACAGAAATAGGCAAGTAGCTCAATGGAATAAAATTGAACACCCAGAAATTGACCCACACACCTATGGTCACTTGATCTTTTACTAAGAAGCTAAAATCATTCAATGAAAAAAAAAAATAAAAAAGACAGCATTTTCAGCAAATGGAGCTGGTTCAACTGGTGGTCTGCATGTACAATGCAAATTGATCCATACCTGTCTTCTTGCACAAAGCTCAAGCCTAAGTAGATCAAGGACCTCCACGTAACACCAGATACACTGAATCTAATAGAAGAGAAAGTAGGGAGAAGCCTCGAATACTTGGGCACAGGGAAAAAAAATTCTGAACAGAACACCAATGGCTTATGCTATAAGAGCAACAATCAATAAATGGGAACTCATAAAATTGAAATGCTTCTGTAAAGCAAGGGACACTGTCAATAGGACAAAATGCAACCCACAGAATGGGAAAAGATACTTAACAACCCTTTATTTGATAGATGGCTAATATTCAAAATGCACAAAGAACTCAAGAAAGCAGACTCTAGAGAACCAAATAACCCTATTAAAAACTGGAGTACAGAGTTAATTAAAGAATTCTCAACCAAGGAATCTCAAATGGCTGAGAAACACTTAAAGAAATGTTCAACATCTTTAGTCATCAGGGAAATGCAAATCAAAAATACCCTGAGATTCCATCTCATACCAGTCAGAATGGCTAAGATAAAAAATGCAGGTAACAACAGATGTTGGCAAGGATGTGGAGAAAGAGGAACACTCCTTCATTGTTGGTGAGATTATAAGCTGGTACAACCACTCTGGAAATCAATCTGGTCGTTCCTCAGAAAATTGGACATAGTATTACCTGAGGACCCAGCTATACCACTTCTGGGCATATACCCCAAAAATGCTCCAACACATAACAAGGACATATGCTCCACTATGTTCATAGCAGCCTTATTTATAATACCCAGAAGCTAGAAACCACCCAGATGTCCCTAAACAGAAGAATGGATACAGAAATTGTGATACATATATGCAATGGAGTACTATGTAGCAATTAAAACAATGACTTCATGAAATTCCTAGGCAAATGGATGTGACTAGAAAGTATCATCCTGAGTGAAGTAACCCAGACACAAAAGAACACACATGGTATATACTCACTAATAAGTGGATGCTAACCCAAAAGCTTACAATGCTTATGATACAACCTATAGAACATATGGAGCACAGAAGAAGGGAAGAGCAGGGGTGGAAGCTTCAGTCCTGCATTGAGGTAGGAACACGGCCTCAGTAGATAGACATGGCCCCTGGTCAAGGGATGAAGCCACCCAACCCATCTCAATTTTTTTTAAACCCAGAAATGTTCCTTTCCAAAGGAAGAACAGGGAATAAAATGGAACAGAGACTAAAGGAAGGGCCAACCAGTGAATAGCCCCACCTGGGGAAACATAATGTCGGCAGATGAATATAAAGCTAGCAAGAAGTAGAGAGAAAAATAAAAGTAAATATCAACACAAATTTGACTTACTCAAATAACTAGAAAGATGACAATCTTTAGCTGAATGTAAAGTATAACAAAATTAGAATCTAATCCAAGATTAATCTTCATTTACATTTCGCCTCAGAAATTTGTAGTATATGTAAAAAACAATTCTTTTGAAATCTTTCATTCTGCACTTCTGGTTTTCTATCTTGAATTACACAATCAACCCTGTTGCTGTGGTCAAGAGAAACTTTTGGACAGGACCAAATGTGACAGTTCCTGGGGGGAGGGGGTGTCTGCCCAACAACTGACCAAAGCAGAGGCAGATGCTTGGAGCCAACCATCAGGCTGAACTTAGGGAACCTGGTGGGGGAGCTGGCAGAAGGACTGGAGGAGCAAAGGGGAATTGCAACCCCATTGGAAGAACAACATAAGCTGACCTGACCACCCAGTTCTCCCAGAGACTAGACCACCAACCAAGAAGTTTACCTAAAGGAAACTTTGGCTCCAGATACATATGTAGCATAGCATGGCCTTGCCTGACAACAATGAGAGGGGAGGCCCTTGGTCCTGGTGAGGTTTGATACCCCAGAGTATGGGGATGCTGGAGCAGTGGGGCAGGAGATTGTGGGTGGGAAGAGGAGCACTCTTACACTGGCAAAAGGGAGCAGGAGGGCAGATATGGGATGTGGTAGTGGTGGAGGGGGTAATTGAGAAGTGGGATATCATTTGAGATGTTATGGAATGATTAATAATAATAGAAGAAAAAATAAAAAACATCAATAGTGAATAAATATTGATTGTTTTATTTACTTAACTAGTCAGTGAAAAACTTACATAAGCTCTTGCAATACCCATGCCCCTCCATAAAAGAAAAGTGTTTAAGAACAGATGGATTTGCAATGTTATACACTATAAATTATTATTCTTTATGCTTATATGGTACTAGTTACCATCAGCCTGTTTGTCTCTAGATGAGTAGATATAAACAAGCCTACATTATTAATATAAAATATAACCACAGAGAAAAGACACTGATGCCATATATAACAAATCAACTTGCAATGTTGATTAAGTAAATCATGTGTCTTATACTGAAAGTAGAAATGCTTTCCATCTTTTTTAGCCACTGACAAGCTAAATTATTCTTCACAGATAAAACATTCAATAGAACAAACTATGGTATATGCTGTTGAAAAATGTTCTTAGTTTAAGTGACTTCACAGGACTTAGAAAAAAACATGAAGCTAGCAAGAAGTAGAGAGGAAAATAAAAGTAAATATCAACACAAATTAGACTTACTCAAATAAATAGAAAGATGACAATCTTTAGTTGAACATAAGGTATAAAAAATTAGAATATAATACAAGATTAATCTTTGTTTACAATTTCACCTCAGAAAGTCTTAGCATATGTAAAAAACAATTCTTTTGGAATCTTTCATTCTGCACTTCTGGTTTTCTATCTTGAATTACACAAACACTGGTCTTGATCAGTTTAACATCTTCAAAGGTTTATTTTTTATTTGATTTATTTTCTTAGTTACTTGGTTACAATTATTATGCTATTGTTATGTAGATACTGACCATCAGGGACGCTTCATGTGCCTCTGCAACACTAGGATGCTGACATCAAATATTTTTTAATGAGTTAAATAGATAAATATAGTAACCTAAATTGCAACTACATTGAAAGGATGACATGAAAATGATAGCAGGTGACAAGATTACATTTCCCCCAACCTGGAAGAAACAAGAAAAGTATTTATGTAAAATATTATAAATATTATTTAAAATGTGTTAGGGAATGAAGAAGTGACACAGTGGGTTATAGTACCTGCTTTACAAGCATGAGGACCTAAGTTTGATACTCTAAAATAAATGTCAAAGTCTAGAATAGACAGATGTACATATAACTGCAGTGTTGTAAGGAAGAAATCTTAGAAGCTTGCTTTTCAGAAGGAACGTTGATGCTGAATGAGAGACTTTCTCAGTAGAATAAAAGTGACAGGACAGGATACCTGATGTCATGATGTTCTTTTCTAACCTCTGCATAAGCATGCGGGGGAATATTGTATAAAACATTAACAAATAGGTATACACCATGACTCAACACTCAGAGGGAGGGAAGTAGTGACAGAGAGAGAGAGAGAGAGAGAGAGAGAGAGAGAGAGAGAGAGGCAGAAAGAGACAGAGACAGGAAGGAAGAGAGACAGAGAAACAGAGACAGAGAAAATAGATATATAGGCAGACAAAATAGAAATACACACATATCACCCCATTACTCAGAAGTGTGAAGAAGGTAGGAAGGGACAGAGACAGAGAAACAGAGACAGAGAGAGACATACAGAGGAAGACACAGAGAGAAGACACAGATAGACATACATAGGTAGGTGATAGATGATAGATAGATAGATAGATAGATAGATGATAGATAGATAGATAGATAGATAGATAGATAGATAGATAGATAGATAGATAGATAGACAGACAGATAGATAGAAAGATAGAGATGAGGATAAGGTTTTTTTAATCTGTTTTTTAAGACTCTGATCAGAGAAACAGATAGGCTAAATGCAGATCATCTCATTGAGCTCTCTATTTAAATCCCACAATCTCATCATCAGATCTACAGCAGAACACGTGTTGTAGGCTTTCACACTCATCTCTACTGTATTTCACAGATCTTCATCTCCTAACCTCCTCCCAACCTCTCATTACATTATACCAATACCCACCTACAATAGGAACTCCCTGGGAATTTACAGGCTACTCCCATTAGGGAAGCATGTAGCTAACTACAGATCTTCACCTTCCCCTTGCTCCTTCAGATGCAATCCCCCAGTGTCATTCTCAGCTCTGCAGCAGAAGACTTGAGGAAGCCTCCCTTACTCTGGTACACCCATTTCCAGTGGCTCACACAAATCTACCCCTACAAAGTATCTTTCTTCCCCCATTGCTTTTTTCTAGCCCCTAACTCCAGCGGGCATTTCCTGAGAACTCATTGGCCACTCTGACCAGAGAATCTTCATATTTTCACCTCTCCCTCTATTGTTCCCATATTCATCCCCAATTTTTAGGTTGGCCTTTTATTGTGTGCTGTTTCCACTCCCAGCTGCCAATCCTGGAGGACTAACAAAACAGATCCTGGTAAAACACCCAACTTTTCTCTTTTTGTAATGCTGATCAACTACCTCTAGTCCACCAACATTCCTAAGTGTCACATCCAAATACCCAGAAACATATTGTATTTTTATCTGGAATATCAATCCCTCTTACCAGGCAACACATAGCTACCACACTCTCCTAAGAACCAGAAATACTCTTCAAACAAAGATTAGACAAGATATCAGCACCTATAACTAAAATATTCCTAATTCCAAAGTGACAACATAAAAAACAATAAATAACAGCCAAGACAGCATGTCTCCACTAAAGCAATACAACAATATAACAGCAAGCTCTGAATATGTCAAAAAAGTGAAGTGTGCAAACACACACACACACAGAGAGAGAGAGAGAGAGAGAGAGAGAGAGAGAGAGAGAGAGAGAGAGAGAGATTCTCAAACCTGCAAACCTTAAAACAGTCTTTATGAAGATGGCATTGGTCCTTAAACAGAAAATAAATGAATCCCATATAGAAAGAGTAAAAAAAAAAAAATCAGTGGAAAAAAAGAAATAAAACCATTAAAGTTTTGGAATTAGAAAAGAGAATCAATAATGAAAACCAATTTAAAAAATCTGAAAATAAAAAAATTTAAAAATTCAATCAGAACCCACAGAGTTCACCAACAAACTACAAGTGATGAAAGGAATAATTACAGACATTACAGATATGATAGAAGAAATGGAAACTTTGGTAAAAGAAAATGTTAAATCTAAAAAAAGTTCTGTGACAAAAATTAAAGAAAATCTGGGGCACTATATAAAGGCCAAACCTAAAATAATGGAAATGAAAAAAGAAATACAAGGCAAGAAAATAATTTCAACAGATTCATAAAACAATAATATCCTATATTAACTAAAGAGATGCCTACCAAAATACAAATACCATACAGAACACCAAATAGATTGGACCAGAAAAGAAAGTTTCATAAGTACATAATAAACAAAACTGTAAATGTATAGAACAATTAACAATAAAACCTGCAAAAGAAAAAGACTAGGTATAGTGTAACAGCAAGCATATTAAATACATCTGGCCTCTCAATGAAGACTCTCAAGAGCTAGACTCTCGAAAGCTAGAGGAGTCTGGAGAGATGTGCTGCAGACTCTAAGACACTACAGACACCGGCACAGATTGCTATACCAAGAAAAATTTCAGTCACCATTGTTATAGAGTTTGTTTATCTTAGAACCACATTTAAACAATATCTAGGTAGAAATCCAGCTTTACATAAGATGTTAGGAGATAAAACTCCAGCTTAAATATGTGAACTACATACAAGAAAACACACACACACACACACACAAAATAACTCTGGACCAGCAAAGTCAAAAAACAAAACCACAAACATACACACATGCACTAACACCACCACACACACTACCACCATGAACACTATTACCACAACCACCACCAACAATAACAAGTGTTACTCTGTACGCTACCAAAAGAGAAAACTAAACACCACACTAAAATCTGTTTAATCTCCAGTGGTGTACTACTGTAATGGTGTCATGAAGCTAGTAGGAGGAATCAACCAATAGAGACTTAAGGCCTATTCCACAAGATGGAACCATTGTATGTCACTGCTTGTGTGAGTTACCAAGAACCAAAGACTAGATTATGCAGCAGCCTATGGTAAAACCAAATAATATTAATCTAAACTAGCAACAACGTTACTTCCACTAGATGATGATCCACTATCCTCACACATCGTCATTGCTTTCCTGAGCCATCATCAGAAAATACTTGTCCTGCAGGTGGGAACAAATAGAGAGACCTAGAGTCAGGTATTGCTCCTTAGTGAGAGACAATGAGAGAAAGAAAGAGAGACAGAGAGAAAGAGACAAGGACAGAGAGACAGAAACAGACAGAGACACAGAGATACACAGAGAGAGATAAAAGTATTCATGCCTAAAGAAGTCTCCATCATTTTCTTTTTCTTTCTTTTTTTAATTATTGGGTAATTTATTTATCTACATTTCAGATGTTATCCTTTTTCCCCATTTCCCCTCCCTCAGGAACCCCCATCCCATCACCCTTCCTCCTGCTTCTATGAGGATGTGCCCCTCCCAAATTTACTTAAAACAATCCAGTATACTAAAATAAATAGATGAATGAATGACTTAATAAAGAATAAAAAGACAAAAAGAAGAAATCAGGTTGATATCCGACTTTCCAGAGCTTGATTTTGTCAGAAGACATTAGGGTAAATTCACACAAAAATCCTCTATAAACTAATGCTACTCTATATTGAAAATTATTTTCTATGTAATTTACCTCAAATAAATACCATAAAAATTCCAATCTAAAATAATATACTAATCAAAATCTAATGTGTTTAACAAAGCAAATTACAAGCAATAAATGCCTTTGAGTCCTTTTTTAAAGTAAATTATGCAGGTTGAGACATAATTATTAACTCCAAACTTAACATAGGCTATTGGGAATATAAATACTGTGATATTAAGTGCAACATGAATACATTTTCATAGACTTTTAATTAGAATTTTAAATGATGTGTAAATTATTATTCTATTGCCTATTAGTTAAAGTATATTGTTATATATTTCAATTAAAAGCTAAATATTTTATTAATAATTAAACATAACTAAATAATCTTTTCATTTATTTAGTCAAATTTTATTTAATTATTGTTTACTTGAAACTGTAGAATTTTTTTCTTATCAGGCAAAAACAGCATTTCTCTTTTATTTATTTATTTATTTATTTATGAAATGGTTTCAAAGATGGAACCTTTAGTCTTTTACTTCTTTGTTAAGTTCTGTACCACTATCTTTTATATGTCCTCCTATCTATTTTAGAATTCTTATATTATTAAGTGTTAAAGAATTTCTTTTAAAATAAGAAACCTGCAAGTTTTAATTACAGTCTTAGAATACCATCTAATGCTCAATACTGTTTTCCTTTCCCCTATTCATTTTCTAGTTTCTTAATTATTTTTAGCACTCATTTTTGTGAATATATACCCAAGTTTGTATAGTCGATATGTGATGGCCACAAATTCATGTAATTAAAATACAATTGCCTGATGCACTGAGACTACATTCCAGTAAGGACGAAATAAATAGGAAAATAATCAGTAGCTCATAGGGAAGGTTAAAGAAGTGAGATACTAATGAAATTTCTGCTTATTTACTATTGAAAATTTTATAAATGTCCCTGAGTTTTCATATATTGTTTTATTTATTCTCTGGGAATTTCATGTACTATATTTTGAACATGTTCACCCCCCTCAACTTCTGCCAGGCATTCCATGCCTCCCTTCCTACACAACTTCAAAATATAGAACAATTGCCTTAGTCTATAGCCCCATGTCCAACTACCTGGTACCATGCTTGCAGTCATGATGAAAATGGACTAAACTCTAAACCAGGCCCAAATAAAAGTTTAAAAGTTTTATAATTATAAGAGTTGTTTTGGTCATTTCTCTCTTCTCTGTAATAGAAAACTAAACTAAGAAAAAAGTTTGTTTTAGGACAAGGGTATTACTATGATAAGACTGACCATGTTTTTGTTTGGAGGAATGTGGTTTTTGGAACTTTGGAAATCAGTAGAATACTTTAAGTCATGCTTAATAGATCATACTTGTACGGACATAGAAGACAGTTATATTCAGGGTGACTTGAATTGTGAGAGCGGGCTCCATAGTTTTCAGAGGAGAACAGTTTCAGTAGGGTGTCCAGTAATCATTCTTGTGATATTTTGGTGAAGAATATGGCTGCTATTTTCTCTTGTCCAAAGAGTCTGCCTAAGGCTAAAGTGAAGAGATTTAGATGAATTACATTGACAAAAGGAAGCCACTAAAAAGCCTAACATAGACTCTGTCCTATGACTCACCCTTATAAAGAGCATTTTGATCAACCATAGCAACCTTAGAAAGGAGAAATATGAAATATATGATTCAAGGATAAAAGGTGTACCAGGAAGTAGATTGGAACTAAATCCTGTGGTTTACATATATTAAGTGGAATTAAGATAGTAGTAATTTTAGGGCAAGATTCCACCTAGGTAAGCTTATTGTTTATGAATTTGCATTTCTACTAGGAACAGGTATATTATATTAGGTGTTATTATGACTGTTTATTATTGTCATTTGGACATAGAAAATATGATTGTGTATCAAATTTATAAGGGATAAATTCTGATAGCTATTCTTGGATATATCTGGAATGAACTACAATCCAGAACTTACAATGATCTTGTGAAAAGGAATTAATTGAAATCTGTGGTCCTGGCATTTTGGTACATTCCTTTAATCCCAGGAGATAGGAGCAAACAGATCTCTAAGTTTAAGGCAAGCCTGCAATAGAGAAATTTTCAGATATAGAAAAGCTTAGGTACAGGTACAGTGGTACCTGCCTTTAATCACAGCACTCGAGACAGAGAGGCTTCCAGATCTCTGAAATAATGTTCAATCTACAGAACAAGTTCCAAGACACCCAAGCTTAGTTGGTGAAGGAAGTTATTGACAACATAAAAGTGGTAGAAATGTAATAGAATGAGGAAGCCATGTTCCAGCCCCAGGAAGCAGTAGAACTTGGATACTTCAACTGCGTGGCTCTGGCATTAGTCAGGAACAGAAGTGGTTTCTGGGACAATCCATGTTGGTTAACTGGAGCTAAGAAATTAGTGATGATTAAGAAGAGTCCAGGATCACTGAGGTGAAATCTGGGAAGTATTTTCTGAAAACACAATAAGGCTGTGTTCCAGAGATTATTTGAAAGAATCACGTAGGTGGTACTGGTTTGAATCCATGAAAAGGTCATTAAAATCAGCTTTCACTTGGCATTGTAAAAGTCTATGTGAAAGTGAAAAGTCCTTCAGCAAAATCTTTGGTGAATGTGTAGCCTCAGTGGTAGTTGAAGGCTCAGGTCATGGAAAGAAGCTGATGCTTAGCAACCTACGGAGAACCTATGAATGGCTATTGGTGAAGCCTAGTTGCAGTGAAGACCCCAGCATATTTGAGATGCCGGTACCATGGGATGACCACCAAAACCAGCATCGGCAGTTTAGTGGAATTTGGGAAATAAATACAGAGTTACCGGCCAATGTGGCCAAGAACTTACTGCAAATGGATGAGGGAAAACACAAGTGTTCTTCTAGAATCTAAACAATAGCCCTGTATCCAAAGGTACCTACCACTCGGAATGATGCTGGTACATTGGTGGGACAAGAGCTTGGGGAACATCTTGGTATTTTACCCGTCTAGAGATTTCTATTTTATTAATAGTGACAATGAAAGTGAAAAGTTAAATACAAACATATTAAGGAAGGTATATTGGGGGAGGGAAGCAAAATTGGGGATAACAAATTTTGGGAGGGCTTGTATTTTGTCAGAGAGAGGAGAAGAATAGTAAGGTAATCACAGGCCTTGAAATTCATAAGAATAATTTATTTCATGACAGAAGGAAGTAGTAAAAAATGTAGCATAGTTCTTAGTTGGTACAAATGATGAAATAGAGAAGAAAAGAACCCAGAGTAAAAAGGTAAACAATGCTACAACAGCATATGATTTAATAAGAAAAAGAAAAATGAATAATAGATAAATTACCTTTTGGGTTGAATTTGAATACAAATTCCTACCTGATTTATATGAGCAAAATCACTTGGGGTAAAAATCACCTTTTTCTTCAACAGAATGGATCAAGACTCATCTACATTTAGAGCATTTGGAATGAAGACGTTCCCGCCAAGGTGTTCATCCACTGCAAACTTCGTATTAACAATATCTGAGGAAGCTAGAGTTGAACAGAGCAGAAATCATTATTAAGGTTGGATGGAGGAATTTAGTAATTCATGATACTACATACTCATGATTTTTCAATAAGATTTATTAGGACAAATGTTAAATTCATTCCTAGAAAATTTCACTCAGATAATTGTAGGTTTGAATATTTGCCATGGAGTTGAATCATATTTTTATATTTCATGTATTTTTTTAAAAATCTTTTCCAACTATATTCTTAGAAAGAAGAACTAGAAATAAATAACAATGAAAATACCAACAAAAACTTCCTAATGAGAAAAAGAGAAACAGTGAAAATAAGATTAGTTCCATCCACAGAGCTTAGCAAGATCCCAAATCTGAACATATTGGAGTACATCTTTCTTTCTGGCAAAGAACTGAGTCCCTGAAAACCAATATTCAACCAAATATACTAGCAATTCTGAGACATTTACCAGAATAATTTCCATAAATTTGCTGATCAAAGTAAAAATCAAATTGATATTTTTTCTCCAATTAATCAAGAATATTCTATTCATACTTTCAGTTCCTATATGTCTATATGACTTTTATGATTTCGATTTAAAATGTAAGGGTTATTTTGATCAGTCTTTGCTACAAAGCCATCACTAAACTTCTATCTGTCTTTTCCTGAAAAGTATTCCCAACACTGAAAACACTGGCTTTAAGTTCATATTAGTTTAATTTTTGTTATCTAGCTCTTAGATGAATAATCTTAATGTGATAAATTATTTTATCTGGACAAATCAATAATTGAAAGTATTTTTCAGGACTCTGAATATACTTTACTTAGTGCACACATGAAAGACAGAGTAAGACAAGGGATGGAAGGAGGGATGAAGGAAGGAAGGAAAGATGGAAAGAGGGAGGTAAGAAGAAAATAAAGAAACATCTACCACAGTGGCTAAAGAAACATTAAAACTCTTTCCAGTAACCAGATGAACCTGTGAAACTTTTTTTTGGGGGGGGGGTAAGATTTGTTCACAGTGTTATTTTGGTTCACCCTCCATGAATCTGCACTGACAGTTCATAAATATAGAATTAACATTCTCCAATTCCTTTTGGTAAGACTTTTCTCTATTTGCAGTTTCAAATCAAGTATGCAGTGTATACAGTGCTAACATCAGTCTTAATTCTTACTCTTGTTCTTTCACTTCCTCTATTTTCTTGTTAATATCATATGTTGGTAAGTTTGATTCATCATTTTATAATGGTCCATGACTCACCAAAGAATGACACTGTATTAGTCAGGGTTCTCTTATATTTTTGTTTATGAGCCTAACCTTTAATGGCTGAGCCATCTCTCCAGCCCTAGTCAGGGTTCTCTAGTCTTTCTGTATTGAGGAGATTTACTATGATGGCTTATAGTCTGTAGTCAAACACTCCAAAAATGGTCATCTGTGAACTGGAAGTCCAAGAATCTAGTAGTTGTGCAGTGCCATAAGGCTAGTTGTTTCAGCTGGTCTTCTGTAGAAGTAGATTGCCAACTTGTGTTGGCAAGTAAATGCAACTGGCAAAGAAGAGTAAATCTTCCTTCTTCCAATGTCCTTCTATAGTTCTCCAGCAGAAGATGTGGCCCAGATTAAAGGTGTGTACCACTATGCATGGATCTAGGACTTGTTTTTTCCCTGGCTGACCTTGAGCTCAGAGATCTCCTTGACTTAGTATTCTGGGATTAAAGGCATGGGCCTAAGCTTTTCATAGCCATTATGTCTCAAGATCTTTAAGCCAAGATCCTGGTCAGAAACTTGTGTCTTGCAGCCTCAAATTATGTATTGTTGGGAGCCGCAGTGATTTGCCATTCCAAGATGGCGTGGACATCCTGTCCTCCCACTTGTAAACAACTGACTGCGCAGTTGCAAAAGGCAAAAGGTGCGCCAAAGTCACTGGCCAATCCCAAGGCATAATATTGGGTGGTGAGCAAACAGCCAATCAGAAGTGAATACGTCACTCTAGGCTGTATTTAAGCTAGGCCCCTTCTGCGTCTCGGTCCTTCCGCGTTTTCCTCGTCTGTGTTACAGAGTAAAGCCTCGTTTTGCAGTAACTTCCCGAATACTGTCTCTCGTGTTTCTCTTCCACGGGCGTGGGGCGACTCGGGAGGCGCGCGTTATAATGTATCACAGGTGAGCTGTCCAATTCGGGATTGTAATTCATTCCAGATATTGTCAAGTTGACAACCAGGAATGGACATTAAAGACACTCAGACTCAAATAGTATGTAAAGCCAAAGAGAGTTTTATTCTGCTGAAGTCTAGCATGCTGAGGTCTCCCATTACCAAGATAGAAAGAGACACCCAAATGTGCTTTCAGGGCTGATTTAAACCAAATTAAGAAATTCTGGAGTAGATGAACTCTATCTTACTCTATCTCTAAGGGTATTTGTTTCCTGGGATTTGAGGGGTTGGAAATTGTTACTGAGGAAGTCTAGAACTGCTGCTGACCCATTCTGCTTTTTTCAGGCCAGGTGCCTGAAACATTCCATTACCTGGGTGTGAAGGCTAGAGACTAGTTTTGTTGTTGTTGTTGTTGTTGTTGTTGTTGTTGTTGTTGTTGTTGTTGTTTTCTATTGGTAATTGACTTGCCTGGACTTGCCTGGACTTACCCAGTTTTTAGGCCTAGTCTACTTACTGCCAATTTGAAATCTATCATGGAATCAGCCTAGTCTTCTCATTTGTAACTGTATTCTTTCCCACCTACACCTCAGTTCCTGAATTAAAGAGTCTAAGACTTAATTGTATATAAACTAATACCTAAGCCATTAGGTTGGCTTCTTTGTCCTAACTCACACCAACTCAATTATGCTTTCATTCTACTTTAAGATCAACCAGGTATTTATCTCTACTGAGGTCCATGTGACTGTCTTTCTCAGAATTTGGGATGAATCGTCTGCATCTAAGGACTACAGATTACATTCATTAACTCATTTTGCCAAGAATTGACTGAAATAATCACATTCCATTCTTTTTTTTTTCATAACAGGGTCTGAGACCATAAAAAAAGGCTACCAATGTTCTTTTCTTTTTCAATACATTAATTCCAATAAAATTAATGTTAATCAATTTACTATAGCTCCTGTGGACATGTTTTTATGGCTGATATCTTGGATTAACTACTCTATCAGATAGCTCAATTCTGAAGAAAATCTCTCCCAGCAAACATTGACCACCTTTACCTTTTCAGGTAGGAATGTAATCTTATGAAATTTCCCCCATCCACATTGGCATGACAACTGGTCAACTTGTACTGTCACTATGTATGTCTTGCCCTACCAGCAGTTGTCAACCTGTGGGTCATGACTAAGGGAAAACACATATTTATGATGGTCTTAGGAAATGAAATAACACACACTAGCAAAAATATAATTATAAAGTATCAGCAAAAATAAATTTGTGGTTAGGGGTTCCAAGACCATCAAAAATAGATGCATTTTGGTGGTTCCGAAGCACAGGTTGAAAACTGCTGCAACACATGTATATACAGGCAAGACTACATTAACTTGGAAGTATATATACATGACAATATCTAGAAAATGTGCAACAACCTCTTAAATTATTTTTATAGCCATGTAATTATTATTAAAGAACACATTCAATGTCCTATCACTGTCAAAGTGAAAAGTCCTGTTTAGCATAAATATTTAGCAACACACTATAGAGCATTTATCTGTAGGAAATGGAGATGACATTAGAGAAGTTGGAGAGAAGATGTGATAGTGTCAGTACTTATTTATATGAAATTATGAAAATCATAAAATATTTTGAAAAGTTAATGTGAATCTTATTTGAGGAACAAATAGAATTCATGGTATTAAAGTAAAATTTTTCTCAGAGAGTTATATACATTTATAACAGCCAAACAATTTTCAACATTTTACATTAACTATGTCTATGAAAATAACCCTGTAATTGATGCTTTAAAAAATGTACTAACTAGTATTTTCCTTTTCCACATTGCTAAGATGACTGTGCTCTCTTTCTAAATGCCCTGGTTACAATGATACTACTAGTATTTGTATCTTTTCTAGAGAACATACTGAATATAAATATCAAATCATAGGCTTCCTGTCAGTGCTAATCTCTAGAGAGGGCAGTAGAAACCATTAATTAATATTCATCTTTCATGAGCAAGAGGAGATTGATAAACATTTGCCACACAAGCATAATTGGCAAATTTGATTGCTCAAATTAATGTAAACTTCCAGGGTCAATAATAAGCTTCTGTATCTAGGGAATGTTTGGTTGTACACCTGAAACTTGTTGGCAAGACAACCATGAAGATCAACTTCATATAAAGAGAAACACCGTGTCTCAAAACATAACTGTGGGCAATAAATGAAGAAAAACAGCAAAGTATACCTTTAAGTATACACTCACAGACAGATAGACAGACACACAGACAGAGACAAGAGACAAACAAATATGTTACAGGTTTCAACAAATATAAACCTGTAACAGGTCAAATTTACAAGTTTTTTGGTAATTGGTGAAGAAGTCCTTATATCTTTTTTGTTTTCTTGTTAATCTTTATGTGAGAAGTAATATGAATCCAGGAATAGTGATGAATTACCATCATTTCAGCAAACCACATGCTGAAGCATTTGACAAGTCTTAGACAAAGGAAACAAACAAAAAGATAAAAATGAAGTGTTGTCATTTTGAAACATTAGTATCCAGAAAATGAATGTTGCCTGGGTAGTAGGTTCTATGATGAAATAATTTTTCTTTTTATGTTTAATTTTTGTCATCCTTTATGACCAAATGTATATCTACTAGAAGAAAACACTTTTAAAGGAAGTAAAATTCATTTATTGACAAAGATATTAAATATGGACCTTTTCACTTACAAAAGTGTAAGCATACCTGGACAAATCATAACCTTCTGATTAAATACCTCGTAATATAGAAGTTTGGCACACAAATAATACTCACTCTTTTGTCTTTACACTCATCATCAATGTTGAGTTTGATAATCTCCTTTTTATAGTCATGGAGGCATGCTGCTAAAATGTAGCATTTCTTACCTCATGCTGGTTAATCAGTTGAGTCAGGTTCAGCTTGATTCTCTGCATCCTTTGACTTCCTGAGATTATTAATCTTATGCCAACTAAGTCAAAGAATTTTCAAAGTCAATGAAACAGCATGAGTTTTCAGTCTCAATCAGAGATGTTCCTGGTCTTTCAGTGCATTCACTTTGATTTAATGTTCATCCTTAATCAGTTCTGAGTTACATATTACACAGCATTCATCACTAAGGGGAAATTGTATTTATTCTCCTTTGTCCCTTTTTTTTACCTTTTATTTTCCATTTATACACCAAAAGAACCTAATAACTCTACTATTGTTTAATAAATGCAATATTCTGTATTTTGTATCATGAATATTTAAAATTATATATAATATATATGACATGAAAATATACAAACATTCATCTTAAAATACAGATGTCAGCACATTCAAATATATTACAGTATATTTGAACCTGTTTCCAGATAGGATGTGGACCTTAACACACTCTACTCCCACAACTAATTACTATGGAAGGTTGTGGAACCCTAACCTAAAGAATACATATATAACATGATTCTCATGTCTAAAGATCAGGAATCATTTTAAAAATTAGTCAGGGATATTATAAGAGCCTGCAATTTGATTTTTAATGCAATTTTTTCCCTCAACAACAGGAATTTTCAACATTCAATAAATAAATACACTTTCCTAGTAATCTGGTAAAATATATCGTCAATATATTTTAAGTATACATTCTAACTTGCAACATTGTTAATAATTTTTCATAGTAGAAGATTGATATTCTTTAGTAGTGTTCCAACTTCAAGTAAAATTACAAATACATTTTTTTAACTTCTGTACTCTATTGATGTTTTTAAAGATATATGTAATAAATGTCGGAATTATAAAAATGCATAAGAAATGAGGATTAAACTTTAAAGCATTGTGTTTTTAATAATAATATTCCCATGATATGTAAATTAAAAACACTGAACATATGAATGATATCTTTTCTAATGATGTGTAAATATATTTTGACCATTGGGAGAAATTCTAAAAAAACTTTTATAAGGTATTATATGTAAATAATATTAAACTTTTTTAAGTTATTATATTTTTACTTAAAAGTAAGTTTTACTCCCTTGTAGTTGTTGTGAGGGAGACTGAATTCCTCCATTTCCTAACCTAAGGTTTTCTGTAACTATCTCCACCTTTTGCTAGGAGAAGTATTCTTGAACCAGAGTAAGGACTATGGTTATCTGTAGGTATTATAACAAATACTTAGCATATAGTTAGGGCTTATGGGGGGTTAATAAGTAGAGGTTCTAGGTTCTCCTCCAAGATCCATAGCATGAATAATTCAGCATTTTTGAGTGGTTTTAAGTAGGATTAATGAGTTCTTGATTCCCACCAAGGAATGCATGCCACTAATGTGCTCCCAGAGTTGTTTCATCATGTTGGTCTTTATTGAGGTTCACTGACACCGCAAATGTATAGGACTATTAGTTTCATCCCTCCTTTGGAAGGAGTACCATAAAAGCTAGTTCTCGTGGAGGGGACATTTAGGTCAGTTCCAGTTCAGGCACCTCTGGGCTATCTGAAATACATGGTGTATTTGGTAATATGGAATTAATTTCCACCTCTGGAGAATAAGCAATGAAAATAACGGACTAAAATGTCTTAGAAGTCTCTTGGACAACTAGGACCAACCACTTAAAGAGGGTATTCCCTTAGGCTTTTGTTAGATGGTCTTTGACTTTTGAGTCAGAATTGCAAGGCAAGATGAGAAAATTTCATTTACTATGTATTCATATAGATATATCAACTTTCAAGTATTTCAGATGTTTCTAAATACAAAATTAATAGATTTTGTGTGACTTTTCAGATATCCTTATTATTTTTTACCTCTACATCTATCTTATTTATTTCCCTTTCATTCCTAATTAGATTAGCAACTTAAAGAAAAATCATTTTTATTCACATGTTTACATTCACCTAATTTAACAAAAGCAAAGCATGTCCTACAGCAATGTCATCACCACTTTAAAAATCCGAAGTTCAAGTTTCGTCTGAGACTCAAGACATTCCCTTGACTGTGAACATCTGCAACAAAGTAAAATCAAAATACAATAAAATATTAGCTATTAGAGATGAAGAAGAGGCTCAACAGTTTAGAGTACCACCTGCTCTTCCAGAACACCAGAGTTCAGATCAGTTGTGAACACCGTAAGGCAGCTCATACCCCCTGTAACTCCAGCACCAGAGAACTTGACTTGTAAACCGTGCTCCATATTGAGAATGGACAAAGGAACAGTGACCGCAAATGCACTATGACTAGCTACTTCAAATTTCTGAAAACCTTCCTTTCCTGCTTTAAACTGTCTGCTTGAGCTCTGAGCTCAAATAGTTTATTGAACTTTAATTTGGATCTGCACAGTATCTTGTAAGAGCATCAGAAAAGTAACTAGAACAGAAAAATGGTAATAGGAATAGAAATATTGTTCAGATAAACCTGGCCATACTATTAATAGGCATTTGAAATTGTACTGTTTCTTGAAGGTGAATGAGTTTTGGAGGTTTGGGTAGCTAGTCATAATACATTTGCAGTCATAAAAAGAAACCAAAAGAGTCTAGTATCTATCCTTTAGGTAGCTCTATCCTTCCTGTGTAATCTAGAATCTAACCCCAGGAGATGCTCTAATGATCTTTTAGATCATGTCTTTACATCATGATTTATTTCAATAAGATAATCCCTCACTGGTAACTTTTTTCCAGATGATTTCAGATCTAATTAACTTGACAATCATGGTGAATTATCATAATGCTTAAATTAAAACAAGGAATGTACAGAATATTATAGTGACTACTGTCCATGAAGGTATTAATATTTACTCTGTGAACACATATAATTTAATGAGCAGTATTAATAACCTGCGTGAAACTACATAGGTAGAATTTGAATGTTATATAAAAATATTTTGGTTTTTTTTTTTGTTAAATTACAATGAACACTTTACATTTATTTCCTGTATTTGCTTGGTCAAAAATTCTAATGTCAACATACAGTATTTTACAACCTTGCTTCTTGAATAGCAATAATGCATACATTTGATATGAGTAGAAGTTCAAAGAAAAAGAGTGATATGCTTCACAAGTTGGTTAAATTACAGAATAGTCTGTTCACTCAAACTTAATGTTCCTTTGTTTTTAGGTGTAATTTTTCTGGTTTATTGGAAGTATAATATTATTTCAATAAGTATTTTAATATATTTATTGGTTTATTCCTGTTTTATGATTCAATAATGAAGTAATTACAGATTAAACACATGGCTTGTAAAAGCTATTTAATTTTTTATAGTATGAATATAGTTTAATAAATTCGTTATTTTGGTGGGGTTTCATACATACTAAGAGATTTCTTTATTTGGGACTTAGTACAATGATTCTGACAACTCATGCTATATTTAGGGTCATTGTGTTAGAATCAAATAACTGAATCATGCACTGATGTTTGCCCTTCTGGTGTTAGTATTATAACTGCACACCATTTTGCCCAGATTTCTTGTTGTAATGTCAGTTCTCAGAAACAATCTCAATTCTTTGTGCTTTCTTGGCCTTCACTTTATTCATATACAACCTCTGTTTTCTTTCTCTCCAGAGCTTCAAACAGTGGAAAATAATCTCCTGAACAAACATGAAGAAAAACATAACGTGAAATAGTAACAGATATGTCCCAAGACTCATTTACTGTAGATCTTTGCATAATTAATTAGTTTTAATGCATAACTTAATGTTTTTGATACATATGAAGATTCTTTATTACTTATTATCAAATACATAACATAAAACTTCATATTTTACAAAAACAGTCATTAATTTATTTTTAATACTTTCTTTATTGAAAGATATTTCTTATCATATTACTTATAAATGTCTGTTACATTGTCCTCTTAACACAATGAAACATTTTATTTCCAAATACTAAATTTGTAAATTAGAACTACAGTATCCTTTAAGATACCATTCTCACAGAAGCTTTTAAAAAGAACAGTATGTTTGTAATAACCATGATTTTTAATAAATCTTTATTCAGATAGAATTTATACCTGAGATTTACATCAACTATTTTATACAGAGATTTGGAGTATTCTTTAAGAAGGAATCTTTCCAGAATAGTTATGGACATAAAAAAGGCAGGAAAAAAATGTGATGGGCCATAAAATCAATGGCTTTGAGGTTTATTTCAACACTGTCTACTTCTGTCAGCCAAAATCCAAAATAATCCCCTTTTCTTTGATGTAATCAATTTGCATTTTTAAAAATACTTAGATTTTTATAAATCTCCATAAAATAAATTCATATATATGGAAATTCTTCTGAAATATCAATAAAGTTACCATAAAAAATAAAAAGGAAACAAACAAAAAAAGACATAAAGATATAAGAATATGTGAAATTTTAATCATCTTGGGATAGAGCAACCCAAAAGATGGAAAGGAAGAAATAATGGGATGGAGATGGCGGTGCAGACAGAGAGACACAGAACAGAGAACCATGAAAGAATGACTCCAAGGCATTGACAACTAGAATTTCATAGCTTCTTGAAAATGAAGACTTAATTCCTTCATGTGAATAACAGACTAAGCTTACTGGTGGGAATTAATATAAAGAATAGTTCATGTTTTCAGTAGAAAATTAAGTTTTTAAAAGAAAGTGGAAATCAAAGCACTTTATGAACTTATCATTAAAACACACTTGTTGAGATTAAAAATTTGATTTTTTGTGTTTTGTATTACATGTAGTTGTGGTAGAAAGCAAAAATCTTTCAGTTGTTTAAATACTGATCTGCATGTTCAGGGCTAGAAAACAAATTTAAGTAATTATTCACATAAAGTAAAATTCTATTTAGACCAAAATAAATACATATTAACTTTGACCAATCCTTTCCCCTTAGCATAAGATAAAGAGTATAGAGGAGTCTTTTAATTTGCAATTATCATCTGTGTAATCCCTTCATTGTTTTAATATTTCAAACACAAAGATGCATGACATATCATATACTACTTTGAACAACAATCTTTCAATACCCTATTTTCATAACCACCAGGCTTGTTTTATGTTGGTCATCAATTGGTGGGCATAAAGCCTGGACTTAAAAGTGGTTTGTATACCAAGTGAAATGCCACTGAAGATAACTACTTTTTCATTTAAAATCAAATTTACTCAGCATCATCAGAATCCAGTTCTTCCATCATAGTAAGTCCTGGATACACCATCAAAGAGGAAAAACAAGATTTGGATATAAAATCACTTCTCATGATGATGATAGGAGACTTTAATAAGAACATAAATAACTTCCTTAAAAATTTAGAACACAAGTAAACAGGTAGAAGCCCTTAAAGAGGAAACACAGAAGTCCCTTAAAGAATTACAAGAAAACACAATCGAACAGGTGAAGGAATTGAACAGTAACATACAGAATCAAAAAATGAAAATAGAAACACTAAAGAAAACACAAAGGGAGATAAACCTGGTGTTAGAAAACCTAGGAAAGAGATGAGGAGTCATAGATGCAAGCATCACCAACAGAATACAAGAGATTGAAGAGAGAACCTCAGGTGCAGAAGATACCATCGAAAACATTTACACAACAGACAAAAAAAAAATGCAAAAAGATCCTAACACAAACCATCCAGGAAATCTAGAAGACAATAAGAAAATAAAACCTAAGGATAATAGGTATAGAAGAGAACAAAAATTCCCAACTTTTTTTTTTTTTTTTTGGTTTTGGTTTTGGTTTTGGTTTTTTTCCAAGACAGGGTTTCTCTGTGTAGTTCTGGCTGTCCTGGAACTCACTCTGTAAACCAGGCTGGCCTTGAACTCAGAAATCCACCTGCCTCTGCCTCCCAAGTGCTGGGATTAAAGGCATGCGCCACCACTGCCCAGCAAAGATTCCCAACTTAAATGACCAATGAATATCTTGAACAAAATTATAAAAAACTTTTCTACCCTAAAGAAAGAGATGCCCATAAACATACAAGAAGCCCACAGAACTCCAAATAGACTCAACCAGAAAAGAAATTTCTCCCATCACATATTAATCAAAACACCACATGCATAAAACAAAGAAAAAATATTAAAAATGGTAAGGGAAAGAGGTCAAGTAACATAAAAGCAGACCTATCAGAATTACACCGGACTTATCACCAGAGTCTATAATAGCTAGAAGATCCTGGGCAGATTTCATATAGACCCTAAGGGAGGAGGGGGGATAGGGAAATACTAGCCCAGCCTACTACACCCAGCAAAACTCTAAATTACTATAGATGGAGAAACCAAGATATTTCATGACAAAACCAAATTTACACAATATCTTTCCACAAATCTAGCCCTACAAAGAATAATATATGGAAAACTCCAACACAAGAAGGGAAACTACACTGTAGAAAAAGCAAGAAAGTAATCTATGAACAAAACCAAAAGAAGATAGAATAATTTCACAAGCATAATTTCAACTCTAACAACAGAATAACAGGAAGCTATAATCTCTTTTACTTAATATCTTATAACATCAATGGACTCAATTCCCCCAATAAAAAGACATAGACTAACAGACTGGATATGTAAACATGACCCAGCATTTTGGTGCATATAGGAAATGCACCTCAGTGACAAAGACAGACACTTCATCACAGTGAAAGGCTGGAAAAAATTTTCCAAGCAAATGGTCTCAAGAAGCAAGCTGGAGTAGCCATTCTAATATCTAATAAAATTGAATTTCAACCATAAGTTATCAAAAAGATGAGGAAGGACACTTCATGCTTGTCAAAGTAAAATCTACCAATATGAGCTCTTAATTCTGAACATCTATGTTTCAAATGCAAGGGCACCCACATTCATAAAAGAAACTTTACTAAAGCTCAAAGCACACATTGTAAATCACACAATAATAGTGGGAAACTTTAATACCCCTCAGCAATGGACAGATCATGGAAAGCGAAACTAAATAGAAACACAGTGAAACTAACCAAAGTTATGAACCAAATGAATTTAATAGATATCTATAGAACATTTCATTCTAAAACAAAAGAATATACCTTCTTCTTAGCACCTCATGGTCCCTTCTCCAAAATTGATGATATAATTGGTCACAAAACAGGCTTCAACAGATACAAGAAGATTGAAATAATCCCATGTATCCTATCAGATCACCATGGACTAAGGCTGGTCTTCAATAGCAACAAAAACAACAGAAAACCCACATACACATGGAAACTGAACAATGGTCTACTTCATGATATGTTGGTCAAGAAAGAAATTAAAAAAATGAACATAGAACTGTATTTCAGAGTAGTTTTTCCTCTCTAAAGAAATGAAATTGATACAATATAAGAAACATGTAAAATTAAATTTGAAAGCAGACCATAAAAACAAAATAATAAAATTACTCTCCTCTCTTCTTCCCTCTTTCTTTCTAGATTTATTGAAAGCAAAATTGAAGGAAAAATAGAAATTTTTTCTCATGGTCTCTTTATGCTTTTGCCACTAAGCTTGGCTTTTGATAGATAAATATGGGTTCTCTAAAGTTACCTTGTTGTTGGACAGAGGAAGAGTTAATTTATTTTAATATATATATATACATATTTCAATTATTCAGTTTACATCACACTCATTTCCCCGCCAGGTCGACCCTTTCCACAATCCATCCCCATCTCCCTCACTTAACCTATGAGTGAGTGGAGGTCTCTCACTTCACTAGCACTTCAAGTCTATGCAAGGCCAGACATTTCTTTCCCACTGAGGGCAGAAAGGCAGCCAAGCTAGAAGAACATATCCCACATACAGGGAACAGCTTTAAGATAGCTCCCATTCCAGCTGCTCAACAGCCACATGAAGACCAAGTTGCATACCCATTACATATGTGTGCATAGGTCTAGATCCAGTTCATGTATGTTCTTGGGTTGGTGGTTCAATGTCTGAGAGCCCCAATGAGTATTGCCCTTGCTCAAAATCCTCACCAGCATGTGCTATCACTGGAATTTTTTATCTTAGCCATTCTGACTAATGTAAGATGCAATCTCAGAGTTATTTTGATTTGATTTTGCCTGATGACTAAGGACTTTGAACATTTTTTAAGTGTTTCTTGGTCATTCAAGATTCCTCTGTTGAAAATTCTCTGTTTAGCTCTATGCTCCATTCAAATTGTGGTTGTTGGTAATTAAGTTCATTATAAGTTGTAGATATTAGGCCTCTGTCAGAAGTACTATTGGTGAAGATGCTTTCCCAAGCTGTAGGTTGCCATTTTGTGTTATTGACAGTATCTTTTGCCTTACAGAAGTTTAGCAGTTTGTTTTGTTCTTGTTTTTATTTATAAGTATTAAAGGACATTTTATCACTTTTTATTGGCTATTATCTTTATGTACATTTTAAATGTTATCCCTTTTCCCGGTTTCACCCCAGCAACCCCCTATCCCATCCCTCCTGCATCTATGAGGGTGTTCCTCCATCTACCCATCCACTCCTGCCTGCCTGCCCTTGAATTCCCCTACACTGGGGCATCATCAAGCCTTCAAAGGACCAAGGGCCTCTCCTCCCACTGATGCCCAACAAGACCATCCTCTGCTACATATGCCTCTGGAGCCATGGGTCTCTCCAGCTGTACTCCTTGGTTGGTGGGTTATGCTCTAGGAGTTCTGGTTGGGTGATATACAATATCCTATGGGGTTTCAAACCCTTTCATCTCCTTCAGTCCTTTCTCTAACTCCTACATTGGAGACCCCATGCTCAGTCCAATGGTTGGCTGTGAGAATCTGCCTCTATATTTGTCAGTCTGGTAGAGCCTCTCAGGAGACAGCTATATCAGGCTCCTGTCAGCATGCACTTTTTGGCATCTACAATAGTGTCCAAATTTGGTGACTGTATATGGGATGGATCTCTAGGGAGGCAGTCTTTGGATGGCCTTTCTTTCAGTCTCTGCTCCACACATTGTCTCCGAATTTGTTCCCATGATTATTTTGTTCTCCTTTCTAAGAAGAAGCACCCACACTTTACTCTTCCTTTTTCTTGAGCTTTATGTGGTCTGTGAATTGTATCTTAGGTATTCTGAGCTTTTGAGCTAATATCCACTCACCAGTGAGTACATAACATGTGTGTTCTTTTGTGATTGGGTTACCTCACTCAGGATGATTATTTTCTAGTTCTATCCATTTGCCTAAGAATTTCATGAAGTCATTGTTTTTAATAGCTGAGTGCCAATTTCTCTGTTGAGGGACATCTGGATTGTTTCCAGCTTCTGGCTATTATAAATAAGACTGCTATTAATATGTGCCCTTCTTATATGTTGAAGCATCTTTTGGGTATATGCCCAGTAGTGGTATAGCTGGGTCCTCAGGTAGAATTATTTCTAATTTTCTGAGAAACTACCAGACTGAGTCCCAGTGTGGTTGTAGCAGCTTGCAATGCCACCAGCAATGAAGGGGTGTTTCTTTCTCCACATCCTAATCAACATCTGCTGTCACCTGAGTTTTTGATCTTAGCCATTCTGAGTGGTGTGAGTTGGAATCTCAGGCTCGTTTTGATTTGCATTTTCTTAATGACTAAGGATATTGAACATTTCTTTAGGTGCTTCTTGGCCATTTGAGATTCATTAGTTGAGAATTCTTTGTTTAGCTCTGGACCCCGTTTATTGATTATTTGATTCTGTGGAGTCTAACCTCTCAAGTTCTTTGTATATATTGGATATTAATCTACCATCACATGTAGAATTGGTAAAGATCTTTTCCCAATATGTAAGTTGCCATTTTGTCCTAATGGCAAGGCCTTTGGCCTTACAGAAGCTTTTTAATTTTATGAGGTCCCATTTGTCAATTCTTGATCTTAGATCATAAGCTATTGCTGTTCTGTTCAAGAAATTTTCTCCTCTGCTCATATCTTCAAAGCTCTTTCTCAATTTCTCCTCTAATAGACTTAGTGTATCTGGTTTCATATGGAGGTCTTTGATCCACTTGGACTTGAACTTTTTACAAAGAGATAAGAATGGAACAATTTGCATTCTTCTACATGCTGACCACTATGTAAGCCAGCACCATCTGTTGTATATGCTGTCTTTTGTTCAATGAATGGTCTTAGTTCCTTTGTCAAAGACCAAGTGACCCTAGGTGTGTTGGTTCATTTCTGGGTTTTTAATTCTATTCCATTGATCTACCTGCCTGTATCTGTTCCAATACTATGCAGTTTGTATGACTATTCCTCTGTGGTGGAGCTTGAGGTCAGGGATGGTGATTCCCCAGAAGTTACCTTATTGTTGAGAATAGTTTTCACTGTCCTGGGTTTTTTGCTGTTCCAAATGAATTTGAGAATTGCTTTTTTCTCTCTCTCTCTGAAGAACTTAGTTGGAGTTTTGATGGGGATTGCATTTAATCTGTGTATTACTTTTGGTAAATGGCCATTTTCCTCTCTCTCTCTCTCTCTCTCTAAGAAAAAGAAGCATTACCATCCTCACAGGGATAGTGGAGCTGGCTTCTTTGGTTCTTTTACTAAGCTTCAGATAAACATAGTTACTCAGTTCTCTGGACAAGAATGGACCAGCACTGGGCGGTACAGATGGTACAAGTAAAGTATTGCAACAGAGCACTTGCTTTTGGACACTTCTAATTCAGAGGCACAATTGTTGAGATGTAAGTGCCCATGAAGAATGTCCTATCCAATTCTTCCTACTTCATCTTCCTCTTCAGAGAAAAATGCAGCTGCCCAGTGTCTGTCATGGAGAATCAGGGGAGTACACCGTGCTTGCATAATTTCTTAAGTATTTATTCTTGAGCCTCTTGTTTTTCCTGGAGAAATCTACTGCATGAAGACATGGTCTGCTCATTTCTAGAGGACTCTGCCTCTTTTGGACAGCCTTGTCTTAATTCCCCTTTCTGTAAGAGGTGAACTAATATGTTCTACATTCATATTTTCAATCTTGAGTTTTGTCAGTTTGAGGCTGGCCAATCATAGCTGCCTCCTCTTTGGGTACCCAGTGAGCAATGGCAGATAGAAGGAGCCAGCAGAAGATCCTGACCTAGCACCTGCCTTCTTAATGAGTTGAGTAATTCCCAGCACAGATCCAGAACTAATTTGGAGTACACTTATCACTTTAAAACATCAAAAGGTTTTTGGCTAAATTATATGATATGAACATATATAATATAAACTATATTTAATTCAGACTATTACAAACTGTCTCTTACATTAGTAGGTATATATCTGTGAAATTTTTACACACACACACACACACACACACACACATTTCACCACAGCAGCCTATGTTACTAGCAAAGATTATAATGTAAGAACTTGAAAGCCACTGAACATTCTGCATCAGAGGAAAAGATTAAATCTTCTATATCCCAGTATCATGCAACATTTAAAAGAATTGAGCCAGATATATAGATGACACAGTTCCATTTTTCAAATAATATTATTAAATGAACAGAATAATTGTATAAAAATGAATGTTGTAAAAGCACTATCATATATTTGTAGACTTAACATTCAACAGACAGATACCAGGTACCAGTGAAATATCAGGTATTAACAGGCATTTGATAAATGCATGTGCATATATATTCACATTAGTATGGTATATTCTATTTGAAATATTTATAAGTGGTACATTTTTTAAGTTTGTAATTTTATATTGGCCATGTACATTAACTGTCCTGGAGACCATACAGCCCATGGGCCACAAGATATGACTGTGAGATCTTTTTCATCCAGAAGAATAAACATTTTAAATATCTTTCAATTAACTCTGCATCAAAGTCATGTAGTTTGCCCCATGACATACATACCTTTGCCCTATTAAAGCATCAAACAACTACATGTTCTGTTTTATACTACAAATTAGAGAAATAGCCAAATGTTCAAATCTAAAAATGGCTGACTTTGTTAAGCTTGGAATTATTTGAACCAGTAAGCTTCATGAGTTTTATGGGTTTTTTTTTTAAATAGGCATTTAATTGCATTTATTCTTCCATGAGACTTAAAATTTGGTAGTAGATGTGCATATTTATTAAATACAGATTCACAATTATAAACAAATAATAGTTTGAAGGACCAAGGCTGGGAATATGGGAACAGATAGAAGGATTGATAGGAAATCCATAAGTATCCTTAAAGGCTCATGTGATGAAGTCTTGGTCTTCAGCTCATGATACAATTGGATGTAGTAGACACTTGTTCTTCCTGACCCTGCAGTCCTTTAATACAGTTCCTCATGCTGTGGTGTCCCCTAGCCATAAAATTTTTCTGTTGCTACTTCATAACTGTAATTTGCTGTTATTATGAATAATGATATAAATATGTGATATGCAAGATATATGCATATCAAATGGCTCTCAACCCACAAGTTGTAAGCTTCTGCTTTAAGAGGTAGAAGATGGCCTAGGGGTGGCCACCTGGTAATTGTGAGTGTGGAGTTAGGGAGTGTACTGAAAGGAGATATTAGGTCCTGGCACCTTGTTCTTTCTTTTATTTTCTATGTAGAAAAGGATGAGCCTGAATTCCTTTACCTCCCAAGTGCAGGAATTATAGGTGTGTGCCACCATATTAAATCATGAGGCAAGAGCTTCCTAATACAACAACTTTCTCCTGTGATATGTTGATTTTTGTTATGGGTCCAAAAGAAACCAATTGTGAATCACAACTTTGCAAACTGAACCAAAATACATGCTTCCTTCTTTAAAGTTAATTGTTACAGAGATTTTGTTATGGTAACAGAGCTGAGTAATATTGGAATCCAGTTCACGGTGGGGCTGAAAGACATCTTTCAGTAGTCAACATGAACTGAGATATGTAAGATGATACATCATTGACTAAACATAGAGTCTGAAAAAGAATGTTCCAGAGAAAGCAAAAATAATATATGTACATACCCCAAGGAGAGAACAAATGCCCAAAGCAGAAGTTCTGACTATGATAGAGTGTGGTTTCCTGTGGTGCCCCAGGAACAGCAAGAGGGTCTCTATCTAGCATTGAGAACATAAGGAAACCTTCTGAAGAGAGTTTACATATCTCCCCCCCCCCATTAATCACTAATTAACAAATTACCTTACATACAGACTTACCTACAGCCTGATCTTACAGAGGCATTTTCTTTCTTTTTTTAAAATTTGATATCTTATTTACATGTCAGATGTTATCTCCTTTTCCCATTTCCCCCACCCAGGAACTCCCTATCCCATCTCCCCCCCTCTTGCTTCTATGAGGATGTGACCTCACCCACCCACCCACTCCCACCTCCCCACCCTCGAATTCCCCCACACTGAGGCACCAGCCTTCACAAGACCAAGGACCTCCTCTCCCACTTATGCCCAACAAGGGTAGCAGTTTGCTGACCAACTGACTGAAGCACAGATTGCACAGTTCAAAGAAGCTTTCTCACTATTTGACAAGGACAAGAATCAACAAAGGAGCTGGGAACAGTGATGAGGTCTCTGTGGCAGAACCTAAGAGAAGCAGAGCTGCAGGACATGATTATTGAAGAAGATGCAGATGTTGATGGCACAATTGACTTCCCAGAATTTCTGACAATGATGACAAGAAAAATGAAAGTCACAGAGAGTGAAGAAGAAATTAGAGAAGCATTCCATGTATTTCATAAAGATGGCAATGGCTATGTTAGTGCAGCAGAGCTTCACCATGTGATGACAAACCTTAGAAGAGAAGTTAACAGATGAAGAAGTTGGTGAAATGATCAGGGAAGCAGACATTGATGGTGATGGATAGGGAAACCAGGAAGAAGAGTTTGTACAAATGATGGCAGCGACATGAAGGCATTGTACAAAATGTGTTAAATTTCTTGTACAAAAGTTTTTATTTGCCTTTTCTTTGTTTGTAACTTATCTGTAAAAGGTTTCCCCTACTGTCAAAAATATATGCAAGTATAGTAACTAGGACTTCATTCCTCCATGTTGTCTTCCTTTATGTCATTGTCATTGTTCTTAAACCTTATTTTAGAAAATTGATCAAGTAACATGTTACACGTGAGTTACTTTGTATATATCTAAGCCCTTTTAAATATTTAAACTTAGATGTAGTCGGGCAAATGAGGAAACATCTGGGTTATGCCATTTTAAAAGTAGCATTTAGGAACTGTCAACATGTTGTTGAAGTTTATTGTAGAGTAGTAACTCTGTGTGGACTGTGAACAGTCAACAATATGTACTTAAAAGTTGTACTATTGCAAAAACGGGTGTTTTATCTAAGTACTCCTACACTATTTTTTGTACTGTTGGTATTGTACCAGAAACATTTTCTTTTATTGTTACTTTTAAAAAAAAATCTTGTTTAACCATTTAACAAAAATCTGCTTATGGTACAATTTGCCTCAAATCCATTTCAAGTTGTATTTTTGTTTTCCAATAAAAAATTACAACAAAAAACCATTTTCTCTTCTACTTTACTTAATTTACAATATGTTACATAAACCTCTTTGAGGATTTAATATGTTAATTGTAACTTGACATGAATATGTGAAGAATACTGAAATAATTAAAGTGAACTTACAGGTTTAATCTAAAGGTAAACCACAATAAATATAGTCCTATTAAATTGTTTACTATAACTAAGGAAGTTTCTAACTTTGTAATTCTTAACAAAAATATCTTCAGATCTTTTGATAACTCTTTGTACAATTCAGAATTGATCAAATGGTTAAGGGTCTTGTTGTGTCAGCCTTGATATCTAGGTTTAATTTTCAAAAATACTGTGATGGTAGAAAGAGTTAATTGACTCATTAAACTCCTTCTCCACATGTATGTGGTACCCAAGGATGTGGTACCCTTACCCACATTGACATATTCCTCAAAACAAACACAGAGGAGCTGAGAGGGAGAAGGAGAGGGAGAGAAAGAGAGAGAGATACAGGTACACAGGCATATAAACACACAATACACACATAGGAATACAGCACACACATCAAGAATAAAAATAAAGAAGAAGAGGAGGAAGAAGAACAATAGGAGAAGAAAATTAGGAAATACATTTATTTGAACAAATATTTTAAACCTTCTGATGGCATCTTATTTATTAGAAAATACCCATATGGAAATATTAAAATGCTGGGAGATTTTAAGAATTGAAATGTAGAAATGAATGTAGAAGGAAAGCTTATTAAATTTAAGTATCAGAAAATGTCACAGTCAGCTTTAGAACATATCCTTTAGAATTTCCCTGTGAGATTGTACATTTGTAAAGACTTATGTTTGAGTGAGTCATTCATTTTTCCCCTTAACTATGAGGGACTGATGGGTCCATTTATCCAAACAAGGGTTAATGGAAGCAAAATTTGAAGGTGCATAGAAAATAGTATGTAACTCTCACAGGACAAAGAGTGATAATAACTAGGTACTGAGTATAGAGTATATTTTTTATAGCTTATCAAATTCCCCTATGATCTGAATATGTTGTGAGTGCCCTTAGGCTTGAAATGAAGGTAGCAGGGCAGAAACACCATTAGAGAATGTCAAGAAAATGAAGTGTCATGGAATCACCACCCCTGCCCCGCTACAGTCTGAGGGATCCAGACTATGATGCTGTGAGACTAGCTGCTGTACAGTCACATTTGGAGCCTTTGCATATTTCAGTGCCAAACGACTACTCTGAACTATATTTCAAACAAGTCAAAACCAGAGACCCTCTGACTTTCTTTTCTTATTGTACTGTTAGGAACTTCACTACAAAAGTGAAAGACAAGTAATAAAAGTTGGGTTTTATTTTCTTGTTATCGATTATGGCAGTTTCTTTACAAATGATATTTAACTATATGCTTCTGCTATGTTATATTCTAGATTTTTAAAATTAAATGAACATTTATCAAAATTTAGTGATTAGTGTTAATGTCAACCTGTGATCCATTTCAAACACCTGCGTAGGAACACTTAACTGAACAATTGTCCTAATTGTTTGGAGATTTGGGAGGGTCAAACCCATTATGGACAGTAATATCCCTAGGTAGAAGGAGGCAATATTCCTAGGTAGAGGGTAGCTTGCTTGGCTGTTCATAAGAAATGGGATTAGACAAGCTAGGAGAAGCAAGCTAACAAACCACATTTAGTTTCTCCATGGTCTTTGTGGCTCTTTGGGATATCATGATCCTGCTTTGATTTCTTGCAATAGCTTCCCTCAATGATAAATTGTAATGTGGTTGGGTG
Source organism: Arvicanthis niloticus (assembly GCF_011762505.2). Taxonomy (NCBI): domain Eukaryota; kingdom Metazoa; phylum Chordata; class Mammalia; order Rodentia; family Muridae; genus Arvicanthis; species Arvicanthis niloticus. The sequence continues at coordinate 68,534,517 of NC_047667.1, read as the reverse complement.
AGGTGAAATAAACCGTTTTCTACTCAAGTTTGTGTGTGTGTGTGTGTGTGTGTGTGTGTGTGTGTGTGTGTGTGTGTGTGTGTGTGTGTGTTAGAATACTTTATTACAACAACAAAAAGAAAAATAGAATATAAATTAGTACCAGAGATTAGAAAACTTACTTTCATGTATCTGACTGTTTGATAGTATGCCTTGGCATATTTTTTTGGATAGAACACAGATAGTTTTGGACCTTTAGGATGGAAAGCCATTGACCTTTCAGAGTTCAATGAAATGTTGTCAAAACCAGGAAGACAATGTTGAGAGCAACCAACCAACCCATCAAGAGGTGACAGAAGCCTGTTTTGTCTGTGTTTCAGAAAGAAATTTGACAGTCCCTCAAAGAGTGTATTGAAACTATTTCTGTGACAGTTTGATTTAAGAATCTGTAGTTTCTCAGCAGATAATCTGCAGAATAAGCTGTTATTAAGAAGAGGTCAGCACCACTGAAGTGAAACGTTTGTTTCCTTTACAGGGATAATTGATACTTGATATCTGGTGTGAGAAATCATCAATGTTTAACCAGAGACCATAGGAACCATGCAGAAGCTGTGGTCCAGAGGGGCCCATGATGGCCTCTAAAGGTGGATACCAAATGAATGGTCTCATTGTCTAACTAGGTTGAAAGCTGAAGGATTAAAGGTGTCATAGAGAAAAGATAATGTCTGACACTAGGTGCAGTTTGGAGTCTCTGCAAAGGTACCAGGAGGTCAGTGGCCAAGATCCAGCCTCAGATGCAATGGTGACTGTAGCATACTGAAGATGTCAAGTTTATGAGGTACCTAAGAGATGCAGTCACATAAGTAGAATGAAATTGTCCTGAGTTTAACAAACACAGTATTTGTGCTATCGCTGACAGAGCCTGAGAAGTGACACTTCCCCAACTCTTTGGAGCCTCGATGGCCAGGAGTAAGATGCAGACATAAGACACTAACATATTTTCACTTTTTCTCTTCGGTTTTGCTTTGATCTGATTAAATGAGCTTATTTTCATATTACAGGAATTAAGTTGTGAGATTTCAGACTTTATAAAGAGAACTTGAAATTTTATTTTTATTTTATTTATTTTGTATTATTACCCTTAATTTTTTACAGTCCAGTCATTGTCTCTCTGCCGGACCCCCTTCCCACAGTTCCTCATCCCATTCCTCCTCCCGTCTCCAAGAGGATGCCCCATGCCTACCGTGCCCCCCCTCCACTCTCTGGGGTCTCAAGTGTCTTGAGGGTTAGGCACATCTCCCACTTAGACCAGATCTAGCAGTTCTCTTCTATGTATGTATCAGGGCCTCAGACCAGCTCCTGTATGCTGACTGGTTGGTGACCCAGTTTCTGAGAGATCTCAGAAGTTTGAGTTAGTTGAGACTGCTGGTTGCCTTCCTCCTCACCTTCTTTCATCTTTTCCCTAAATCAATAACAGGGGTTCCAGACTTCACTCCAATAGTTGGGATAGGTATCTGGGTCTGTCTCTTTCAGCTGAGTCAGTTGGTCCCCTTGTCTCAGAGGACCGCCATGATAGGCTCCTGTCTGTAAGCACACCATAGCATCAGTAATAGTGTCAGGCCTTGGAGCTGCCCCTTGAGATGGATCTCAACTTAGGCCGGTCACTGGACTGTCTTTTTGTCCTTTTCTTCATTTCTGTCCCTGCAGTTCCTTTAGACTGGAACAATTCTGGGTCAGAATTTTTGACTGTGGATGGCAAACCCAACCCTCCACTTGAAGCCCAGTCTCTCTACTGGAGGTAGACTCTACAAGTTCCCTCTCCCCGCTGTTGGGCATTTAATCTAAGGTACTTCCCTTTGAGTCCTGAGAGTCTCTCACTTCTCAGGTCTCTGGTATTTTCTAGACTGTTCCCTGATCTCCCCCTCCCCCTGAGATTGCATATTTCCATTCATTCTGCTGGCTTTCAGGGCTTCTCTCCTCCCCCACCCAATACCTGATCATGTTCCCCTTTTGAACTCTCCCTCCTCTAACCCAGCCAGGTACATCCTTCCCTCTCCTTCCCATGATCATTTTCTTCTCTCAGATGTGATTGAAGCATCCTCACTTGGGCCCCTTGGATTGATAACCTTCTTGAGTTCTGTGGATTGTATCCTTGGTATTTTTTACTTTTGTTTTTGGCTAATATCCACTAATTTGTGAGTACATACCATGCATGTCCTTTTGGGTATGAGTTACCTCACTCAGGATGATATTTTCTAGTTTCAACCATTTGCCTGCCAAACTCATTATGTCCTTGTTCTTAAAAGCTGAGTAGTATTCCATTGTGTAAATGAACCACATTTTCTGTATTCATTCTTCTGTTGCGGGACATCTGGATAGTTTCCAGCTTCTGTCTATAACAAATAAGGCTGATATGAAACTAGAGAAGCATGAGTCCCTGTGGTATGGTGCGACATCTTTTGAAAATATGTCCAAGAGTTATATAGCTGCATTTTCAGGGAGGTCTATCTCCAATTTTCTGATTAACCTCCAGATTGATTACCATAGTAGTTGTAGCAGTTTACAATTCAATCAGCAATGGAGAAGTATTCCTCTTTCTCCACATTCTTGTCAACATGTGCTGATACCTGAGTTTTTTATCTTAGTCACTCTCATGGGTGTAAGATGGAATCTCAGGGTCATTTTTATTGGCATTTCCTTGATAACTAAGGACTTTGACCAATTTGTTGGGAGCTCCTTGGTCATTTGAGATTCCTCTGCTATGAATTCTCTCTTTAACCACTTAGACCAACACTATTTATTAAAGATGCTTTCTTTCTTTCTTTCTTTCTTTCTTTCTTTCTTTCTTTTTTGCATTGTATATTTTTTGGCATATTTTTCAAAGATCAAGTGACCGTAAAAGTGTGGGTTTATTTCTGGGTCTTCAATTCTACTCCATTGATCTACCCATCAGTCTCTGTACCAATGTCATATAGTTTTTGTCACTATTGCTTTGTGACTACAGCTTGAAGTCAGGGATGATGATTCCCTCAGAGGTTCTTTTATTGTTTTATTTTTAATTTCACATGTCTGTGAAGAATTGTGTTGGTATTTTAATGGGGATTGTACTGAATCTGTAGATTGCTTTTGGTAGGATGGCCATTTTTACTATGTTAATGCTGCCAATCCATGAGCATGGGAAACCTCTCTATTTTCTGAAGTCTTCTTCAATTTATTTGTTTTGAGACTTGAAGTTCTTATCATATAGATTTTAATTTATTCAGTTAGAGTTACCCCCAAGATATTTTATATTATTTGTTATTATTGTGAAAGGTGTTGTTCTTCTATTTTCTTTCCCAGCCAGTTTAGCCTTTGAGTAGAGGAAGGCTACTATTTGTGGATTAAATTGATGGACTTCCATATATTGTGCCATCCCTACATCGCTGGACTGAAGCCTACTTGATCCTAGTGAATTCTGGATTGGATATCTTCATGGATTCTGTTTGCTAGAATTTTGTTGAGTATTTTTTTTTTATAAGTACTTTTCGTATCCATAAGTGAAGTTGGTCTGAAGTTTTCTTTCTTTATTGGGTCTTTTTGTGGTTTCAGTATCACAGTAATTATGGCTTCATAGAATAAATTAGGTAGTGTTCCTTCTGTTTCTATTTTATGGAATAGTTTAAGGAGTATTGGTACCTCTTCTTTGAAGGTCTGGAAGATTTCTACCATGAAGCCATCTGGCCCTGGGCTTTTTTTGGTTGCAAGGTTTTCAATGATTACTTCTATTTCCTTAAGGGATATGGGATTATTTAGATAGTTTACTGATCTCGATTTCCTTTTGGTATGTAGTATCTGTCTAAAAAATGATCCATTTCATCTAGGTTTTCCAGTTGTTAGTATAGGCTTTTATAGTAGGATCTGATCATTTTTCAAATTTCCTCAATTTCTGATTTTGTTAATGTGGATATTAATGGTGTGCTCTTTAGTTACTTTGGCTAAGAGTTTACCTATCTTGTTGATTTTTCTCAAAAGAGCAGCTTTTGGTTTTGTTGATTTTTATGTATCATTCTCTTTGTTTCCATTTGGTTGATTTTGGCCTTGAGTTTGACTATTTCTTGCCTTCTATGCCTTTCAGATGTGTTTGCTTTTTTTGTTGTAGGGCTTTCAGTATGCTGCTAAGTTGCTAGTGTAGGATCTCTCCAATTTCTTTATGAGGGCACTTAGTGCTATGAATTTGCCTCTCAACACTGCTTTCTCTGTATCTCATAAGTTTGGGTATGCTATGTCATCATTTTCATCAAATTCTAGGAAGTTTTTAATTTCTTTATTTCGTGCCTGACCAAGTTATCATTGAGTAGTGAGTAGTTCAGTTTCCATGGATATGCAGGATTTCTGTTGCTTTTGATTTTATTGAAGACCAGCCTTATTCCTTGGTGATCTTATAGGATGCATGGAATTATTTCAATTTACTTGTATCTGTTGAAGCTCATTTTATGATCATGAGGTGCTGAGAAGAAGATATATTCTTTTATTTTAGGGTGAAATGTTCTGCATAGATCTGAAAAATGCATTCAGTTCATAACCTCTATTAGTTTCAGTGTGTTTCTGTTTTCTGTCTACTGGTGAGAGAGAGGTGTTAAAGTTTTCCACTATTATTGTGTGGGGTTCAATGTGTGTTTTGAGTTTTAGTAGAGTTTCTTTTATGACTGTGGGTGCCCTTGAATTTGAGGCATAGATGTTCAAACTTGACAGCTTCTCTCCTTTTGTTTGTGTTGTGAGATGACTAATTTCTTGTTTTTTCTTTGGTGTGGGTACCCTTCTTGTGTTGTAGTTTTTCTTTTAGAATCCTTTGTAGGGCTGTATTGGTAGAATGACATTCTTTAAATTTGATTTAGTCATGGAATATTTTGGGTTTTCCTTCAATAATGATTGAGAGTTTTACAGGTATAGTAGCCTGGTCTAACATTTGTGTTCTCTTAGGGTCTGCATGACCTTAGTCCAGCTCTTCTGGCTTTTAAAGTCTGTTAAGAAGTCTGGTGAAATTCTGATAAGTCTGCATTTATATGCTACTTGACATTTTCCCCTAACAGCTTTTAATATTCTTTCTTTGTTCTGTGCATTTAGAGTTTTGAGTATTATGTGAAGAGAGGATTTTCCTTTCTGATCCAATCTATTTGGCTTTTGGTAGGCTTTTTGTACATTTATAGGCATCACTTTCTTTAGGTTGGGGAAGATTTTTTTCTGTGATTTTGTTTAACATAATTTCTTGTTCTTTGATTTAGGAATCTTCTTTTTCTTCTATTTATATTATTCTTAGGTTTGGTCTTTTTATTGTATCCTGGATTTCCTGTATGTTTTGGGTTAGAGATTTTTATGCTTTATTTTGTTTGTTTGTTTGTTTGTTTGACTGTTGTATCAATATCTTCTAAGGTATCTTCTATGCCTGAGATTCTTCTATCTTTTGTATTCTGTTAGTCATGCTTGCATCTATGTCTCGTACCCTCTTTCCTGGCTTTTACATTTCCAGATTTGCCTTTATTTGTGATTTCTTTATTGTTTCTACTTCTGCTTTCATAACTTAAACTACTTTTTTTCAATTCCTTTACCTGTTTGATTGTGCTTTCCTGTATTTCTTTAAGGGATTTATTTGTTTTCTCATTAAGTGCTTCTACCTGTTTACCTGTGTTTTCCTGTACTTCAGTGAGTTATTTATATCCTCCTTAAAAGTCTCCATTATCTTCAGGAGTAGAATTTTTGTTCAGTATCATGATTTTCATGTGTGTTGGAGTATCCAGGGCTTACTATGGTGGGAGAACTGGTTCTAATAGTACCAAAGTTTATTGGTTTCTGTGGCTTATGTTCTTCTGTGCTTTGTTTTTGTATGTGGTTATCTCTGGTATTAACTGAGATGGATGTCTCTGTCTAGATACTCCTTCCTATGTCCCTGGGTTCCTACATATCTCTTAGGAGACCTGTGGCTCTGGCTCCTGCAGATATTGTGGTAGGCCTTCAGATTGTAGGTTCTTCAGAGGGGTAGACACACTGATAATTATCCTGGCAGAAGGCACAGGTCAAAAGAGAGGTGGAGATCTAGTGGACCAATGAGGTCTCAGTCTGCTGGGATCCTCAAGGGTCCCAAATGTTGGGGTTATTTGGGCAAGTTCCTTACCTATTTCCCTAGGTACAATGTATCTCCTGGGAGACCTTCATAGTGTAGGTTCTTCAGAGGGGCAGACTTGCTGATGGGGAAAATCTGCCTGGGCTGAAGGTGTACTCCAGAAAAAAGGTGGAGACCAAGCTGAATTTGTACTTTTAAATCATTGATATTTTAAAAGAACTGTTAAAAGTTAGAATGTGTGAAAGGATAAGAAATAGCAATAGAGAAGAAAATTATAAGATATTGATATTATAAAAAGAGAAATGTAAAAAATTGTTTTAATAGGAGAGAAGGGAAGGAAATCATTAGAGCAGGAAAGAAAGAGACAATGGAAAGAAAATACAACCAGGGCATTCGAGAAACCCATAGAGAAATGTATTACTTTATAATTTATTAAAATATATACTTAATATATATTAATGCATTTATAACTAATTTAAATGTAGCTATGCCACTTAGGGGAGAAAGATGTTCTTCCAAGAACTATACTCCATCTAACAAAAATTCCAGTGCCAGGTATGTGGAACTTCCCTTTGAGTTGTCAGTCAGGGGAGTACAAGAATCTTCCAAAACAATAAAGTTGACTGGCTTTGCTCTTGTTTACATCCCCTGAAAATTGAAGGTAAGAATATTTTGCTCCCAGCCCTGCATACTTCAAAGACAGGACTTTGATGAACTCAGTTGGAAATAATCCATCCACCTCTTGCCTCAGAACATTTTTTCATAGTTTACTAAGTTTCAGTGCAAGCTGTCAAGGGAAAAAAGTAATCAATTGCCTACACAGCTAAAAAGTCTGTGAATTTCAGCAGTGACTGGCATGCGGCAAGATATTAAAAAAAAAAAAAAAAAAAAAAAAAAAAAAAAAAAAAAAAAAAAAAAAAAAAAAAAACTTTAAGAGTGGTACTTTAATTTGACTGGCTTGGCAAGAAATCTTTTTTGATGCCATAGTTGTACTTTTTAATAACTGGAATGAAGCCTGATCTATATAAGTAACTCATCTCAGGGATTGAAAGTCAAACTCTACTTGTGGCAGGAAAGCTCACGTCTGCCACTTTCCTAAAGCAATACAATTCCTAGTGACATTATAAATAATTGTCCTTATGCCCACAGATAAATGTAGCTCTCGTTGTTTACCAAAGAAAATTGTTTTTGCAGAAAACAGAGGGTTTTTTTAATATATATAAAAATCTACAATTTGTGAAAGAGAACAGAACACCTGACCCTGAGGTGCACTTAGCCAATCTACTACATCCCAATTCCTACACTGAAGACTCAGAGAAACACTGTGGAGGTAGGGGTGGAATAATGCAAGAGCCAAATCACCAAGGTTTCTGCTGTGACATAGTGTCTTCTATATATTACAAGGAGGTGCACCCATAGATTTTAAACAACACGGTTTACTAAACAGGGTCTTTACAATAACATCAACTGACATATTGATGGGAATACAGAGAATAGGTACAGACATCAGCCTGATGTCTTTCATGACAGTATTTTTATCCTACTGTTAAGACAAAAAAAAAAAAAAAAAAAAAAAAAAAAAAAAAAAAAAAAAAAAAAAAAAAAAAAACCAAACAAATAAAAAGAAATAAAAAAGAAAAGAAGGTGGGAATGAAGAAGGAATGGAGAGACAAAGGGAGAAAGAGAGAGAGGGAGAGAGAGGGAGAGAGAGAGGGAGACAGGGAGACAGGGAGACAGGGAGACAGGAAGAGAGTGGGAGAGGGAGAGAGAGAGAGAGGGAGACAGGGAGACAGGGAGACAGGGAGACAGGGAGACAGGGAGAGAGGTGTAACATGATTCTATTTTAAAGCAGAAATTGTAAAAATATCATTGAGAAGCTCCAATTTTTATGGGTGTGTTTCCATTTGTGTGTCTGTCTGCCTGTGTCTTTGTCTGTATTTTTACATGTGTGTAGCTCTCTCTCTCTCTCTCTCTCTCTCTCTCTCTCTCTCTCTCTCTCTCTCTCTCTCTGTGTGTGTGTGTGTGTTTATATGTGTGAATGTGTGTGTATATGCTTTTTCTAGGAGTTGAAATAGCATTTACTATGTTGATTTTTGCAAGATAAGTATCAAAGAATTTGTAATATTCACATTTACTATCTAGAGAATGATAGCTAAGTAAATTAAAGCATCTTTCCTAGAACTTTTAGATACTAAAAATGTTTCTGCCCCACAATTACTGTATTTAGCTTTACATTCAGAATATGATATGATTTTAATATTATTTTTCAGTTTATTTATTTTAAATGAATATAATTGGAAAATATTTAACTACCACTTTTTGAATCACTTTAAAAACACTGTAATTCATTTTCTTTCACCTATATGGTGGCAATTAAATATTACAACGATTTTGATTCCATGTGCCAAAAGTACAAAGGAATTTGGTAGCAAATGTTTAAATGAATTTAAATACAGGAATAGAATATACATTTGATCAAAACACATAACAGACATGTATGAAATTCTCAAAGAATAACCGATAGATAAATGTAAATTAAAATTATATATTCATATTATAATCTTTGGTTCTTTTGAATTTCTGATTTAGTTACATAAACTTTGTATTGGCTGTGACCCTAATAACACAAACATCAATTTCTATTAACTAAGTATATTTTAGCTTCTTATGGTTTAATTAGTAGTGTCATTACAGAGAGGACTTTATTTCTAAAAGCAAAGCAAATCTGGAAAAGGAAAGAAACAAATGAAAAGTTTGAAGCTGAATGTCTTTTGCAATTGTTCCTATTTATCTATTGAGCATGGTTTGTCTTTGAATCCAGAGCTCCCCATTTTAGCGAGTCAGTCAAGTCAGCTTGCTCCTGGGATTCAGTTTCTGTATCCAGTATCAGAATTATAAGCAGCCTATCATCCTCACTCATGGTTTACCAAGGTTTCTTGGTTCCAAATGTTGCTGTGGTTGAGCAGCAAACCCTTTAAATAGTGAAACATCTCCTTGGCCTTAAATTATAATTCTCACATTTTATGCCATGAAATCAAATATTACATAAATGAGTACTTATTTTATATGGAAATGAATTTATCATATAATGAAGAATAATATTTCTCCCTGTCCTCTTAGGCTATCAAATGTAAAGCCCAGTTACTTGGCACAAGTCACCATTTGTAAATGTTGAAAAATGGGATCGTGTTCACCCACCACTAAAATATTATATAGTATTAACATTTCTCTTCATCACTTTTCTGAACTCTACTGTAATAACCTAGCATTGCAAAAATCACTATTTAGCTCTATAATACTAGTAAATATTACATTCCATTGTGTATAGTAATTCTAATGAATAAAATATATTTCACAAGAACAATTTTAGGGAAGAAAATTATATTTTGGCTCATTGATTGGGAATGTCCAGTCTATCGTGTTGGGCAAAAAAGAAGACAGGATTCCCTGACATAGTGGAAGAGAGGAATAATTACTACTCACATTCCAACTGTAAGAGGAACAGACAAGCAGGTGTAATTGTTCAGCTACCTTTCTCCTTTAACCACCTATAATTTAATATTGGTCTCAACCAATGAGTGCCATGACTTCCTGGAAGTTAAGAAATTGCCACTTTACTTTATTCTCTCAAGAAAAAAGTCCATGGACATACCCAAGAGTGACCCTTCTTAATACCTTAAGTATTTCTTAACACAAGCCAATCAACATATTTTATAGTCATAAGTTTATCAGTTATATATGAATATATGAGTTTTGTTAGAGTGATTTGAAGGTTGTGGTCTTAATAGCTCAACAATGGATGCCTCCCCCTGTGAAGTCAATAATCCAATAGTTATTTGGTCCACAATCCTAGATAACTCAGATAGCCTGCAGTAAATTCCAGAACCCAAAACTTTAAATTTAGTACCAATGAAGTACTGAACTTTCCAGGGACAGTTAGGGAAAGGAGGCAAAAATCAAAAGCTTCATTATTCCATGTTTTTTACAGAAGCTGACACCAGAAGGTCTAGACTTATTATGAGACTTTGCATAAATTATCTGTATTTAAGGTGGTCTCACCTCAAATAATCCAAACAAGAAACATATGTATGCAGTTTCTTGGACTTTGGCTAATTCCAAACAAAGTTAATTTGATGACCAAGAATGGCCATGAGAAAAAAAATAAACATGTTTTATTTTTCTTCCTCTGTTCTTGTTCCATGTTTCCTACATCGCAGCCATGTTTAGTGGGGTTTCTATTCAGTTACATTTTTACCATTTTTATACATGTATCAAAATTTTCAGGCTCAAGGAATTTCTAATATAATTATAATTCAATATTCTCTATACACAATTGTAGAGAAATGGCATGTGGTGACTACTCCCAGCCTGCTACCTACGAGGTGACTTAAGGATATCTGTGAATCCCGGCACACTGGGACACCAAGAAAGCACACTTTCTCAGCAGAAGATCCTGGTGTGCTGCCAAGTAAGTTGCATGCCTGAGGAAGTGGCCTTCATGATCATTTTCTCATGAAAAAGTTACTTTCTATATAGTTTAATTAGACAACACATCTAAGAGTTGGACTGCTGACAGATTTTTCAGTCTGCAAAGAGGTTTGGGTCACCTTGAATGCAGATGAACTATTGCTTGAGAAAGAGAACCTGTTGAGAATTAGAAGCTGAGAAAAATCTTTATTTTGCTTGCCTATAAAAATTGCTGGAGAATTCAGTCAAGTATGCAATGGTTCACAGTTATTCTGCAACCCACGTATTCTGATTAATATGACCCTACCTAGGAACCCCAATGCACTAGATGTTGTCAAGTGGCACCCAAATTCCAGGGACCCTGTGCAAAGGAAGATTTCAGGAGGGTCAGAATCTTTGGTAGGTAAACCTTATTAAAAACTGTATTACAATGTTATTTATTAAAAAACCTTTTTATAGAGAAATGGGACGAGCTATATTTATTCCTCATATTTGTCTTTTGAAACATTTGCTTAAAACTCATGGTGCTTAAGTTAACACCTTCCAGCCAAATGTGTACATCTGTCTGTCTATATGTCTATGTTTAGGTATATATGTATGTATGTAAACATGCATGAATATTTGTGGAGTTAATTGTGACAGAAGGCTGGGTCCAGCCAGAGTGTGAGTGTATGACTATTTGAATGTATATGTGTCTGTGTATATTTGCCTGTAGAAAGCATGTTAATTCTTTTCCTTTCCTTCAAAGGAGCACCATTAATAAATTCTTTCACTGAATTCCCTGCTGCTAAGCAATTGTTTGCCAGATATTAGTGCTTATTAAAGTACAAGTAATAAAGGGTTAAGAAAGAGTTAAGTTTCCCTAGTGCTTACTTAAGCAAAAAGAGTTAAATACACCACCAAGAGTTATAATGTTTAATAAAGAACATAGTTAAAAAGGAAAGACACCAGACTTTTAACCATAAAATAAAAAAGAAAATGTTTTAGAGCATTTTAGAAGTTATCAGCAAGCATCTAGTATAATTAGAGAGCTGGGAGGCCAGAGAGCATCCTTCTATAAAACTATATCTAGAGACTAGATATTAAAAATAGGCAAAGGATAAAAATAATGTAAAAAAAAAAAAAGCTGATCATCAATGGGAGGAAATCCCTGTAAAGTATTGTTTAACTTGGTTCTTCAATTACATAGTGCTAAAGGCTCTGAGAAATATACTTGCAACTGGCTGGTATTCACCAAGCAGCCCTCCATACCTGACTCTTGCATCTTTTGTCTCATCTTTCCTATAATCAGCCTCACTCCCTGATCAAAAGACTGGTCCACTTCTTTACAACCAGACCAGTATAGAAAATAAAAGTAAGGAAGCTCATAACATGTAATACTCAAGAAACAAACACGATAAATGGAGACAGTCATGCGCTTTTTATCTAAATGCTTCTGTATACTATGCTTCATTGAAATAGAGAAACAGCAATTACATACCTTTTTTAGATCTTGTAGAGAATGTATGTCCTTGGTTTTCTAAGGAAGGCACAACAAATTTAGCAACCTGGAAGAAGGTTGGGATAAGACTTCAAGTTATTATAATGTGTATGGACCAGGTAAACTGCCTGTGGGTACCTTTTGTCTTTGAAATTTGATTAGAGCTAGGAGAGACAAGTGGACATCGGAGAGGCAAAACCTGTCTGGGATGCTTTAACAACAGAGAAGGAAAGTGAAAGCAAGCTGTTCTGGAGCTGGGTACAGAGATGCACCTCGTCGCAGAGAGCAGTGTGGCAAGCAGCAGGAATTATGAATTTATAGACAGGGAATTATGGAATGAGTTCATGGAGCTCTAAAATACCAGATGTATAAAAAAAAGAAAGAAGTTGGGAGGCATTTCATGTTTGCCCCACATGCTCTTTTTACTTCAAAGTTCAGAATTTTAACATGGATCAAGGAGTTCTGATAAGTTAAAGGAACATTAACAGCTTATAATTCAGTCAAAAGCTCAAGATTTTAATTTTTCTTTGGTTGTTTTCTGAATATAAACTTAAAGATGCCTCTTATCATGCTAAAAAATCTGTTCAATCTGTATATGTATAGCTGTAAACCTATAGCTTAATAACAGACACATGTTAAATTTTTAAATGTATACATTTTAATACAATGGTAAATACTAATGCATATTATTTTGTAAACTAAAGTTCACATAAGCTTCAGGAAATAGAGTGTTTTTTAAAAACTTGAACCCTCCTATCACAGATTAAATGGACTCCAAATGAGTATACCTGCCTGTTCTTGAAAACAGGGTGTTATTCCCTTGGATTTGAGATTTATTACACTTCACAATTGCTAGACAATGTTATTTGTGGTTCCTAGCGTACTATTTGTCTCAGCAGATTTTCACCTGGCTGACAAACTCCAGCCAGTGAACAACTGTTGAACTGCCTAACTCTGGACTTGCTGAGAGTTGATGGTAACTGGTTCAGCCAGCCAAAGTGTCCCAGCCAATCTGGGACATTTTGCAGCATCTTAATGTTAACAGGAAGCAGATACAGAGGAGAGACTCAGCATCCATTGTCCCACTTTACATATTCTGAAAAACATCCCCATATCTCTTGTGAAATTTTGTAATGGCTTATGTCCCTGTGGTTATTACAACAGCCCATACATTTTATAAATTTAAGCATATTTGAATGTATTTTAAAATGAAACACATAATGAAAATGGAATATAATCTTTAAGGACAGGCAATAGTGAAAAGAGCTCACTTTACTTTAAAGCAACAACGTAAAAAAATTAGAAAAAAAGAAAATAGATGAACATTTTATGTTTCTTTATAAGCATTTGCAAGTTTTACTGAGAACACGTATTCATTAAGCTTTATTCATACTTAATTTCCTTAATTTACCTCAAGGGGATACACTTACTAGGGCAAAAAAACATTTGATTCAGAGTCAAATATAGAAAATTTTCCTCCCCAAAATGTCTGGGTTAAGATGCTACTGATGTGGAATGGCAAACATGGGTGTTGATATTTCAAGGGAAAAAAGATGGTCTTGTATCATTTCAGGATGGACAACAACAACTCTGGTTGGCAAGGGGTCAGATTCAGAGATTACATGAAGCCAAAGATGAAAGCAGCAGTGAGGCACAGATACAGTGGTCCTTTCGATAAAGAGCTGCCCATTCAAGCTACGGCTCATTCACTGCAACTGTTTAGTCTGCTTCTACTTGTAATTTTATAACATATCAGAAGTATAATATTTCTGCATGTGTACCCTTGTCTTACTTAATGCTTATTAGAAAATTTACTTTTTCATATCATATTATGTGTTAACTGTAGATTGTATTCCTGCATCAATAATAACATATTGTTTATTTTTACTTCATATTCAGTAATGCTTGTGAAACAAGGCAGTCATGTATAGCTAACAGTACATATTGGCAAGCTTTGGGGAAAGAATCCTACTAACTTGTTACTACTAGAATTCTTTGGTTAAAATTTAAAAAGAACCAAGCATATGTTAGGAATTGTTGTCACTGTAATTTTAAGTCTTAAAGCTATGTGTACTTCAGCCTCAGTAGCTGGGGTTGGTTTGTATACTTCTTTGCAAACTTAACATTTTGTAGAACAATAGCATAACTACTCTCATGAATGGTGGGTCCATCAGGTGGACATCAATGTAAGGCTGAATACAGAAGTGGATGCAGTAAAATAATCTGTATCTTTATTAGGTCAAAAAATGTTGGAGTGTGAAAGAACACCTGCAGCTAAGTTTTGTTTGGAATTCTATTACATTTTGTGTTCATAATTTTCAATACAATGCCAGCCTTCAGGAATGGAGAAACATCCAACAATATTTGAAAGAAAATTCTACTGTCAGGAAGGATAATGAACAAGTACAATATCAAGTGCTGGATACATTCAAGAAAATTTCATCCGACGATGTATCTGACATTGCTCAAATATTAGCTGATAAATTGTCTGCGTGGATCCTAAAGCTTTAATACAGATTGTAACTTACTGCAGTTGAAGGAGCCAGTATTGCTTTACTTATTAGCATTGGCATTGTTGGATTGGCTAATTATCAATGTTGCTTTCATAATCACATTTTGCAAGTGTGGACCTTGTGAGAAAATCTTTTAGAAACTAAATTAATAAAAGAAAAAACGAAAAAAAAATAAAGAAATTGCATGAGGTAACTGTGCCCAGCCTGCTAGCTGTGAGGTGACTTAAGGACATCTGTGAATCCCAGCACACTGGGACACTGAGAAAGAATATACTTTCTCAGCTCAGAATTCTGATGTTCTGCCAAGTAAGCTGCATGCCTGAGGAAGTAGCCTTCGTGATCATTTTCTCATGAGAAACATATTTTGTTTTAATTAAACTAAGCAATACTTAAAATAATTTGACTGCTAACAAATTTCTCAATTTATAAGGAGGTTTGGGTCACCATGAATCCAGATAAACAGAGACAGAAGCTGTTGAGAATTAGAAGCTGTGGTAAATCTTTATTCTGCTTGCCTATAAAAGATGCTGGAGAATTTATAAATGTATGCAATGGTTAATGGTTACTCTGTATCCAGTGTGTCCTGATTAACCCTTCTCAGGGACCCCTAACACACTACACATGGGCACAAAATTAATTCTATGAAAGTGTTTTCTCCAATAGTGGTTTATCTCTCTTCATATGTAATATATAATCATGACATGTCTTTAACCAATATTAATCAAATGATGAGTTTACTTGAAAAAATAAATATTCAAAACTAGTAGTCAATATACTTACTTAAGACAATGAACTTCTATGAAAGAATATGGATTAAAAATTTACCTTACGGCTGGTGGCCCCGTGAGGAGAGCAACAATACCAACCAGCCAGAGCTCCCCAGGGTCCAAACCACCAGCCTAGGAACACATATGGAAAGACACATGACTCCAGCTGTATACATAGGGGAGGATGGCCTTGTCGGGCATAGGTGGGAGACAAGATCATTGGTACCCTGAAGGCTGAGCACAGAGGGGGGGGGGGAATCTGAGGGTGGGGAGGGGGGCTGGGAGTAGGTGGGTAAACACCTTCATAGAGGCAGGAGGAGGGGGGATGGGATAAGGGGTTCCTGGGTGGTGGGGGAAATATGGTAAGGGGATAAAATTTGAAACGTAAATATTATATCCAATAAAAGAGGGGAAAAATAGAAAAGCGGTTAGAACCAACATTCTTAATAAAATGTCAGCCCTCTTTAAAAAAAAAAAACTATCTTGATACTAAAAGTTGTTTTGAGAATTGTATATTGCAGAATGATCAGCCTTGGTGTATCTACTCAACAAGCAAGCTGGGCAGACCTGCTCAAACCTCTGAGGTCCGGGAATTCCATCTGGAGGCAGCGAAGACACAGCATCAGAGGATTGTCAACTTGCTCTCCCCACCCCAATCCTCTTCTAATATCTCAACGCCCATAATCAGCTTGAAGAAGCTAATGATGAGTCAGCGCCCCTATTCCCTGGGCTTGGGGCCTAAGGTGGTAAATGTTGGGCTGTCTCTCTAGGGAAAAGTAGTGGTTTTGTCAGAATAGAGAGGATTAGCTAGGGTTTATTGCAAAGCCATAACCTATTAGTAGAAATCTGTATAATTAATATCAAGATGAAGATATAAATTCTTAAATGGCACCAATTTACTTTGTTTACAAATTTTAAGATTTTCATTGGCATGAGCTTCTTAGTGATATAAGAGTGAGATGAATATTATTACTCCCATAGGCATTGTACCAGTATAACACATTTAGGAATACAAAGCTTAGACCCAGTCCTTCTTTAACTTTTTTAACTGATTTGAGATGGTCAGCCTGTGAGTTAAGGGACTATAGCAAATTCATGACTTGGAGTTTATTATAAGGGTGTTCTCTATGTTTTATTTAGAAATAGCTGAGTGGAGTTAACAGGCAACAGTTCAGATTACCTTACATGGATAGCTGGTTTTCAAAACATCAGAAATCCTTAGAATTGACATGACAAACATTTCAGCATTAATGTTCATTTTCATTAGAGACCTGTCTGCTCCGGACAGCTTCCTATATTGAATTCTAAGAAGAAATTGAGCATCCTTGGAGTTACTCCAGT
Source organism: Arvicanthis niloticus (assembly GCF_011762505.2). Classification (NCBI taxonomy): domain Eukaryota; kingdom Metazoa; phylum Chordata; class Mammalia; order Rodentia; family Muridae; genus Arvicanthis; species Arvicanthis niloticus. The sequence goes on along the minus strand of NC_047667.1, from coordinate 68,517,873 downwards.
TGTGGTGAGACAGCCACTAGGCAAGAAGTGCCACTTTCCTTCAACAGACAAATTACTGTCCAGAAAAGGACACACTTGCAGAATAGTCGACTGATTATATCTGCCTAGACAGAGTAATCAGCCCTTAATAATTCTGAAGCACTAAGGTCTGTCAGATGATCCTGGGCCAGAAGAGGGAAGAACAGATGCTCCAACGTTTTGTAGTAGAGGAAGTATCCAGGTGTTCAGAGGTCTCTATAAATTGGCTAAGTTTTAGAAGCTATGCTTTGTGCTTCCCACAATTATAGTTAACTCAGTCATTCTGGATTTCTGACGGGGTTGAAAACTTATAGCCTCATAGCCAATCCTGGCTATTTACCTTGAGAGAAAGGATTTGAGTGGATGATCTTCAGCTGACATTTATTCTAAAGCCAAGGAAAAAAACAGGTTCAGAACTAAATGTTTTAGTTAGGAGAGACGACAGAGGTTCTGGTTAGTTAACAAAATGATGGACTGGGTATTAGGACTATCTTGTACCTCAGTGGTACAAATTGGCATAATTATGCTCTAATTGTATTTTGAGAGAAAAGTTTCATTTTAACAGGAAGGGTTATATGTAGGAGGAACTAAGGTGGGAGAAGTACTGAGAGGAAGAGAAGGAGTAAGGAGAGGAGAAGAAGGAGAAGAGAAGCTAGATGATGAGAGAGAGAAACAGGGGGGAGACAGGGAGGCAGATATTCACGTATCTCCACCAGTCAAAGATAGTTGATATATCTAGGTTGGGTAGTGGGTTACACTTCTGATTGAGCATTACCAAACTTATAAAGCCTTTGATTAACATTTTTTTAAAAATGTATAAGTGCAAAAAGGAAAAAGGGTTTTCAAGGGGGGGGGGGAAATGGGGAAAGGGGTTGGCATCTGAAGTGTAAATAAAATATCCAATAAAAAAATGAAAAAAAAAGAAATCCAAAAAAATTTATATAATGTGTAATTGACAGTCACACATGACATACTGAAATAAAATATACTTTTACAGGTATCTGTAACACTGAAGATAACTTTGCATTAAACTGTATTATAAATTTTATCATTGCTATGAACACATAAGGATATTATATAACTGTAAACACATGAAATGAAAAGAGGTTCTGGGTCACTGTCTGCCATCAGCTTCAGCAATACCCTACAATATGGTGATTACACATAGTCATTTGCCTGGGAGGCAAACACAGTGTAACTACAGTGATTGTTGAGTTGCAGTGTTGTTATGTTTTGAAGAAACTATGAGAGGAGGAAACTCTGCAAAGAAAACAATAAAAAACAATGTTAAAATTATGACATAAGTTTTTATTGAGGGACATAATAGATCCTCAGTTGTTTTTACACTTGAAGTTATTCATTTACAAATGAAAAATTATGAAGTATAAAACTGATATCTTTTTACAAAATTGTAAGTTCACAAGACAGAGAGTGTTTTGCCCTGTTTAATCATAGCATTACAGCATGCTTTATTACAATAGTTTCCCAATATAACTATCTTGGTTATCTTGTATTCACCAAATCTTCTTAAGTAGTTGAAGACAAATTAAAATCATCAACAAATATAGCAAAACAGGGGCTCTATTTGTTCTGTGTTTGTAGTGATAAGAAGCCTGAAGAAGGAGCTCTTTTGGCTGTGCTCAAAGAAGAATCTCTAGCAGATAGTTGGACGTGCATTAACATTCTAGAATTCTGTCAGTAGACAAAGACAATGGTTTAAAATCTAAGATTTATGTAACTGAAGTACACTTTCAGTAGATGGTAGAGGTCTTGCAGAGATGCAGAATAAGTAAGCCAGTGACAAACTCATTCCTCATGGTAAAAGATGGACAGACAAGAAAAAGTTCTTTGCCTTGTTATTTTTCTTATTATATTATAAAAGTTAAACTTAGCTAACAGAAATAGCTCCGTTTCAGATTTTTTTTTAAAAAAATCTTGTTAAACTATTTGTGTTGGGTAGTTTTTAAAATTCCAAATATATTGGAGTTGTTTTGAAGAAGAAATGTCAACTGAGAAAATTTCTACATGAGAATAGCCTGAGATCAACCGTGTGGTGGATTTTCTTGATTTATGATTGATGTGGGAGGATCCAGCTCAGTGTGTATAGTGCCATCCATCTAAGGCTGGTATTCCTGAGTGCTATAACCAGGAAACCTGAGCAGTCAATAAGGATTGAGTTGGTATAGCGTGCTTCTCAATGGTTTCCATTCTAGTTTCTGTCTTGGGTTCCTGCACTGGTTTCTGTCAGTGATTATGACCTGCAAGTTGTAAGATGAAATAATAATTTTTTCCATTTCAAATTGTTAATAGTCATTGTTAGGACCTTTATTGGCTAAGGACTCCTTCCACTAAATTCTCAGTATAAGACATTTATCTTCTGGATAAAAGACAAAGACAGGAGATAGAAGACAAGCAAAAAGGGGGAGAGAACAACAACAACAACAAAAAGGTGAGGGTATTTGTCCTACAGGAAAAAGGAATGCCTCTGGATAGAGAGGAGACAGAAATGCCACCCAGGAAAATGGTAGTTTATAAAGGTACATGGGGAAGCCCATGTTAGACTGAAGAGTTTAATTTTATTGGGATATGATTAATTAAGTGAGCTTAAGGAGGGTTTTGATTACTGTATTTCAGTGCTTTGATAGCTAGATCTTGATAGTTGGTCTCAGGAGGAGGAAGTGCACAAATAAAGAAATAATCCTTGGGGGATAGCTTCAGGAATGTATTCTAATGGTTTGGAGCAAGGCAGAGGGAATAGAGAAGAGTAAGCCTGTTAGAATAGGGCTTACCATGATTGAACTGACCAGAATAACTTCATTCTCATGTTTTTGTTTTATGATTTAGTTTCTGGGTGCTGAGTAAATAAACATCACTCTCTGTAGCTGCTTTACGTTGACATTAAGGCATCATTCTTAGGGAGATTCAAGGAAGTTGAATTGTCGGTGAAGGCTGGAAAGACCAGGTTGTGTCAGTTGGATGTTCAGGTTATTTGAGATCCTCTAAGGATAGGGATGTGTAGTCTGTGAGGGCAGACCAGGTTGTAGACACCAAGGAAACATGGGTCTGACACTGGTCTAGAACTGTTTGCAGTTGATTTTAAATCTGTTTGGATAGGCAAACCATGGGTAGAAGTAAAACTAAGAAGTTTAGTAAAATTATTTTGGATGTACACTTGAAACTGTTAGGTTTATGGTCCTAATAGTTTTGGAGATGAGTCTCAAGACCAGGAAAAAAAAGGGGAGGACAGGGAAATGGGGTCATCTGAGAAAAGAGAGAATAGGGAATAGACAGGAAAACATAGGATGTTGATGGGCAGTAGTAATTATCTGGAGTATGTTTGATAGTTCTTGAGAAGATCTAAGAAAATTTAGATTTTCTATATAAGGTTAATTGAGGAAAAACTGTTATCTGAAAGCATGGTCTGGTTGTGTTAGGGGAATACAATTTAAGATGCCTTTGTTACATGACAATAGTCTTTTTTGGTGTCTTCAAGTGGGTTCTGAAATTGAATTATTTTAGGAACATGGATGATTGGAGAGGCTCTTGAAAACAGTATGAGGGGTGATTTGTAGCAGGTTTTGGGGATTGGTGTGGAAAGATTGAAAAAACTTGGGTTTGGATTCCAAATTAGGGCTTGAATAGCTAAGGGTGAATCCCTGTAGTAGGACAGTTCATGTCAGTCTGGGGGAATTTTGAGCATCAGGGTTTATCTCTGTAAAGGATAAAGGGTTTAGGAGTGTACATGCAAGAGCATTGAGAATGTCTTTAAGATTTAGGATTGAAAGTGACTGTTTCTTGCAGGAAATATTAAAAAGAATGGCAAGCATTTCCCATGCTACACCCAGCTACTCTCTGCCCCTGCCAGCTGGCTGGCCATGCTTTGGCGAGCAATGGCTGGCTTGTTCTTATCTCATGGAGACTCTCAGACTCAGCGCTCCAAAAACTCTTCACTCAGCTTACTAAGTTCCCACTGGAGGGTCTATACTATACCAGCCCCATGCTTCAAAACCTCCAAGGCCTTTTGTGGTGCACCTTTCTCTCTGGAACCCAATTGAGCCCCCAAGTGGAGGAAAACACCACACAAACATAGGTCAGAATCAGTGGTAACTCAATTGCTGGGCACAACAACTAGAGTCCTAACCTTGTAAGCCATATTAAATCTAAATCCTCTCATGGTGAATCTTGGTGGATCTGCCATTGAAATTGGGAGACACTAGTAGCTATATCTTGTCCTTTCACTATCCCAGTTCAAAAGCCCCTATCTCTTTCCTGCTTCATCTCTTCCCCTCTCCAACCCAGAAGTCCAACCTACTCAGCCAATGATTAGTCCCTTTATACATTCAAGGGAAGGATCACAAGTAGTCATCTGAGTACATGACTCATACCTTGTTTCAGACAGCCCCTTCTGGGAAAGCAGAATTAACATCAAAATACAAGCAACACCAAGGCCATCCACAACACTGTTATTATCCAAGATAATGGAGAGGATTGCTTAAAGGTTAGGCATTTAATAATGAAAAAAAAAAGTGTAAGGTCATGGTAAGCTTTTACTTATTAATATGGGAGTACTATAGTGTGAAGAGGTTGATATAGACATTTTGAGGCCTAGGCAGAGGCTCCTTAAAAGTAAGAAGTATTGGTATTTGGAAATGTAAGTCAAAGAGTCTTTGAGTACATTAGGTGTATTATGATATGCAGCAAAGGAAAGAGGGTGGTATCTGATAAAACGGGGTTGACTAAAGAAGTGGACAAAAATAAGAGGCATTTGGGGATGGTGGAGAATGAGGGTCTATAAACACAAGCTAAGAAATGAAAGAGAAGCGATGCAGGAGTGTCCTGGGAGCAGTTGTAAGAAAAAAACACAAAATATATGTTTGAATATAATAGATAGGACAAGGACATTTTTTCCTAGTAAAGAAATAGGACTTGAGGGAATAGGGAGAAAGAAAAAAAAAAAAAAAAAAAAAAACCTTGAAAGGAACATGTTACCAGAGGAGTGTGGAGGGTTCTGGAGGACTGCCTAGGCGTCGATTTCATCATGTCTTTATCCACCTCTTCACCCTATAGTGCCCCCTTATTAACAAGTAAATCATAACAGGACCTTCCATCTCACATCATAAATGAGAGAAAAGCATGAATGGAACTCCAACAGTAGCATAGGCACCTATGAAAAGAAATCTGAAACAACTTCTATACACCTTAAATTACTATTGTCACCACTTAAATTTTCCTGTCCTCTGACCTTTAAAACTTGCATTTATTCACCCTATGTTTTATGTTGCATTTACCCATCTTAAAACAACTTCTTAGACCCTAAAACATTTCCTTAGATCCCCATAGCTTAAGCTATCTTATCCTCAGACCTTGCACAAACTTTATCAGGTAGTTAATTAACAGAGTAGGTATTTTAAAGGGAGTTCCTTTAAGAAACAAACAAAGAAAGAAAGAAAGAAAGAAAGAAAGAAAGAAAGAAAGAAAAAAGTTACATTGAAATCTGTTTTGTGAGTTTCTGTCTTTTCTAAGTGTAATACCAGCGTAAACCGTGTTGAGACCTGGTAGTAATTCTAGGAAAGTGAGGCAGGTCTATGGCTTGATTTTTACTCCTGAAGGCAATTGAGAATGCAGGGTTGGTTGCTGCCATTAAAGTGACAAATCTATCACTAGCCTACTTATCAATCGTATTCAAGCAGAAACCAGAGAAGAATGAATTTTACCTGAGGAAAACGGGAAATTTAGACTAAGCAGATCTCAAATCTATTAAAAATGAGAGACATACCTGTTACCAGGACAATCACTTATATCCTCTGTGGTGGTTAGAGAAAGAAATCTGAGGACAGTGTCACTCTTCAGTTTCAAGTCCCAGGAGATCTTACAGACATTTCTGTGAAGTAGGACTGTGGAGGAAGTGGCCTACCTAATCTAGGTGAAACAAGGCAATCAACTCCCCAGTGTATTGCTTGTCCTTAGTTTGGACAACATCCTGGCAGCAGTCAAAGTAAAGGGCAGTTTCTGTCTAAATAGCAAAAGCCACATTTAAAGCAAGGTCCAAGTGGAGGATCCCCTGTGCCCATCTATATTCTTTGGAGGATATTAAATATCTTGTCAAAAGCTGGCATGTGCCACTATCATAAAAAGCTTTTTAGTTAAATACTTTAAATGTCACATTCTGAAGATTCTGAAGTTTGAGAACCAAATATCTGTTAAGGATGCCATCATCTATTCACCAGAAATGTGAAGCAGGACTGGATCCATGGGTCTCGGTCTTCTGGGAAAGCTGGAAGTGTTATCCCTCTTAGAAAGGAAACAACAGCCTGTGAAGGGCAGGTAGCTGAAGTCCCAATACCACCAGAGACAGCAACAGGGGTGGCAGCAGGACAGCGATAATGACAGGTTAAGAGGCAAGCAGGTTCAGGGTTCAGTGATGAATGCTTCCAGGAGAAAGAACACTTTGACAAGTGTTAGAGCTCAGTAAAATAACCACTCTCAGATACTCCTCAGTGAAATAACTTATGTACTTTATTACATGTGGACAAGGACTATATCAACATTGAGTAGTATGGTGGGATTTAGGAATAGATGCTTTGTATTGGTTTAGTTTGAGATGTACATGATGCTCTACTTGCATGGGGGAAGGATTCTGGTATTTTTCCTATGTGACTAATTGTTACATCCCCTCTTAGTGGGATGCCATGGTTATGTGTTCCAGAGCACACAGAGGTAGGGCAGGAATGACTCCACTCCTACCACTCTCAATACTGAGGCTCATGGAGTCTGAGCTCATCCAACCTTACACGTTCTTCTGTCCAGTGGTATGATCCTCTTGCCCTGCATAAGGAGATGAGTCAGTGCAAAGATTTAAAATGATGGCAGTGTACAGAAAATGTTCAGAAAATTTAGGAGTCACACAAAGGGCTTGGAGCAGACAGAATAGTAAGCTAAAAGACATTCAGTTGCCAACGTTAATTGTTGCACACTTAAATGCACCACTAATAAGTTTTTCAGGTGGGGCAGAATGTTTCTATCATAAATGGAGCCAGGTGGACCGAAGTTGTGGTAGAATGTCTTCATGTCTCTCAAGAGACCTAAAAAAAACAAAAATCTCTGGGAGAGAATATATAATCATCCAGACTCTGTCACCAATGGGTCTCAGGATGAATTCACAACCTATCCACAATGTTTTTGGAGGGGGAAAGGAGTCTGGATTCTATCAGTACAGTCATCAAAAGTGAAAAGAAAGCTTGCTAACCACATGAAACTGAACTGAATGTGCTTATCAGAACTGTAGGAATATAGGGAGTTTTAAATAACTCATCAATTGGCTGTTATTGGATGGAGAAGGCCAGTGCCTAAAGGTATGAATGTGCAAGAACTGGCGTAAGGATGTAACCTCCAGATCACTCTCTCCCACAATCCAATCCTTCCCCCATCTCCTATCTTCTTCTCCTCTGTGCATCCCCCTCACCTTGTCACACCATGTCTCTGTGAGGCTAGGTGTTACGCGCACCTCTTCTGTGTCCCCTTCGCCCGCGAATAAGGACACGGAGGCAGTAATCGGGTATCACTACAGACGAGGCTTTACTTCTTGTAACAGCAAAAGCGGAAAAGACGGAAGAAACCGGAAGAGGCTCCCTTAAATACACCCTAGAGTGACGTATTCACTTCTGAATGGCTGCTCGCTCACCACCCAATATTACGCCTTGGGATAGGCCAGTGACCTGGCGTTCTTTCTGCCTGGCAGCTGCGCAGAATGATTGTTTACTGCTGGGGAAACATGCAGCCAGCGCCATCTTGGAAATGCAAATGTGTAGCCACTGAAACAGCGGCTCACTACAGCTAGGCACAGCCTCTTTCTCTGAAACCAGACATGGCAGCCCAGCCAGAACATATTCCACAGGCAGGCAAAAGCTGTTGGAATATCCCCGACTTCAGTTATTCGGGATCCACATGAAGACCAAGCTGTACAATCTGCTATGTAAGTGCAGGGAGCCTTAGGTCCAGCCCTTGTATGTTCTTTGGCTGGTGGTTCAGTCTCTGAGATCCCCAAGGGCCCATGTTATTTGACTCATTTGGTCTTCTTTGGGGTTTCTATTCCCCCTAGAGGCCACAGTCTTTCTTCCTATTTTTGCATAAGTCTCCCCAATCTCCATTCACTGTTTGGCTATAGATATCTGTAGCGTAGCTGTCTGATTCAGCTACTGGGTGGAGCCTCTCAGAGGACAGCCATGCTAGACTCCTATCTGCAAGCATAACAAGGTATCATTAATTGTTTCAAAGATTGGTGTTTCCTTATGGGATTTGTTTCCACGCACCACCCTCAGCCTGAAGAGGGGTTCTGAGAGAAAGAACATCTGGAAGAGACAAAAAAGGACTAGAAGTCAAATACAGGATCCAAGCTGAGGAAATTTGTTCTACTTGCTATTCTTAAAGGTCTCTCTGTCCCTGACCTGCTTTTGTGTGTGTGTGTGTGTGTGTGTGTGTGTGTGTGTGTGTTATCCATGCAGTTCTCTCTCTCTCTCTCTCTCTCTCTCTCTCTCTCTCTCTCTCTCTCTCTCTCTCTCTCTTTCTCTCTCCTTTCCTAAAATATTCTCTAGATAGCTCATCTTCTGCAGATCCAGTCTTCTATTTTGCATATCAATCCAGTCATTTTATCCCAGGATTACATTTTATTATCTTATAAATCAACACCCCATGACTTTCTTTGATTCTTAAGAGACAGCAAGCATGCACTTTCTTTTAAAAATCACAAAAGACTTCAAAGATCTGTCTCCATTTATTAAGCACAGATGATAAGCTACTTGGATGGGACCCTGCCCTGGAATTATAATTTCTACCATACCTGGGCCTAACCTCTCTTTATGTGAGGCTGAACTTGTACTCAGAAATAGGCCTCCCTGTGTATTTTTCTGACTAGATGGCTCATAGTGTAGCTGCCTTTGTTCCTTTAGATTTATGAAGCCCCTTATAACTCATATTAAATCCTTATATGATCCACAGTTGAAAATTACATATGTTTTCAACCCATGTATTCAGAGCTCTTTTCCATAATATTAAGGGCTGTCATGAAGGTCCCATTTTACTGAGTCATTATCCATACCTTTGCCTCCTGGACTCATGCTCTCTGATTATCATCGAGTCATAAATGTTAACAGAGAGGTCATTCTTTGGAGGAATGTGAAATATGTACATTATTACACAAACAAGCCTTATGACCACAGAAGAAGAACTACTTATGGAAGTTCTAACTTGTTCCCTGTTCTATGCACAGAAACCAAGTCACTCTGTTCCAACTAGGGCCACACTGGGATTGCAATGGGTATCAAGGTGGGCAGGTTATTGTTTGGACATTCCCTTAGTCTCTGCTCCATCGCATTTCTCTGCATTTCTTGTAGACAGGATCAATTTGGGGTTGAAAATTTTATGGGTGGATTGCTGACTAAAGTTTAATTGGGCATGCTAATTAGGTGAGCCATTGGGGGCTTTGGATTGCTGGACTTCAAACTTTGATAGCTGGAGCTTGAGAATTGACCTGAGGAGGGGGAAGTAGCCAAATAAGGAAATAAACCTTGGAGACTAGCTTCAGGAATATTATTTACTTTTCTTTTTGCAAGACATAAGTATAGAGAAGAAGAGCAAGGCCTGCCAAAGCCATGCTTATTATGCTTGAGCTGTCCAGGGCCCCTTCAGCCACATTATCTCTTCAAAGCAAAATGAAATCCTAAGTACATTATTCAATTATGCAACATTAAGTTTTCAGAAAAATGTGGTAAATAATTTAAGTATCACAACCTGTGTTTATTGAGTTACTAACAGTTTAAAGTGAAATCATAAAATAGAAGAATTAGTGTAATATTTACTACACTTAATTTTTTAAAAATTCAAAATATTTTTGTAACTAGTGAAAAAGCCAAAAATCTTAAGAGCATTATCATTACAAATGTTCTCTTTCCTTGTAGTTAGTATATTTGGGGGCATAGTCCTACTTTTCTATTCTGTAACTTAATTCAAACCATTGTATCATTAAGGTGGTGGAAACATTAACAAGTAAGCCATTAAGAATAGTGGTAGAGAACCTAAGACAGAAGTGCATTTCTTTGGATAATGCATATTCCATGACAGGTAAGGAAAGCATTCTTGTCAGAACGACCTAAGACAGGCTCAGTCTTGTTAATGAAATAAAAAGGGGGAAGAGGCAGAGAGCCTTTGGGGCTGCTTGACCAGAATCTGACATGGGCCAATAACAAGAAAATGGGCTGCTTGGCAGGAGTATGACATTGGTCAAGGACAAGGAAGTAGGCTTTAGGCAGGAATCTGACATTAGGCTAGAACAAAGAAATAATTTCAAGTAGGAATCTAAATTTTAGACTAGAACAAGGAAATAGGCTTCAGACATGAAAATGACTTTGGGCTAGGACAAGGAAGTAGGATCAGATATTTTGGCCATCCTGATAAACCCTTAGAAATGCCCAATTAAATGTTTCAGGTATAAGATTTTCATTAGTCAAGGTCTTTCACAGCAATGGAAGCCCTAACTAAGACAGAATCTATTGAAAATATGACTATGTGTGACAGATATTTCCTATGAAGGTGCAACACACACAAACACACACACACACACACACAAACTACATATAGGGAGAGCATTATACTATGAATAACATTGTAGTATGGATACCACCAAAATCCACTCTGGTAAACTAATAATTTTTATTGTGGTTGCTAACAGGCATATATGGGTAATTTACAGAAGCAAAAATTACTCAAAATATCTGCATAACAAAGCATACCTAAGCTTGAGTGACAGCACACAAAACTTGAAAAGCTAGAACGAACTGCACAGTTTACTAGCTACTCATCATGTTGAAAAATATCAAGTGTCTCTTGCTGGTAGTTTCACCAGTTTTTGCTTCTTCTAGGTTACTGGGATTCAGTAAGATTATTTTTTATGAGTTTGGGGTGTTGGAGATCAATTTCAGCAGTCTTTACTATATATGTAATTTTGGGAAGAAAGGGGCCTAAAAAATCTGGAAAGTTTCAAGGACTTCTGAAGTTATTTAAAGTTGCTGTTTACTTCCCCTCTTCGTGATCTTCCCTACAGGATAGGATATTTCAACCTCATTGGAAAGTGTTACATAGCAATGCTCAATAACAATATATCTGGTCATGTAGATCTGTGTAGCTTCTTGAGTAAACATGAAACTAATTTGCTTGGTGTTCCAACCATTCTGAAATCCCAAAACCTTGTCAAATTTGTCTTTTTTCATTGTCTTAGTGATTCACATTAAGATAAAATCTCAACAGTGTTGTAATTTTCATTATTTTGGTAGTTAAAATCATTCATCAGAACTTACAGCAATTCCTTCATAAAAGGGTAGACTAGAATGATAACATAACCAACAGGATTCACTGAGTTCAGGGCAGGAATGATTTAGTACAAAAAAGGTCCTGTTAATGACCTTGACCTCAACAATAAAATGTCGAGTATCAGGTTTAGAGGCATCATCAGAAGGAGGGGAGTAGTGGGCTAAATGGTAGGAAGATTAGTGGGGGTAAGGGATTTAAAACATGATTTAGTTCAATAGGCACAGTAGGCCCATCAGGGTCTGTTGATAAAACAGGCGGTTTTATCAACAACTTTACAGTAAATAGTAGGCCATTATCAAAGTGCTCCTTGTAAAGCCTCAACTCCCAAGAATGGCCACTGGTCCATTTATTATTTCTTTAACCTAGATTGGTAAATAGAATATGAAGCAGGTGACACCAGTCTAAGCACTCTGAAATATTAGTCCAAACTGGGTTTCCCTGGCTTCCTGTTTTATGATGTGTATAATAAGCAGGACTGTGATAAAGTCCCAGGAGGAGGAGAGGAGCCAGTAGGTGTCACCTGTTGTTTCACACCCAATTTTTGCAGAAAAATTCATTTTTATCTCCACACTGTGGATTCAAAGGGCTGTTATGGTGATAGCCAGGGCAAACATAGAAGGGAAGCACTCTTAACATGCTCCTTCTATCTTGTGTGCCAAAACCATCACAAGGGTCCAGGCCATGACTGCCAGGAGGAGAAGATGAGGAGGGAGCTTTTTGAAAATCTGTATGCCCTTCCAGGTCCCAGTTAGCAGGGACTAATTTACAGAGATCAGGCTAAAGGCTGGGCCACCAAGTACCAGGGTGTGTGACCTGACAAGTGCTCCACACAATGTCACCCTCTCCATTCATTACTTGCCAGGTCAAATTAAGGGGTTGATGGGGATTATTATCACTCATTCTTATAAGTCTTGAGCCCGGCATCAGGATCAGAACCTTCAACAGCAAACACCACGGGTGGCCCATTTTCCTCTGGAAAGGAAAGAAGAGAATTCTCAAGGAGATCTTTCTTCCCTGGATTTCAATTATTATCCATTTTATTTACAATTGGGTCTGGCTTTGTGGAGGTATCTATTTCTTTCACTAATCTTTCTGGCAGCCATCTAGCTGCACCTTCTTTGGTATCAAACAAACATATTGATCCTTGGCCCCATGTGAGAACTGGGTCCAGGCTGTTCCATTTAAAGGTAAGAGGGTCCTTCCACATAACTGTGGAATAATTTTTATTAGTCTCAGGGTGCCAGAGGCGATCAGCAGCAGATTTGCCATGAGTGTCCAGATTTAGAAAATTGAGAACAAACAAGGCATGATGGAGAATTTTTAGGGGACCCCTGCTAGGGGTATAACTCCACCATCTTTAACTTATGTAGAGTATTTTTGATAGTATGGTGGGCACATTCAACAATGCCTTGTCCCTGGGGATTATAAAGAATGCCAGTAATATGCCTGATTTGTAACTGGCAGCAAAACTCTTGAAAATTTTTCCCAGTTAGCCGGGACCATTATCAGTCTTAATAATTTTAGGCTTACCCATGATGGAGAGATAATTTAAAACATGGGCTATAGCATTTTTGGAAGCCTCTCCAGTATGTAAAATAGCAAAAATAAATCCACTGAAGGTGTTTATGGTCCTATGAAGATATTTAAGATTTCCAAATTCAGGAAGATGTGTGACATCAATCTGCCATATTTCACTTAGAACCAAACCTCTGGAATTAACAACCAGTTGGGGAGTGTGCAAAAGTGTGACACAGACGGGGCATTGTTTAACATTTTGGCGTGCCTGTTCAAGAGTGATCTTAAAAAGTAAGTGAAGGGTCTGAGCATTTAATGATACAAAGCATGACTCTTTGGGGCCTGTTCTACAGAGCCTATTGATACCAGGAAGGTCAAGGGTAGCAGCATCTGTACAGGCATTTCCTCTAGAAAGGGGGACAAGGCAAATCGAAGTGAGCACAGAGATATCCAACAAAAAAGGGGTGGCATCTAGAGGCAATCAATTTTTGAAGCTGAGAAAAAAGAGGGGCGGCATTTGTGGAGGGTCTAACATATGGAACCTCCTCAAGAATGGGAACAGAGTGAGCAATATAGGCACTGTCAGTATATAAATTAAAGAGGCAACACTTTAGTAATTGAAACACTTTTATTACTTCAAAAAGTTCTACATGTTGGGCCAATTTAAAGGGGGAATAAATGGGGTAACCTGTCCATCTATAACACAAGCTGCCATTCCATTAGAGGAACCATCAGTAAACACCAAGCAAGAGTCTGGTATTGGTCAGGGGGAAGTAAATTTTGGAAAAACAAAAGGATGAAATTTAGCAAATTGAAGCAATTTATCAGCAGGATAATAATTATTAGTTACTCCCAAAAAGGAGGAGCAAACTATGGGCCACTCATCTGTGGTTTGCAGGAGCCAACCTAGTTGGTTTTTAGAATACAGCACAATTATTTTATCAGGATCTTTATCCAAAAACTGGTGACTCTGCTTAAGTCCCAAAAGGATAAGCTTAGTGACCAAGGAGGTATAAGGGGCGAGAACTTTAGTGGGGGAAGCTTAGAGGTAGACCCAGAGGATAGGGCCACACTGCCAAAATACCCCGGTAAGTGTATGAGACGTGGCGCAAACAACAAACAAAACAGACTTCTAATAGGAGACAAAGGTAACCCCCTGGTTTTGAATGGCTAATTCAACAACACGTAAAGCATCAATTGCTGCAAGAATTAGGGAGCAACAGGAGGAATTTTTGAGGGTGCCATCTTGGCAGCTTCAAGGGGAGTGGCAGAGACCTCTGAATCAGGCATGGGAATAGAAACAGACTCACAAACAGAGGGTGGTGGGGAGTGTTGTAGTAGGACTTTTTCTCCCTCTTTTACTATCTCCTGAATGTCTGGCCATTGTTTATAAACCTTAAGTATATCATTCACCAATAGAAAAAGACCTGAACAGGGACTCTCTCAGGACCAAAGGTCCCATAAAAATCCCTTAAGCAATCTCCAAACCCAGCTCATCTTTTCTCATCAATAGCTCCTCTTAAGGGAACCATGGACAAATATCGCCAATGAAATCAAAGAATTTTTTAAGATCTTTTTTTTTTTTAACCCGAGTTTCTCATGTCTTGAGTGACTCCTTGAAACCCTTTAAGAATAAATCATGCTTACTTAATGCTTGTCTCATGACTACATTGGTCTATCTTACCTTAAATGGATCAGTCTCACAGGTGGGCAACTCTGTGGTGATCACAATGCGGATCTTCTCTCAAGTTCATGGGCGAAGCGGTGATCCAATACTTGAGGGACGTCCATGGAAGAGCAACTCCTGTTGCTCTTCCCAATCAGTCTCTGGTACCCTAAGCCCCAAACATTGGGCGCCAATTGCCCAGACCTACGAATTCAACGAGGACCTGGGGGCGGGGCTGGGGGGGTGGGGGGTGGGGGTGGACAAATGAAAGGACAAGAGACATGAAGAAGGAGAGCAAGTCGAGGTTTTTGATCAAGCTCTCAAATTTTAATTTCAGGCAGCAGGTTATAAGATAGCAAAACAGGAAGTTTAGGGAAGGATCATTGCTTAAGGCTATCCCACCATTGCAACTTCATTGCCTAAGACCATCCCACTATCTTAACTGCCTTCTGGGAAACACCAGACACTCTTTAAGTTCCTGGGGCCTGAGACTGCAAATGTCCTTTCTTAACCTTGTACTTTAACTGACTAGGTTTTTCCAGAACAGCAGGTAATTTCGTGGGTTTGGCTCCAGGCAGAATGTGAGAGATAGGATATAACAAACTCATGAGAAAAGCACAGGAAAGATAAACTATTTAAGAGCAGTACAGGAAGAGAAAGTAGATCAGCTGGGAGTCCGTTGAGTTCCTGCAGTAGAACTGAAGTGAGTGTATGCAGTTCCATCCAGGTCAGAGGAAGCAGTTTTACCAGGTGAGTGTTATAGAGACAGGTTGTAGGAAGAACAACCAAGACACAGGTAAAGACAGACCAAGTCAGAGAACGAGAAGAACCCAGAAGATTATTTAATATTGACAAAATTAGTATGTGGCAAAGCAGAGCAATTCAGTGTAAAGCTGAGAAAATCCAGTTTGAATCAGTCAGTTTGGAAGATAAGAATGCATAGAGGCTAGAAGTTTCCAGGCCTAGGCCTAGGGATAGATAGAACAGTGATAAAAATTCTCTGAGCTTAACCCAAGCCTTGGGTTCCCAAAGCTTGGGTACAGTTGTCACCTGAGGTACATCCCTTCATCTGAAGAAATAAAAGTAAAATTTTCATATCTAATTTTGGTTATTCTACTTTCACCTCTCTAAATATACCTATATAATTTGACTGGCCCCATTTGCTGAAAATTCTGTCTTTTCTCCAATATGAATTGTTGGTGTCTCCAATCTAAGGTGATCCAATCTAACCCTGCTCCACAAAGTAGATTCATTTGGCCTTATTCTTCTATCAGAAATCTGATGTATAAGGAGCATATTTATTTCCATCTTCACTTATTCTGCTGTTAATTAATATTTTGTAAATTGCCAAGACAGATTTTCCCACTTGCCTATAAAAGAAATCTATTTGTAGAAATTATGTTACATTAAGATATTTGTTATTTATCAAAAAATATATTTTAATGTTATTTGACTTGAATATGCGTTTAGTTCCAAATAATCTATAAACATCATTATTTTATTATGCTATTTTAGATCATTAAAATATACGAATGATTAGAACTGTTGTTTGATTTCTGTTGCTGTGATAAAAAGTAGCATAATGGAGAAAAAAAGTTTATTTGGCTTACAATTTCATAATACAGCCCTTTATTTTAAGGAAGTCAGAGAGGTAAATTGAAACATTTGCTACACCACACCCACACACCTCAGAAACAAAAGAACAGAGAGAAATGTATCCGCACATGTTACCTGCTTATGCAGTAATCAGCTTCTTCCATGATAGAGGTCAGGGCTCAGGCCATGTTACAGAGCTGCCCACATTAAAGGTGAGTTTTTTCTTCTCCATTAATAATTGAGCAAAATCTCACAGACATGCACACAGACAACTGATGTAGAAAATCTCTCCTTCTTGAATATTTTCTCAGATAACTTGACATTGTGATATTCTTACAACTAAAATTGACTAAGTAGTTATAAGTTGTATACAATTCTTTTACATTAGAAACATAAAAAGTTAAGCATATTTTATAAAACTAAAACTGAAATACAATGTTCACACACACACACACACACACACACACACACACACATCAAATTAAAATTCCTCACTAGCAAAAATCCATGAATAATGGAAGACATTTTGGGAAACAACATAAAAGTGAAGCTTCTGGTGAGCTTTTTTTAGACATTAAAAAATATTCAGCTCAGTAAGTTCTTCATCTTGTAAATTCATTTGATTACAGATGAAGTAAAATCTTTTGTGAATGTTAGTCATAAGAATTTATCATTTTATGTCTGCATATGTGAATAAAATATACACATAAACATACTTTATATGTACATGACTTTAAAAGTTTTAAAATAGGAAGTCAGAGAAAAATGTGTACATAATCTCAAAACTCAAAAGTTAAATGATCTAAAAAAGATATAAATAGTGTTAATCTGTCTCTACATTTTCTGCAAATTCACAACTTTATTTGAAGAATAATGGAACACCTTATTATCTGGGGAATTTTTCTTTATTAAAAGAGTCTTCAGTGGTATGCTATTTGCTAGGCTTTCTTTTATTCTTTCTTTTCAAAGAGACAAAATCAATTTTATTTTAAGCAACAAGAGGATCAAATTTTATAGCATTGTGTGTTCATGGCATAAATGATGGATATGTCTGCAACACAGAGTATGAGATTGATCTTTACATAGATTTAACAGTAAGTAGAGAAAGGCATTCACATTCCTCTCTTATACACTGCTACTGCCCTAAATTAAATGTGGCAAAATAAATTTTCAATTTATATGCATGGAAAGAACTCTACTTTTGTTTAAGTGTATTAATATGAAGGCTGCCCATATAAGGAAACCAATGCATATTAGAAATATTATAAATTTATAATATCTGTGAAAATATTCTTTATTCTTTTATTAATGTCTTGTTGAGTAATTTACAATGCCATTCAAGAGCCACTGAGTTTAAGTTTCAAAGGCATATCAAGAATAATAGAAAGACAGCTTTTTCATATAAAAGTCTTATATATGAAACTACCACAGACAGTGAATATTATTATGAAGTGAGTTTGTCATAGCAGTTGAAGATTATTTCTAGTAGACTTTTCACCATATACAGACGTATATGTGTATGTACATATTAAATATGTGATTTAGTAATGATTTTTTGTAATTTCATCCTATGTGCCTGGTAATAGACATTTCACTTATAAAAATGTGTGTATGTATGTGTTCATAGCTTTAGATTTTTATTTTAAGGGATCAGAGAGATAAATAAGTACTTAAGAGTAGGTACCATTTTACATGGTGTGTTGGCAGTACTCAGCCTCCACATTTGATAGCTGGGCTGTAGTGGTTTGAGTGAAAATGGCCTCCCCACAGGCTCACATATGTGAATGCATAGTCACCAGGGAATGGAACTTCCTTAAATTATTGGGTTTAGGAAGTGAGATTTAATTAGAGAAAGCCAGTCACTGGGGATTAGCCTTGATATTCTAAAACCTTCTATGCCAGTCCCAGCAGTCTCTTTCTCTGTCTCTCTGTCTTTGTCTCTGTCTCTCTCTCACTCTGTGTGTGCGTGCATGCGTGCGTGCGTGCGCGCGCGCGCGTGTGTGTGTGTGTGTGTGTGTGTGTGTGTGTGTGTGTGTGTGTGTGTTTCTCTGCCTATGTCTCAGGATTTAGGTCTCAGTTACTGCTCCAAAGTTTCCTACATGCCTTCATGCCCGGAGCCATGCCCCATGACAATAATGAAATAAACCTCAGAAACTGCAAATATACCTCCAATTAGATCCTCCCTTTTATATAAGTTGTTTGGTCATGATGTCTCTCCACAGCAATAAACAGGAACTAAGACAGTGACTCACAACTGCCTGAAACTTTAGCTCCTCTGCTTCCCCTGACTTCCATAAGTACCTCAGCATATGCAAATATTCACAGACACACATAATATGTAGAATTAAAAATAATATTTTAAATTAATATTATTAAATTAAATTAATATTAAAATAATCTCTTCCAAACCTCAGGAAACCTTTCACAGGGTAGATATAAAATATAAAGAGTACAAGAGCTAGACTTCGGGAAGGAGTGTGACAAAACATTGTTTTTTAAACATAAAATGACCTTTTCACTCATTAACTCTCTGGAGATTTGATTACTTTCGCGAAATGGGACTCCTCACTTTGTCATCACACATTGAGAGTCAAGCTTATAAGACCACACCCATCACTGAGGAACCACGAGCACTTAACGAGTGCACAGCTAGGGGGCGTCATTTTCTTCACGGGTGTATTCACTTGTTAGTTGCCCATATTGCAGTAAATAAGCTCCATACACATTGCCTTGTAAGTAAAGCCTAATAACTAACAATTTGTGCTAAGGAAATATATATAAATAGAACAGCAGTGTTAGGAAGAAGAAAGGAAAGTTTTAATGACAGGAAATTTGAAGAGGAAAATGGAAGCTGAAAATGACAAAAAAAATCAGTATATACATTTTTTTTAAAAATTAGTAAAACTACGGCTGGTGAGATGGCTCAGAGGTTAGGAGCACTGACTGCTCTTCCAGTGGTCATGAGTTCAAATCACAGCAACTACATGGTGGCTCACAACCAACCATAATGAGATTTGATGCCCTCAAATGATCAAGCGGTGCCTGGAGTGAACAGGGGCCCAGAGCAAGCAGGCCTGGAGCAGGAAGGAGAAGGAAAGAGGGGATGGGACACCTTTTAAAAAATTAGAAACTAAAAATAAACTAAACCTAGAAAATAAAATTGTGTTTTATCTTTAGGAGCATATTCATTAAAAGGTTGATTATCAAAATTAAACCATGATCAAAAATTTTTCTAAAAGCTTTGGTGAATAGAAGGAAACATGAAGAACAAATAAAAGTAAATTGAATTTAAAAATATAAATAGAAATTCCTATGTTATATTGTGGATAGAAATCACTTTTCATTAGAGGGTGAGTACATCTACTGATACTACATATGACATGGAATACGCTTTTTGGCTATGCAACAAGTATTTTACATGACACAATTGTTATTATAAATATTTTAATGAGTATAAAGTTATACATTTCAGTGTGGTGTTTTAATTTATGTTGTGTTTTCATTGTTCCTCCTTTGTCTTCTGTCATTCTTATAACCCTCTTTGTCCCTTCTTCCTACTCTTCTTTCTGCTTTCATGTCACATTATAACATTACTGTCCT
This sequence comes from Arvicanthis niloticus, assembly GCF_011762505.2. NCBI lineage: Eukaryota > Metazoa > Chordata > Mammalia > Rodentia > Muridae > Arvicanthis > Arvicanthis niloticus. The sequence continues at coordinate 68,498,117 of NC_047667.1, read as the reverse complement.
CTACTTCATCTCTTTTTTTTTTTTCTGTCCCCTTTCCATACACATATACACACATTCAATCAAGGACACACACACACACACACACTTACAAATTAAAGTCTAGGTTATGAATATGACAGAATAAATGTGATATTTGTATATCTGAGTCTGGCAAAACATAATAATATTCACTTGCATCATTTGTCATGCAAATGTCATGATATCATTGACAGATGAATAAAATCCACATGTATATGTATACCATGTCTTCTTCCACTCATTTGTTGACGTACCTAAAGAACTTTGAAATCATTCCATAGAGTACTTCCAAATCCATATTATGACTATTACAATAGCTAGGAAACTGATCCAATGTACATATATAATATCAGGAGTTGTGTAGATGTGTCAAAGATATCTTCATTTTAATTTTTATCTCAAAGTACTACACTGTTTTTCACAAGGTCTTTACAAGCTTTGATTTTTCACTAATAGTGAATTATAATTTCTATTTTACTGTAACTTAACAAAAATTTGATTGTTTTTTCTTCTTTCTCCTCATTTTCTATTTTTATTTTCTTATCTCAAGACAGGGTCTTGTTATATAGGCCTTAATGGTAGTTAATAACTATGTAGTCAAGCCAGACTTTGAGCTGACATTCATGTCTTTCTCTCAGCCTCTCGCATACAAAGAGTGAAGGTACTACCCACCTTATCTGGATTGTTTTTTCGTTAGAGTTAAATATTATTGAAGACATTTCAAGCACAAATATTAACCACAAAGGTTTACTGGAAAAAGCAATAGGAATTTAGCCTACATGTATTTTCTAGTGTATTTTTTCTTGAATACAGCCTTTCTCACTGGGAACTGATGAAATAGTAATACAGCTGTAATTTGTACTCTTGATTGAGCAGTAGAGTGATTTTTATTTCAATTATTAGCTATCTATGTTCATCTGAGAAATGTTTATTTAGATTTTACCAAATCTATTTTACTAAATTAGGGCTTTGTTGGTGTTAAGTGTTTTATGTTTCCTGTATACTCTATATACCAAGCTGCTGCATAATATATAGTGGGTAACATGTTTCTTCTCATTCCTCAGTCTGTCACTTCACAACAGGCAGACACATTTTAATTCATGTGTAATCTTATCTGCCAATTTGTGGTATTATTTGGGGAAATCTGTGCCTTCATGCCCTAATGATATTTATTTTTAGATTTTTTATATATAAATATACATATTAATATATATGTGTGTGTATTTATGTGTGTTTATCTGTATGTGTGTCTCTCTGTGTCTGTGTTTCTCTATCTGTCTGTCTGTCTGGAATTCATTTTTCAATACTGAACTAAAAACAAAACCTATTCTTACATGCATGACAGAATTGGTCTAGCCTCTAATTTATTTGTTAATGGACACCACTCCCATTAAATGAAAGAATGTGTGTTTGCCCTTGCATTTTAGAGAACTTTATATTCATATTTATGAAAATAAACAAGGAGAACAGCATGTCATATTTAATAAGTTGAAAATAAGAGGATTTGAATTCAATAGAATATTTTTATATTCTTAAAAGCTCAAAATATTGTCAGAAACTGTTCCAAATTAGATATACCTTCTTACCTCCTTACATAACTATGTAGCTAGATATATGGGACACATATGTGTGAGGCAGATGCTTCATTAACTCTGCAGTACTTCAGAATGCCAGATGTCATAAATAAAACTAATATACTGACATTTAATTTAAAGCTACTACGGTACCCTCTTATAAAGTTGATTTATGGATTTTATTATATTGACTGAACTAAATTACTTTGATGATAAAATTGTTGCTCTCTGACACATGGTTCATAGTTTTCATTGATTTTAATACAAGAATAAATCAGAACAAATTAGAATGCATGAAAAATCTCATATCTCTTTGCTAGATATATGTTCTTGCTAAAATCTTTTTTTAATTATAACATGAGGAGAGAGACATCACTACATGTTATGAAAATTCAACCTGATTGACAAAGTAGAATTATCATATGGAAGTATCAAAGAAGACATATTTATTAAAATCTTAAAAATGATTCTCTTTAGCTAAATAAGCAGATAGCTGTATACCAAGAATAAACAGGTTACATTTAATGAGAGCACAGATAGGCAGGTAAAACTAAAGTCAAAGAAATATCTTTTTTTATATATATATATTTTTTTTATTTACATTTCAGATGTCATCCCCTGTAGGAAGCCGTGGTCAGTGGTTATATGTTCGCCATTCCAAGATGGCGCTGGCCTCCTGTCTTCCCAGCAGTAAACAAGTAACTGTGCAGCTGCAAAGGCAGAAAGCCCGCCAAAGTCACTGGCCAATCCTGAGGCGTAATATTGGGTGGTGAGCAAACAGCCAATCAGAAGTGAATACGTCACTCTAGGGTGTATTTAAGCTAGGCCTCTTCCTGTCTTCACCCCTTCCGCGTCCTTCCGTGTCTTCCACGTTTGCTGATACAGAGTAAAGCCTCGTTTTGCAGTAACTACCCGAATACTGTCTCTCGTGCCCTTTTTAGCGGGCGAAAAGGGACTCGGGAGGTGCGCGCAACAATCCCCTTTCCCCAGTTCCCCTTCCTAGAAAACCCCTAGGAATATCTTTTCAAATGTGATGATTGTGAGGGTGGTAGTATATGTAGCTTGGTCAAATCAGTTCTACTTTATATGCAGGAGACCTTGGGCTAGATCGTTCACTAAAAGCCAAAACCAAACTAAGAATAAGCAAAATCAGGGATCCTGAGATTCAGTACTTTAAAGTTCATTAAATTGCTCTGTTGAGAATTTTTTCATAGTATAAAAATATTGACTATATATCATAAATTAATCACGTGTAGTAACAGCAAATTTCTAAAATAGAAATAGAAAATTAAAACCGTCAAAATTATGTTTTTAAACTGAAGGTCTGAATACACCAGTTAATTTAGTAAGATTTGAAGTCAGTTTCCAACAATATTGACTGACCGCATCTATAATTTACAAAAGAGAATGCCGACAGTGACACTGTATGAAGAGTGTCATGGCTATAGGACTTGCCTGTATCACTGAAGCACAAATAAAACATAAATCAATATTATTTTATTCTGCAACATAAAATAAGCTCAACTATGATTGATAACAATTAATAATGGCTCCAGGAGCCTCAGAAATTCAAGATTATCACAAGTTTTCTGATACATTAAGAAAGAGACACACATATCCATAATCATAAATATTTTACATACATATTTACACACACCATTTCTATGTATATTTCACATATAAAATGTTCAGTCATATATTTATGTTATATTTTTATTACACTAGAGAACTATTTAAACATATAAGGTCAATATATTATATAAGTTAAGAGTATTAAAATATTTTTATCATAGATTATAAAGACAAGATATAAAATATACAATTCGGCAACTTTATGTATGTGATACAAATATTTTTAAAGCATAACGAAATAAAACTTAGCAATTAGCTCATTTTGTTTGTTCATTGAAGAAAGCTGTCTGATACTCAGAAAAACATAAGTGGTTATAATTGCCACTGTGGCTATATACCATTTCACTATTTATACTAAATCATTTAATTTATATAAGTTTCATATTTTCCAGCTTCTAAATTAATACATTGGAAGAGAACATTTTTAAGACATCATTTGAGCAAAAAATTCATTGCTACAGAGTTTACACAAGAAAAGTTTAAACTTATTTCATGGCAAAAATTACTCAGCATCCTGGAAGATTTTGTAGGTCAATGAATATTCTTGCAGTACAGTATTATTCTTCACTTATCATTCATTTTGTATTGTCCCTAGCTTTCTGTAAATGTTAATGGTTAACTGGTATGACATTATTCTACTGGAGATAAACATCATTTCAATATGTTCACTCGATATCTCTTTAAATTATATTTTTCTATCTTAATAAGGAATTTATTTTCAGTTTAATCCAATGCACCTTTCTTAATATGAAAAATCAAAAGGTAGTGAACACACAATATTTAATAATATTTTAGACATATTTGTTTAAATCTCTAAAGATATAATAGAATATGTGCATCAAATTCTACTAGATTAAGGAATATTACTGCAGATATGACAGATTGTTGTCTAAGACAAAATTAATTTTGTGCTGAGACTTGGCCTGAGGGTCTCAATGGAGCAGTTTTGGAAGAAGAAACATGATGCTCTACATATTTAAAGTGATAAGAACAAGGAAATATAGCACAGAAAAGGCGGACATGTGATAGGAACTATTAGTCATTCACTGTCTTTCAATAATGATTCAGAGACCTGAGTTGGAGAAACAGATATTTCAGTTCATAAAAAAGAGAGAATAAGGACACCATTTACAGTCCTCCTTAGTAAAACTAATTTGCTAAGTTAACTTTGACTTATTCTTAGTGGGATGACTGATTACATGTGAGGCCAAGTAAAGAGTAGCTATCATGAATACAGAAATGTGTGTATATGTGTATACACATGGAATACGATTTTTGGCTATGCAACAAGTATTTTAAATGGCACACGGTGACTGTTCTTGATAAGATTCTTTAATATTTTCTTAGGGAATAATTCTTATTTTATGGCTTGTCCCTGAAATTTTGGGAATGGTAATTGGTGTCTTCCATTATCATATTAGATCTCTTCCCCATAAATTCATCGCTATATGGGCAGTCATGATTGGTCCCTTTTTGAGAGTGCTCCATAGCCTCAATAATAGAGTAAGGTCTTGAGACCTCCCTTTGAGCTGAATCCCACTTTTGGCCTGTCACTAGACCTTCTTTTCCTCAGACTCCTCTCCATTTCCATCCCTGCAGTTTTTTCAGACAGGAACAATTATGGGTCACTTTTGACTGTGGGATGGCAACCCCTTCCCTCATTAGATGCCCTGTCTTTCTGTTGGAGGTGGGCTCTATAAGTTCCCTTTACTACCGTAGGACATTTCATCTAAGGTCCCACCCTTTGAGTCCAGAGAGTCCCTCTCTACTCAGGTCTCTGGTGCATTCTCTAGGGTCTCCCCAACCTCCTACCTCCCTAGATTGCCTGTTTCTATTCTTTCTGCTGGCCCTCGGGGCTTCAGTCATTTTTCCTCACCCAATACCAGGTCAGGTTCCCCTCTCCCTTCCAACCCCCATCAACTTTTCCTCCCAGGTCCCTCTCTACATTCCCACTAGTGGTTTCTTTCTTTTCCCTCCCCAGAGGTGTTCTCATATAATCCCTTCATCTTGTTGACCTTTTTGAGTTCTGTGGACTGTATCTTGGGTATTTTTTTTTTTTTTTTTTTTTTTTTTTTTTGCTAATCTCCATCTATTAGTGAGTACATATCATGCATGTCCTTTTGGGTCTGAGTTACCTCACTCAGGATGTTATTTTTCTAGTTTCATTCATTTGCCTGCAAAACTCAGGATGGTTTTTTTTTTTTTTTTTTTTTTTTTTTTGTTTTGTTTTGTTTTGTTTTTCGAGACAGGGTTTCTCTGTGTAGCTCTGGCTGTCCTGGAACTCACTCTGTAGACCAGGCTGGCCTCGAACTCAGAAATCTGCCTGCCTCTGCCTCCCAAGTGCTGGGATTAAAGGCGTGTGCCACTACTGCCCGGCCGGATGTTTTTGTTCTTAACAGCTGAGTAGTATTCCACTGTGTAAATGAACCACATTTTCTGTATTCATTCTTCTGTCTTGAGACATCTGAGATGTTTCTAGCATCTGTCTATCTCAAATATGGCCACTATGAACATAGTGGATCATGTGCCACTTTGGCATGATGGGGCATCTTTTGGATGTATTCCCAAGAATGGTATTGCTGGGACTTCAGATAGATCTAGTTCCAATTTTCTGAGGATGCTCCAGATTGATTCACAGAATGGTAGTACCAATTTGCAATCCCACCAGCAATGGAGGAGTGTTCCTCTTTCTCTATTTCCTCACCAATATGTGTTGTTACCTAAGGTTTTGTTCTTAGCCATTCTGATTGGTGTAAAGTGAAATCTCAGGGTCATTTGATTTGCATTTATCTAATTGCTAAGGACTTTGAACATTTCTTTAGGTGCTTCTCAGCCATTTAAGATTCCCCTGTTGTGAATTCTTCGTTTAGTTCTATGCCTCAATTTTTGATCGGGTTGTTTGGGTTTTTGGTGATTAGCTTCTTGAGTTCTTTATATATTTTAGATATTAGCCCTCTATCAGATGTGGGGTTAGTAAAGATATTTTCTCAATCTGTAGGTTGCCAATTTGTCTTATTAACTATGTCCTTTGCCTGACAATAGCTTTCCAGTTTTATGAGGTCCCATTTATCAATTCTTGATCTTAGAGCTTGCACCATTGGAGTTCTGTCTAGGAAATTTCCCCTGTGCCAATGAGTAGAAGGCTCTTTCCTACTTTCTCTTCTATTAGATTCAGTGTATCCAGTTTTATGTTGACATTCTTGATCCACTTAGACCTCAGCTTTTTGCAAGGTGACAAATTAGAATCTATTTTCATTTTTCTACATATAGGCAGCCAGTTAGACCAGCACCATTTATTGAAGATGCTTTCTTTTTTTCACTGTATATTTTTGGCATCTTTGTCTGTAAGTGTATGGTTTTATTACTGGGTCTTCAGTTCTATTCCACTGATCAACATGTCTGTCTCTGTACCAATACTATGCAGTTTAATCACTATTGTTCTGTAGTAAAGCTTGAGGTCAGGGGTGGTGATGCCCCCTAGCAGTTATTTTATTGTTAACAATTGTTTTCACTATTCTGGGTTTTGTTTTTGTTGTTGTTGTTGTTTTGTGCCTTTCCAGAGGAATTTGAGAATTGCTCTTTCCATGTCTATGAAGAATTGTGTTGGAATTTTGTTTGAAACTGCATTGAATCTGTAGATTGCCTTTTGTAGGATGAGTGTTTTTACAATGTTAATTTGCCAATCCATGAGCATAGGAGATCTCTCCATTTTCTGAGATCTTCTTCAATTTCTTTTTTGAGAGACTTGAAGTTATTTTCTTATAGATCTTTCACTTATTTGGTTAGAGTTACTGCTATTGTGAAGGGTGTCGTTTTCCTAATTTCTTTCTCAGCCTGTTTATCATTTGTGTAAAGGAAGGCTATTGATTTATTTGAGTTAATTTTATATCTAGCCACTTTGCTGCAGTTATTTATCAGCTGGAGAAGTTCTCTGGTAGAATTTGGGGGGTCATTTATGTATACTATCATATCATCTGCAAATAGTAATACTTTTATTTTTTTCTTTGCCAATTTGTATCCCCTTGATGTCTTTTTGTCATCTTATTTTTCTAGCTAGTTCTTTGAATAGTCTATTGAATAGTTATGGGGAGAGTGAGCATCCTTGTCTTGTCCCTGATTTTAGTGGGATTGCTTCAAGTATGACTCCATTCAATTTGATACTGGCTGCTGGTTTGCAGTATATTGCTTTTATTATGTTTAGATATGGGCCTTCAATTCCTGATCTATCCAATACTCTTTTTTTTTGAATCTGTATTCATAAGTGAGATTGGTCTAAAGTTATCTTTTTTGATTGGGTCCTTGTGTGATTTATTTATCAGAGTAACTGTGGCTTATTAGAACTATTTTATGAAATAGTTTGAGGAATATTGGTATCAGATATTCTTTGAAGGTCTAGTAGAATTCTGTACTAAAGCCCCGGGCTTTTTTTGGTTGGTAAGTTTTTAATAACTTCTTCTATTTCCTTGTGTGATATGGACTTGTTTAGATGGCTTACTTGCTCTTCATTTAACTTTGGTATGTGGTATCTGTCTAGAAAACCATACATTTTATCTAGATTTTCCCGTTTTGTTGAGTATAAGCTTTTATAGTAGGATCTAATGATTTTTTGAATTCACTCCATTTCTGTTGTGACATCTCCTTTTTCATTTCTGATTTTGTTAATTTGGATAATGTCTCTGGGCTCTTTAATTAGTTTGGCTAGGGGTTTATCTATCTTGTTGATTCTTTCTGGGCTTTCTGTTGTTTTTGCTTTTATTGAAGACTATCCTTAGGCCATGGTGATCTGATAGGATGAATGGGATTATTTCAATGTTTTCGTATCATTGAGGGTTGTTTTGTGAAAAATTATATGATTTATTTTGGGGAAGTTAACATGAAGTGCTGAGAAGTAGGGGTATTCTCTGTGTGTTTTGAGCTTTAGTAAAGTTTCTTATATGAATGTTGGTGCCCTTGCATTTGGGGCATAGATGTTCAGAATTGAGACTTTCTCTTAGCGAATTTTCCTTTAGATGAATATGAAGTGTCCTTTCTCATCATGCTTGATAACTTTTGGTTGAAAGTCTATTTTATTGAATACTAGGGTGGCAACAACAGCTTGTTTCCTGGAACCATTTTCTTGGAAGAACTTTTTCTATCCTTTTACTCTAAAATAGTGGCTGTCTTTGTTATTGAAGTATGTTTCTTGTATGCAGCAAAATTCTGGATCTTGTTTGAGTATCCAGTCTGTTAGCTTATGTCTTTTTTATAGGTGAGTTGAGTCCATTAATATTGAGAGACATTAAAAAAAGATTACTGTTGGTTCCTGATATGTTTGTTTGTGTAGGTGGCTTTGTGTGCTTGTGGTTCTTGCCTTTTGGCTTTGTTGTAAGAGGCTTAATATCTTGTCTTTTCTTTGGTGTAGGTACCTTACTTTTGTTAGAGTTTTCCTTCTAGGAACCTCTATAGGGCTGGATTGGTAAATAGATACTGTTTGAACTTGGTTTTGTCCTGTGTTTTCTCCATTGGTGTGTGAGAGTTTTGCTGGGTATAGTAGCCTTGTCTGACATTTGTGTTCTCTTAAAGTCTTCATGAACTCTGATCCGGTTTTCTAGCTTTCATACTTTCTGTTGAGAAGTCTGGTGTAATTCTGATAAGTCTACCTTTATATGTTACTTGACCCTTTACCCTTGCATCTTTTAATATTCTTTCTTTGTTCTTTGCATTTAGTGTTTTGATTATTATGTGATAAGAGGAGTTTCTTTTCTGGTCCCATTTATTTGATGTTCAATAGGGTCCTTGTATCTTCATAGCCCTCTCTTTCTTTAAGTTGGGGAAGTTTATTTCTATAATTTTGTTTAGGACATTGTCAGATCCTTTGAGTTGGGAATCTTTGTTCTCCTCTATTCAAATTATTACTAGATTTGGTCTTCTCATTGTGTCTTGAATTTCCTGGATGCTTTAAGTCAGGAGGTTTTTTTTACATTTTGAATTTTCTTTGACAGTTGTGTTGATCTCTTCTATGGTATCTTCTATACCTAAGATTCTCTCTTCTATCTCTTGTATTCTGTTGGTGATACTTACATCTGTAATTCCTGGCCTCTTTCCTAGATTTTTCATTCCCAGGTTTGCTTCCATTTATTTTTTCTTTATTGTTTCTACTTCCCCTTTTATTTCTTCAATCTCTTTAGTCAATTTCTTTACCTGTTTATCTGTGTTTTCCTATATTTCTTTCAGTGAGTTATTGATATCCTCCTTAAAGGACTCTATTACCTTTATGAGATACGATTTTAGGACAGATTCCTGATTTTTAGGCATGTTGGTGTATTCAGGGCTTACTGTGGTAAGAAAAGTGAGTTCTGATAATGTCCATGTATATTGACTTCTGTTGCTTATTGTCTTGTTCTTGCCTCTGGCCATTTGGATATCCCTGGTATTTATTGATGTGGGTGACTCTGGAGTCTGCCTCCTTTGTTCACAGCTTTCTTCAGGTCTCCTGATAGGCCTTCAGGGCCCTCAAACTGTGGAGGCTTCAGAGGGGCAAAGAAGCTGCTAATCTGTTGCCCTAGCTGCAGATCTCCTGGGAGGGCTTCAGACAGTTGAGTCTTCAGTGGAGCAATTAAGCTGGTGTCCCTGTGTGAAGATATTTTCCAAGGGGGTGGCCTATGGACTGTGGTTTCTGTTTCCCTGTGAGCAGCACAACTCTAAGAAGGCTTTCAGTCTGTAGGGTCACTTGCCCTGCATGCCTTCAAGCTGTGGTGTTAACTATTCTGAGTGCAGTGGATCTTCTAGGATAGCTCAGAGTATGGTGTCTTCACGGGAGCAGAACAGCTAGCAGTCACTGCTCGGAGTGCAGCTGATCCTCAACTGCTCGGAGTGAAGTAGATCCTGTAGGATGAGTCGGGTTATAGCGTCTTCATGGGAAAAGACCATCTAGGAGACTGCCCCAGCAGAGAGGACCAGGCAAAAGGGGCAGAAGGGCAAAGCACTTTCTTATGGATACTCAGACTTCCGTGTGGTATCTCACTTAGGGCACCTAACTATAGGCCTGATGAGACCCACCAAGTGGGGAAAGGCAATGTGGCACACTTTCACTTTTCAACACTATATCAGCCGGATCTTGTGTATCCTCTGTTCAAAGCAAGTATTCATTAGCTGTTGGCAGTGATTGTGGAGCTTGTAGAAGTGGCACTTCTGGATAACACCACTCTGCCTTTGGACTATGGCTTACTTACTCCGGTACAGGAGTACTAGCAAACAAAAAGTACAAGTCACAATTATAACAATAGGAGTGCAATAATTTTGCAAAATAATTTTGCAAATGGATAATGTATATTATGTACATATTATTATAGTCAAAATTGGAAAAATATGATTACCTAAACTGGTAATTATAGGAGGAGAGAAACTTAATACATAGAAACCAGAGAAATTTACTGAAATCGCACCACTCAGAATAAAGGCTGAATTGAAAAAAAAAAAATGAGGTATAAAATGCAAGGTCTTAAATATTTATGAGATAGATGAAGCATCTAGGATCTACAGTAAAAGGAGAAAATGTGTCATTGTTCCTAAATTTTGTGGCGAAGAAATGTTATCAGATGTACATTCCACATAAATTACGTTTTCATGAGTATTTTTTCATCATGCAAGACAATGGCACATAAAAACTTGAAGAAAACACAACTATTGAAACGTATTTAGAGAAATAATTTATGTATACATCTAACAGTGAAGTACAGATGGCAGATATAATTGTGTGTTTGGTATCTTCAATGTATTATCTCTATGTAATAAATTGTACATTTCATAAGATGCTAATGATATTGTTTTCCTCATAATAATTATGCTTTTTTCTATTATTGAATCTTCTTATTCATTCATCTTCTTTTTCAACCTGTAGAAAAATAAATAAATAAACATTTAATTGTATTTTGGTATATCTAAAACATGCAGGAATTTGGAGATTTGTCAACAGTTTCTAACAATATGTACTAATTATATAGCTTTAGTTAAGGCTTTCAGTTATATGTCATAACAAAGGGTAGTACATGGCCTTATGTACCTTCACATCCTATCAGTTTATTCTCTAAAGTCTTCTTTATCCAAGTGAATTTAGCCCATGCTGTCACTTAAGTATGTAGACTAAAGGATGCATATTTCTGAATTTTTGTAAATTAAGAAAACAACTCGCACTTTAGCATGAAAGTATGTTTCCTTATGCCAAGGCTTTGTATTACTTTATATCCAAGTAATAGTCAGGTTGCCTGAGACAACAGTGGCACTGCCTCCTTACCTGCTTGAGCAGAATCTAAAATGTAAACTTAGCAGAACCATAATAAAGCATTAAATGCTTTTCACTGGAACTTAATTTTTATTCCAATCTGTGCCTTGGCACTTAATGAATGGAAAATCATGTGTCAATTACATAACTATTATGTCCTTTATTTACCATATATTTTACTGATAATCAGAATGTTTAAGAGGGTGAGAAATCCTCTTGCCATTGAAGATTGTTTTTATCTATTTGTTCTGCTATTTCACTACACCGCTTATCATGCACACAGGGTCTTCTAGTCTTCCTGTAGATAGATTACTCTCATTACTCTCTAAATTATCATCTAAACAGTCTTCTTGCAATTCGTATTGGGTCACATCGTAGTGATATTCCATAGCAAACTATTGTAAATTGCTAGATTAGCTTTCTCAAGCTTGTTTATCTCAGGTATATTCCACATTGGAATTTTTCTGTGCTTTAAAGATGTTGTGCTTGTTCTGTGTCTTAAACTCTGCAAAAAAAAAAAAAATGATACATTAGATTTCTTTGCAACTTTTGCCACTGATGTCGTACATGAGTGGTTTTTGCTGCTGACATTACAAAGCTAATTGACACATTTGATTGATGTTTTCCCTGTGCACCAGAGACAATGTCACCTTCTTCTTAATCCTTTATCCTTTGAATCTGTTTTACTTTTATGAAGATTTTTCATGCTCTATGTAATGTTACTTATCATTTATTGTTTGTAGGCTGCTTAATTTTACCAAAAGTGTAAGTATACTCATTGACTTTTATTTTCTTTACACTAAACACCTCCCAAAAGTATATGTTCACCATTGTTTACACAGTAAACATTCAGTGAATATTCAAATGTATGATAAAATGTGTGAATAATAAAATATGTATACTACTTCATGATATAAAATCTATCTAGATTATATATTTCTACTGCATTATACATAAATTGCAAATTTAAAATAGTGCCAAGTTAAAAACTAAAATGTATAGTATAATCATTTCTAAGTTCAAAATATGTCACATACCTAAGTATATTGAAGGTGACTAACCAGTGATTAACCAGGCAAACCCTGAGAAGTGGGGTATGGTTATACACATCCATTTTCCACAATGGCAATAAATGGCTTGGAACCACAAAGTGTCTTTTTTCATTGAGATTTGTTGTGGGAGCCAAGTCTCCTGTAGAAGGCCTCTGTGCATTCCCAGTCATGATAGCCACCAAGTCTGTTGCCACAGACTCTCACCACAGGACTAGTTGGAGCTCCCACTCTCCCTCAGCCTGGGCTACACCTGGCATGTGGGCCCAGACTCCATTCTCAGGTTTTCTGCTACTTCCAGCAACACCTAGCTGTCCAAGAGCCTGGGAACTCCATGGCCCCAGCCTCTTCACAGGCCCTGGGTCCCCTGAGCTAGCTCTGGCTTCCCAAGTCTCAGACAGTGCTTCCCTACGCCTGGAGCTGTGTCCTAATACTTCACTACAGCCCACACCTGCCCTGGTGGACCTTGTGGGGTAAGCACAGTCAAACTCCCTGAATCCCACCTCCCCAAGCTGCTGTGCTCTGTGGCAAAGTTGACACTTTTCTCTCAGGCCAAAAGCCTACTCCCTAAGAGGGAAAGAGCCAGATTACTAGGCCTGACCAAAAGGGCTCTTTCTGGTTATATATATGCTGACCTAAGAAGACAATATTTTTAATCCTACAATTTCCCAGAGGAGATGAATTGGGATTGGGTAAAGTATTTCAAGTTACAGGTAAAAGGCAGAAACATACCTCTTTTTTTTGTGAGCTAAAACAACGAGGCAGAACTCCTGTTAGCACAGAAGCAGAAGCCAAACTCAGACAAAAATAGTTCTCCCAATCAGGTAAAATTGTTTAAAACAATCATACTTTTGTACTAAAACCAAAAAGATTATAAAACATAATAGTTAGATATAAATATATTGAAATTGATCATTTTAAAGAAATAAAACATAAAATGTTAAAAACACAATAAAGACCTTTTGGGCTTTATATTATTCTATTCTGAATATTTCAAGGGAGATGAAAGATATGGAGGAAATTAAAACATAGCACTTTATGGTTATTGCGATATTCAATTTCATTCTTATCCTAATAAACATTTTAGTGTGCTATTTCTTTAAAAAGAAAACAAGACATTAGAAAAAAAGTTCACAAGGCTTAAAGGAGACTTTGCTAAAATTAATAAATCAGAGTAAAAAAGATATTAAATTGTTAAAAATACAAAATAAAAATATGAAAACAAAAACCGTAGAAAAATAGGTATAAAGTTTTATAAGCCCAGTTGAACAAAATGTTAGGATGACAAAATATGACCCTAAAAGAGGAGTTTAAATTAAATTAATAAATAAAGATAAGCAAAAAGTTAAGTAGAGACCAAGGATAAAAATAAAGAAAGCCATCCAAAATTTGTTACAAGACAAACTTTAGCTTGCACAGTTAGTATATAGCAAAAGTGAACAGATGAACTTCATTTACAAATTTATAATGAATATGAATGGCTCCATGTGGATATGCTGGATTTGAGAAAATTTAAAGAAAGTGTCAATTATTATGGAATATATTCATCATTCATAAAACAAATCTTGACTTCTTTTTTATTGGCTATTTTATGTATTTACATTTCAAATGTTATCCCCTTTACCAGTTTCCCCTCCAGAATCTATCCCATCCCCTGTATACCTGCTTCTATGAGGATGTTCCCCCCCACCCACCCACTCCCACCTCATCACCCTGGCATTCCCCTACACTGGTGAATTGAGACGTCACAGGACCACAGGTCTCACCTTATATTGATGCCAGACAATGACATCCTCTGCTACACATGTGGCTGGAGCCATGGGTCCCTCTATGTGTACTTTTTAGTAGGTGGTTTAGTCCCTGGTAGTTCTGGGGGATCTAGTTGGTTGTTATTGTTGTTCAATCCCTATGGGGTTGCAAACCTCTTCAGCTCCTTCAGTCCTTTCTCCTATCTCCTCCATTGGGGTCCCCATGCAGATATGGAGAAGACCATATCTGCTTGGGGAAGAGCCAACAAGCAGCTGAAAAAGTCAGATGCAGATATTTGCACCCAACCAATGAACCGAAGTTGCTGACCCCTATGGTTGAATTAGGAAAAAGCTAGAACAAGCTGAGGAGGGGGGCAACCCTGTAGGAGGACCAGCAATTTCAATTAACCTGGACCCTGAGATCTCTCAAACACTGGACCACCAAAAAGGCAGCATACACCAGCTGATATGAGGCTCTCAACACATATACAGCAGACTGGGTCTGTATTCAATACTGCTGGGTCTGTATTCAATCAGAGGTGATGCATCTAAAGAGGCTCCAGGGAGTTTAGAGATCAGGTGAATCTACACTCTCGTGGAGACATGGGGGTGTGTTGGAGGTATGGAATGTGCAACAGTCAGAGGGTGGATAGGGGATTAAATTTGGAGTGATAAATAAATAAATAAATAAATAAATAAATAAATAAATAAAAGTGCTTTACACTACCAAATCTCTGTTGACCCAAGAAGCAAAACAAATTGACTGAATCACTATAGGTCAATGTCCAGCTTCTGATGGAATACTGCTCTAAGCTTATATTTTCCCCCAGGAATCATTCTGCTCCTAAAATAAAGACAATTCTGCTGAAGAATTCAATGACCGCCCAGCTAACATGAC
The DNA here is from genome assembly GCF_011762505.2 of Arvicanthis niloticus. Taxonomy (NCBI): domain Eukaryota; kingdom Metazoa; phylum Chordata; class Mammalia; order Rodentia; family Muridae; genus Arvicanthis; species Arvicanthis niloticus. The sequence continues at coordinate 68,482,938 of NC_047667.1, read as the reverse complement.
CTATAGTGATCCTGGAATATCTACTAAAAGGGAAAAGACAGTCATAATAGAGGAAGGAAAGAACTTCAAAGCTTCTGAGAGTTTTCACATAACTCGGGTAAATGCCAAGCTCTTTGCCATCTGAATAAAAGGTGTGAGGGAAACTTCATAACAAGATGTTGAAAACAATAAGTAACACACTGTTCAGAGTTTGCAATAAATTTCAGTGAATAAAAAACAAAAACAAATCTGTGACTTAGAGTATTTAGTATCATTCTTTCTATTACTTTCCAACATCATTATTGTTCTTCTTTTAGACTAGTGTCTTACTTGGTGTCTCTATTGTTGTAATAAATTACTATGATCTAACATCAAGTTAGTGACAAAAAATCCGAGATATAAATAAACTCAAAAAAAAAAAAAAAAAAAAACACATGACCATCTCATTAGATGCTGAAAATAAACTTTGAAAAATACAACACACTTTCATGTTAAAAGTCTTGGAAAGATCAGTAATTCAAGGCACATATCTAAACATAATAAAAGCAATATATAACAAACCAACAGCCATGACCAAATGAAATGGAGAGAAACTTGAAGGAATCCAAGTAAAATCAGGGACAAGTCAAGGCTACCCACTCTCTATTCATTTATTCAATATAGTACTCTAAGTTCAAGCTAGAGCTATTAGACAACAAATGAAAGTCAAAGGGATACACATTGGAAAGGAAGAATTTGAGGTATTACTATTTGTAGATGATATGATACTATAGATAATTGATTCCCCCAAAAAATCTACCAAAAAACTTCTCTGGCTGATAAAAAAAAAATCATTTTGATATCAGCAAAGTGGCTGGATATAACATTAACTCAAAAAATATTAGTAGGGTTTTCCTGTGAGAAGCTCTGTCAGCACCTAAGAAAGATGTAGACAATCCCAGCCAACCATGAGAATGAGCCTGTGGACTCCAATAAAAAAAATAGGGAAAAACTGAAGGATCTGAGGGAGGCTACAACCCCGTAGAAAGAATAACAATATCAAATAATTGAACTCCTCAGAGCTCCCAGGGACTGAACCACCAACCAAAGAGTATACATAGGTAGGTCAATGCTTTCATTACATATGTAACAGAGGATTGCCTTATGTATAAATCAATGGAGCCTTTTTGCCCCAGGGAAGGTGCATCTTAGAGGGTGAGGCTGGAATGGGTGGGCTGTTGGGGATGCAGCCTCTTAGAGGCAAAGGGGAGGGGGAATGAGATGGAGGGTTGCAGAAGGGAGACTGGGAAGAGGGACCAAATTTGAAACATAAATTAATAAAATAATCAATGAAAAAGTAAATAAAAAGAAAGAAAGAAAGAAAAAAGACAGAAAGACAGAAAGAAAGAAAGACAGAAAGAAAGAAGACACAATTCTAATGATTAAAGCTGAAGAACAGGTATATGTGTCAACTTTAGATTCTGATTCTCTGATATTGTTCATAATTATTTTGTTTATTGTTCAATTTTAAATTTATACATTATATATTATATATATATATATTATAATTACAGTCTAACTTAGTGTAATTATATTTTCAACTTACTAAGATTTCACAAAAACAAAACATATTAATTGATCTAAATATAAATAGCTAGATAATTTATCTAATTTGCTTAAAATTCAGAATGTTGATATTATTTGCTATGAAGTTTACCATGAGATCTGCTATGAAAAAGAGAAAACATGATTAAAAAAAAAACCTTCAAATAAAGAAAAGACCTTCCAAATGTAGAATGGTCTTTAATACCCTGGTACCACCAATGAACTTTTAAAATAAACATTGTATTTCTTCACATGTATTCAGAAGTTGCCACTGACCTTGTCTTTGTATACATCCAGAACTGGATAGAATTAGGACAATGCAAGTTAGAGATGAAGGTATGATGTCTAGGAGATACAAATACAAACTCTATGGATATGACTTTATAGGTCCTCGTCTTTCTAAAGATAATTGAATAATAATAGTTTGTAGAAGATGAACTACTACTTACTGGGCCTAAATATATTTTGTAAAAAATTACAAACTTACAGTCTTCTCTTTTTTTTTCTTAAATGTTTTATTGGTTATTTTATTTATTTCTATTTCAAATGTTATCCCTCTTCCTGGTTTCCCCTCCACAAACCTCCTACCCATACCCCTTCTTCTTTCTTTTATAAGGGTGCTCCCCCACCTACCCACCCACCCACTCTTGCCTCACCTCCCTAGCATTCCCCTATGCTGGAGCATCAAGCCTTCACAGGATAAAGGAAGGGGCCATTCTCTGCTCCTTATGCAGTTGGAGCCACAGGTCTCTCCATGTGTACTCTTTGGTTAGGTTAGTCCTTGGGAGCTCTGAGGGGTCTGGTTAGTTGATATTGTTGTTCTTCCTATGGGGTTGCAAACCCATTCAGTTCCTTCAGTCCTTTCTCTAACTCCTCCATTGGGGTCCCAGTGCTCAGTCTGATGGTTGAATGAAAGCATCCACATCTGTATTTGTCAGGCTCTAGCAGAGCCTCTCAGGAGACAGCTATATCAGGCTTCTGTCAGCAAGCACTTCTTGGCATCAGCAATAGTGTCTGGGTTTGGTGGCTGCAGATAGGATGGCTCCCCAGGTGGGGAAGTTTCTGGATGGCTTTTCCTTCAGTCTCTTCTCCACTCTTTGTCCCTGTAATTTTTTTTTTTTTATTTAAGACAGAAACAATTCTGAGTTAATATTTTTGAGAAGGGTAGGTGGTCCTATCCCTCAACTGGGACCATGCATAACCTCTGAATATAATCTCTACAGGTTCTCTCTCTGCTTTGTTGGGTATTTCAGCTAATGTCAGATCCATTGGGTACTGGAATCCTCTTGCTTTCCTGGCTTCTGAGATGTTTTGTTTGCTACGCCCAGTTCCCCATCCCCCATTGCTACACACCTCTGTTCATTTTCCTGGCCCTCTGTACATCTCCTTCATCTCTTCCCACACCTGATCCTGCTCCCCTCTTTTCTGCTCCCCCTCCTCTCTTGCTCCCAAGTACCTCCCACATTCTACCTCCTATGATTTTGTCCCCCCTTCTAAGTAGGACTGAAGTATCCACACTTTGGTCTTTTTTTTTTTTAGCTTCATATGGTCTGTAAGTTCTTCCATAGGTTGTCGGTTCCTTGCAGACAGCAGGTCCAGGGGAGAGGAGAGAGAGGTCCGGGTCCAGCCAGGTCTCTCCAGGGCTGAGCAGGATAGTGAGTGTGGGTTGCCCAAAGAAACACACCTGGCTGGGAGTCTTGTCAAGCAGGAACTCAACTTTAATGTAACAACCTCTTGTTTATATAAACTCGGAGCATAGGGTAGAGGGGTTTGGAGGGATAAGATGATATAGGGGGCAGAGAAGGGTGATGGAGGCTATGGAGTGACTGACAGGGCCAATGACAAAGCTCTACATCAACAACAGCTGAGCAGAGAGGCAGGGCTAAACAGGTCCTGTTGACTCACTCCAGGACAGAAGTGACTAAGACAGGTCTCAAACTCAAGCCTGGCTTGGGTTTGTCTACAAGGCCCAAACTAGGGCCAAAATGGGACCCAACAAGGATCCTCCCGGGACAAGAAGAAACTAATCACAAAAGCAGAAGCCTCAGGTGACAGTCCTCCTACACTGGGTGCCCAGATTGGCACCCGACACTCAAATTGCCACCCTGGCCTAGCAACCTCACCTGAGCGATGAGAGGGAAGTTGCACGCCCAGCGCATGTCACCAGCATCCCTTGCCATCCCAGGTCGCTTCATGCAGGCCAAGGCACCCCATAGTGAATGTCCAGGGCTCTGGACCACTTGTCCTCTGCTGGCCTCTTTGCCTCCTATCCCTGGAACCCACTCCCAGGTCTCCTCCCAGTCCCCCAGCAGCAGCACCTTGGCGTGGTGGGGAGGGTGAGGATCCTGGGAAGGTGAAGAGCATGTGGGTCAGCTTCAGGCAGGGCAGCTCAGCCACTGCCTTCCATGCACCATGGGCATGGATGGGGAGTAGAGACTAGGGGCCCAACAATGGGTATTCCAAGCTTTTATCTTAATATCCACTTATCAGTGAGTACATACCATGTGAGTGTTTTTGTGACTGTGTTGCCTCATTCAGGATGATATTTTCTAGTTCCATCCATTTGCCTGTGAATTTCATGAAGCTATTGTTTTTAATAGATGAGTAATACTACATTGTGTAAATGTACCACATTTTCTGTATCCATTCCTCTGTTGAGGGACATCTAGGTTGTTTCCATCTTCTATCTATTATAAATGTGGCTGTTATGAACATAGTGAAGTATGTGTCCTTATTACATGTTGGAGCATCTTCTGGTTATATGCCCAGGAGAAGAGGTATAGCTGGCTTCTCAGGTAGTACTATGCCCAATTTTCTAAGGAACCTCCAGACTGATAGCCAGAGTGTGTTCTGTAGGTTGCATCATAGGCAGTGTAAGCATTTGGGTTAGTAGCCATTTATTAATGAGTACATACCATGAGTGTTCTTTTGTAACTGGATTACCTCACTCAGGATGATATTTTCTAGTTCCATCCATTTGCCTAAGAATTTCGTGAAGACATTGTTTTTAATTGCTACATAGTACTTCATTGTGTATATGTGCCATATCTTCTGTATCCCTTCTTCTGTTTAGGGACATCTGGGTTTTTTCAGCTTCTGGCTATTATAAATAAGGCTGCTATGAACATAGTAGAGCATGTGTCCTTGTTGTATGTTGGAGCATAATTTGGGTATATGCCCAGGAGTGATATAACTGGGTCCTCAGTTAGTTCTATGTCCAGTTTTCTGAGGAAATGCCAGACTTATTTCCAGAGTGGTTGTACCAGCTTGCAATCCCACCAGCAATGGAGGAGTGTTCCTCTTTCTCCACATCCTCACCAGAATCTGCTGTCACCTGAGTTTTTGATCTTAGCCTTTCTGACTGGTGTGAGGTGGAATCTCAGGGTTGTTTTGATGTGCATTTTCCTGGTGACTAAGGATGTTGAACATTGCTTTAGGTGCTTCTCAGACATTTGAGTTTCCTCAGTTGATAATTTTTTTGTTTAGTCCTGTACTCCATTTTTTATTTTTTATTTGTTTCTCTAGAGTCTAACTTGTAGAGATAGAATGTAGAGAGTAAAATGCAACAAAGTTGTTCAAATCATCTGAAACTTGGATGATTTACAAGGAAAACCAGAGTGAATATGAGTAACTAAAAAATTAGGAGTTATAAGTAAACACCAATAGAAAAATAATACAGTACTAAATTTAATACAGTTTTAAAACTAACACATGGTCTGGCCTGCAATCTACTCACTAAATATTATCATTTCTATTAGTATTATATTCTTATTATCCTGTTATTACTTGAATACTGTGCTTATATTCATACTTCTAATTTTTAAAAGTTGTCAAAATTCTAGAATTCTGGAAAACGTCACCTAAAAGAAAGTGGAAAATATTACTTTTCATGAAAACAGAATTCATTCTTAAAATAACAAGCTTTAAATGTAATAAAAAGGACTACTTAAACTCAATAGAGCAGTTGGTTTTGGATTTTTGTTTGTGCATCTTCTTACATAAAAATAGCATGACAAATTTTAAGTTTTATCAAATATTATAGTATCATGTCTACAATTAACCCTCTATGCCTACATAAACTTGCACAACTCATGTCCCAAATTAATAAAGAAAAAATAATTTTGTAATGAAGATAGTGAAAAACTGAATCCAACATAATACAATCTCTTAACCAGCTACATATTTGACAGTTGTTAGTGCTTAGAACATGTGAAGAACTCAAAATCTGAAAAGAAATCCACTTAAAACACATGTCATGGAACTAAACATAGACATTATTAAAAATAAAAAGAGGAATGTCTCAGAAATAGTTGAAAATATGTTCAACTTATTTAGACATTAGAAAATTACAAAGTAGTATTTTGAGATAGCTTGCTTGTGTCAGAAACATAAAGGTAAAAAGCAATATTAGAGTACAGGGATTGGTGATAGATTCAATTAAAACACATTATATATTATGAAATTTACAAACAAAAATATGACTTAGGGATGATTTAAAAATATAAAGCTGAACACAAAATTTTACGTTGGACAGTACTCATATCAACCTGTATAAGTAGAGGACACCAGTTCAGATTCTGCACAAATTGCATATCATTAGTGCATTTCTCTCTCTCTCTCTCTCTCTCTCTCTCTCTCTCTCTCTCTCTCTCACACACACAGACACACACACACACACACACACACACACACACACACACACATACACACATACATACAAAGACACTTATATGCACATAATGCCCCAAAAGGTGAAGAAAGAAAGAAATGAAAATAATGACATTGGAGAAACTGCATACTATATACAAAGTCAATCAACTTTTTGTTCTAGAAATAAAATGACATTCTATAACTTGTACCAGTCACTTCATAAAGAAAAGAGAATTATGAAGAATATTTTTATTTGTGTAGTTTCAGGAGAGTTCTTCTATACAGAAGATTGTCTTAGTAATTTTATACATATTTAAAATAAAGAAATAGAACTTAAAATACGACTGTGACTGCAACATTGAGATTTTAAATATAATGACATATAAAAATAATTATACAAAATATTGTGACTTACTTTACCTTTTATACATGCATATAATTTAATCAATTTAATAATTTTTATCTTCTCTCATTCTCATTTTTGTTAATCAATATTTATGACAAATGAATTTTCCTATATTTTAGATTTGACAGACAAAAATAAAAGTACCTAATATTCCTTTTTCAGAGACTGATTTATTTCATTTAAAATGATTATGCTCCCCCTCTCCGGATCCCGGTAGCAGGAGCAGACAACCAGCGGGGTCTGCACCCTTGTGGAAACTGTATCTTAAGACATCCCTGGGAGGCCAGTGTCCTCAGAGAGGCAGACACCCAGCAGGTCTACACCCTTGTGAAAACCATATCCTGAGACATCCTAGAGAGGCCACTGACCTCAGAGCAGGGGACACCATAACAAGAGTCATCCTAGAGGAGCCACGGAACCCAGAGCAACAGTCACCTTATCCTGAGACATTCTAGAGGAACCACTGCACTCAGAGCAGCAAACACCTAGTTGCTCTGCTCTCAAGAAGACACCTTATCCTGAGATATCCTAGAGGAGACACTGCACTCAGAACAGCTGGAGCTCAGGATCACAGGATCACAGAGACATCTGGACTCTGAGGAGTTATGATACAAACAAGATAACTGGAAAGACAGTCCCAAGTAAGAACCAGTGAGAGAGGGTAGCACTAGAGTTAACCAAATGGCGAAAGGCAAGCGCAGGAACATAAACAACAGAAACCAAAGTTACTTGGCATCACCAGAACCCAGTTCTCCCACCATAGCAAGCCTTGAACACCACATCACACCAGAAAAGCAGGACACAGAATTAAAATCACTTCTCATGATGATGTTAGAGGACTTTAAGAAGGACATTAATAACACTCTCAAAGAATTTGAGGAGAACACAGGTCAACAGATACCCTTAAAGAGGAAACACAAAAATCCCTTAAAGAATTGCAAGAAAACACAACCAAACAGGTGAAGGAATTAAACAAAACCGTCCAGGATCTAAAAATGGAAGTAGAAGCAATAAAGAAATCTCAAAAGGAGACTACCCTGGAGATAGAAAACCTAAGAAAAAGACCAGGGGTCATAGATGCAAGCATCACCAACAGAATACAAGAGATAGACGAGAGAAACTTATGTGCAGAAGATACCATGAAAAACATTGACACAACTGTCAAAGAAAATGTGAAATGCAAAAAGCTCCTAACCCAAAACATCCAGGAAATCCAGGACACAATGAGAAGGCCAAACCTAAGGATAATGGGTATAGATGAGGGTGAAGACTCCCAACTTAAAGGGCCAGAAAATATCTTCAACAAAATTATAGAGGAAAACTTCCCTAACCTAAAGAAAGAGATGTCCTTAAATATACAAGAAGTCTACAGAACCCCAAATAGACTAGACCAGAAAAGAAATACCTCCTGTCACATAATAATCAAAACATCAAATATACAAAACAAAGAAAAAATGCTAAAAGCAGTAAGGGAAAAAGGTAAAGTAACATATAAAGGCAGACCTATAAGAATTACACGAGACTTCTTACCAGAGACTATAAAAACCAGAAGATCCTGGACTGATATCATACAGACCCTAAGAGAACATAAATGCCAGCCCAGAATACTATACCCAGCAAAACTCTCAATTAATATTGATGGAGAAACTAAGATATTCCATGACTAAAGCAAATTTACACAATATCTTCCCACAAATCCAGCCCTTCAAAGGATAATAGATGGAAAACTCCAACACAAGAAGGGGAATTACAACATAGAAAAAACAAGAAAGTAAACTCCCAACAACCCCAAAAGAAGAAAGTTACATAAACATAATTCTACCTCCAACAACAAAAGTGACAGGAAGCAACAATCATTTTTCCTTGATATCTCTTAATATCAATGGACTCAACTCTCCAGTAAAAAGACATAGGTTAGCAGACTGGATACATAAGCAAGACCCAGAATTTTGCTGCATACAGGAAACACACCTCTGTGACAAAGACAGACACTAGCTCAGAGTAAAAGGCTGAAAAAAAAAACTTTTCCAAGCAAGTGGTCCCAAGAAAGAAGCTGGAGTAGCCAATCTAATATCAAATAAAATTTATTTACAACCAAACCTAATCAAAAAAGATAAGGAAGGACACTTTATACTCATCAAAGGAAAAATGTACCAAGATGAATTTTCAATTCTGAACATCTATGCCCCAAATGCAAGGACACTCACATACATAAAAGAAACTTTGTTAAAACTCAAAGCATACATCACACCTCACACAATAATAGTGGGGGACTTCAACACTCCACACTCAGCAATGGACAAATCATGGAAACAGAAACTAAATAGAGATACAATGAAACTAACAGAAGTTATGAACCAAATGGATTTAACTGATGTATATAGAACATTTCACCCTAAAACAAAAGAATATACCCTTTTCTCAGCACATCATGGTACCTTCTCCAAAATAGACCACATAATTGGTCACAAAACAGGCCTCAACAGATAAAAAAAAAGATTGAAAATAATTCCTTGCACCCTATCAGACCACCATGGACTAAGGCTGGTCTTTAATAATGACAAAAACAATGGAAAGCCCACATACACATGGAAACTGAACAACGCTCTACTCAAGGATGACTTGATCAAGAAAGAAAGAAATAAAGAAATTAAAGACTTATTAGAATTTAATGAAAAGGAGGACACCTCATACCAAAACTTGTGGGACTCCATGAAAGCAATACTAAGAGGAAAACGCATAGCTCTAAGTACCTTCAAAAAGAAAATGGAGCGAGCATACACTAACAACTTGACAGCACACCTGAAAGCATTAGAACAAAAAGAAGCAAACATACCTAAGAGGAGTAAACAGCAGGAAATAATCAAACTCAGAGCTCAAATCAACCAACTAGAAACAAAAAGAACTATACAAAATATCAACAAAACCAGGAGCTGGTTCTTTGAGAAAATCAACAAGATAGATAAACCCTTAGCCAGACTAAACAAAGGGCACAGAGACAGTATCCAAATTAATAAAATCAGAACTGAAAAGGGAGACATAACAACAGAAATTGAGGAAATTAAAAAAAAAATCATCAGATCCTACTACAAAGGCTTATACTCAACAAAATTAGAAAATCTGGGTGAAATGGACAATTTTCTAGACAGGTACCAGTTACCAAAATTAAATCAGGAGCAGATAAACAGTCCTATACCCTAAAGAAATACAAGAAGTCATTAAAAGTCTCCCCACCAAAAAAAAATCCAGGACCAGATAGTTTTAGTGCAGAATTCTATCAGACCTTCAAGGAAGACCTAATACCAATTCTCTTCAAGTTATTCCATCGAATAGAAACAGAAGGAACACTACCCAATTCGTTCTATGAAGCTACCATTACGCTCATACCTAAACCACAGAAAGACCCAACAAAGAAAGAGAACTACAGACCAATCTCTCTTATGAATATTGATGCAAAAATACTCAATAAAATTCTCGCAAACCGAATCCAACAACACATCAAAACAATTATCCATCATGATCAAGTAGGCTTTATCCCAGGTATGCAGGGATGGTTCAATATTCGGAAATCCATCAATGTAATCCACTACAAAAATAAACTCAAAGAAAAAAACCACATGGTCATCTCACTAGATGCTGAGAAAGCATTTGACAAAATCATGTTAAAAGTCTTGGAAAGATCAGGAATTCAAGGCCCATACCTAAACATAGTAAAAGCAATATACAGCAAGCCAGCAGCCAACATCAAACTAAATGGAGAGAAACTTGAAGCAATGCCACTAAGATTAGGGACTAGACAAGGCTGCCCACTCTCACCTTACCTGTTTAATATAGTGCTGGAAGTCCTAGCTAGAGCAATTAGACAACAAAAGGAAGTGAAAGGGATACAAATAGAAAAGGAAGAAGTCAAAATTTCACTATTTGCAGATGATATGACAGTATACTTAAGTGACCCTAAAACTTCCACCAGAGAACTCCTAAACCTGATAAATGACTTTACCAAAGTGGCTGGATATAAAATCAACTCAAACAAATCAGTAGCCTTCCTCTATTCAAAGGATAAACAGGCTGAGGAAGAAATTAGGGAAATGACACCCTTCACAATAGCCACAAATAATATAAAATATCTTGGAGTGAATCTAACCAAGCAAGTGAAAGATCTGTATGACAAGAACTTCAAGTCTCTGAAGAAAGAAATCAAAGAAGATCTCTGAAGATGGAAAGATCTGCCATGCTCCTGGATTGGCAGGATTAACTTAGTAAAAATGGCCATCTTGCCAAAAGCAATCTACAGATCCAACACAATCCCCATCAAAATTCCAAATCAATTCTTCATTGAGATAGAAAGAGCAATTTGCAAATTCATTTGGAATAACAAAAAACCCAGGATAGCAAGAACTATTCTCAACAATAAAAGAACTACTGGTGGAATCACCATCCCTGACTTCAAACTGTACTACAGAGCAGTAGTGATAAAAACTGCATGGTATTGGTACAGAGACAGGCAGGAAGATCAGTGGAATAGAATTGAAGATCCAGAAATGAACCTGCACACCTATGGTCACTTGATCTTTGACAAAGGAGCTAAAAACCATCCAGTAGAAAAAGGACAGCATTTTCAACAAATGGTGCTGGCTCAACTGGAGGTCAGCATGTAGAAGAATGCAAATGAATCCATTCTTATCCCCTTGTATTGCAAAGCTCAAGTCCAAGTGGATAAAAGACCTTCACATAAAACCAGATACACTGAAATTAATAGAAGAGAAGGTGGGGAAGACCCTCGAATACCTAGGCACAGGGGAAAAGTTCCTGAAGAGAACACCAATGGCTTATGCTCTAGAGCAAGAATTGACAAATGGGACCTCATCTGTTGTGGATAGCCCTAGCCTCTTGTTGTCATGGTAATTCCACTCCTGGGAGGGGCTGCGAAGGAGTGAATCTTGTGAACCTTCTGTCCAATTGAATTTGTTAAATAAAGACTAGAGCCAGTGATTGGGCAGTAGAAGGGGAGGTGGAGAAAAAGGCTTGGGGGAGGAGTCGGAAGAGCCATTGGGGCAGTTGAGCAGTTGGGCAGTTGGTGGAAGGAAGAAGAAGGAGAAGAACATGACCTAGAAAAACCGCAGGTTGTAAGGGATCTCATAGCTGGGGAATAGAGTAGTCCAATAGTAAGTCTGCCCAATCGAGGCCTGCAGCATACATTTGTAATTAATTGAGTTGTGTTTTCCCTGACTGAACTTGATTGGGTCAGAGATTTACCGCAACATTCATCAAATTGCAAAGCTTCTGTAAGGCAAAGGACACTGTCAATAAGACAAAACAGCAACCAACAGATTGGGAAAAGATCATTACCAATCCTACATCTGATAGAGGGCTAATATGGAATATATACAAAGAATTCAAGAAATTAGACTCCAGACAACAACATAACCCCATTAAAAATGGGGTACAGAGTTAAACAAAGAATTCTCAACTGAGGAGACTCGAATGGCTGAGAAGCACGTTAAGAAATGCTCAACGTCCTCAGTCATCGAGGAAATGCAAATCAAAACAACCCTGAGATACCACCTCACACCAGTCAGAATGGCTAAGATCAAAAAATGAGGTGATAGAACATGCTGGCGAGGATGTGGAGAACGAGGAACACTTCTCCATTGTTGGTGGGGTTTCGAACTGGTACAACCACTCTGGAATTCAGTCTGGCAGTTCCTCAGAAAATTGGACATAGTACTACCTGAGGACCCAGCTATACCACTGTGGGCATATACCCAGAAAATGCTGCAACATATAACAAGGACATATGCTCCACTATGTTCATAGCAGCCTTATTTATAATAGCCAGAAGCTGGAAAGAACCCAAATGTCCTTCAACAGAGGAATGGATACCAAAAATGTGATACATTTATACAATAGTATATTACTCAGCTATTAAAAATAATGAATTCTAGAAATTCTTGGGTAAATGGATGGAACTAGAAAATATCATCCTGAGTAAGGTAACCCAATCACAAAAGAACACACATGGTATTTACTCACTGATAAGTGGATATTAGCCCAAAAGTTGGAAACAACAAAGATTCAACTAACAGACCACATGAAGCTCATGAAGAAGGAAGAACAAGTGTGGATGCCTAAGTCTTACTTAGAAGGAGTAACAAAATACCTAAGGGAGCAAATATGGAGACAAAGTGTGGGACAGAAACTGAAGGAGAGGTTGTATGGAGACCACTCCACATGGGTATTCATCCCATGTGCAGTCACCAAAAGTAGATGCTGATATGGATGACGGAAAGTGCATGCTGACAGCAGCCTGATAAGGCTGTCTCCTTAGAGATCCCCCAGAGTCTGACATACCAGAGGCAGATGCTCACAGCTAACCATTAATCAGACCAAGGGTTCCCAATGGTGAAGTTAGAGAGAAGACTGAAGGAGCCGAAAGGGTTGGTGGCCCCATGAGAAGAGCAACAATACCAACTAACCAGAGCCCCCCAGGGTCTAAACCACCAGCCTAGGAGCACATAGGGAGGGACCCATGACTCCAGCTGTATATGTAGGGGAGGATGGATGGCCTGGTTGGGCATAGGTGGGAGAGGAGATCTTTGGTCCCATGAAGGCTGAACACTGAGTAGGGGGGAATCTGAGAGTTGGGAAGTGGGAGTAGGAGGGAGTAGGTGGGAAGCATGGCCATCTGCAGGTGACATGGTGCTGAAGAAGAAGTTGCGAGTTCTATATTCAGATGAGCAGGCAACAGTGACATACTTCCTCTAAGAAGGCCACACTTAATCCAACAAGGTTATGCCTTTGAATAGTGACAATCGTTACGAGTCTTTGGGGGACTCTATTAGTCAAACTACTACAGGCAAACTGTCTTTAGTTTGATATTTTACCAAATATCTTATTTAATTTATGTACATTACGTGACAGAAAATGTGGCACATTTCATGTGGAAAAAAATTTACATTATAATGCAAACAAAAAGTTTATCTAACTTTTTACCTCTCACAGGTTTTGGAAAATATATTCTAGAAATAACATCTTTTTTTTTGAGTTTAGAAAAGATGTGCTTTGTTCCTGGTCTAATCTTGCTTTGGTAACCATTGCAGTTTGTACACTATCTCTCCAATAGACAGAGAAGCTGCCACTGATAAACTATTATGACTGATTACTAGTGTGTTGATTATATACTAGAAAACACTTGAAAAAATGGATAAGTATATAGACTTATGATACTCTTTGTAATATAGATAAGTAACAAACAAAGACCTTGTGAAACATTAGTTATCCAGCCTCATTCCTCCTGAAAGCAAGTTAAAGGTCACTACATTATTTGTCATTTCATAACACTTCAAAGAGTCACCATCTTTTGAACATCAATAAAGACACTAAGCTTAAATTTGCAACTTTTAAGGAAAATAAATGTTAAACATTATCTTTCATTTCTTGTTAAATCACTTATCCTACCTTACAAATGTTTCCTAACACCCAACCTTCTGAAGTAAAGGGAAGAATTTTCATAAGAAAAACATAAGAGTAAGAACTGAATCATAAATCTAAGGTATTACAAAAGGGTGATAAAAGAAAAAAAAGATAAATATATACATCCTGAGTATCTGACAACTGTAACTAGTTTCAGGAAAATAAGCATTTTAAGTTAATACTATCATTTTTCAATATGGTTCTTTCTTTGTATCAAATCCATTAAATTACATTACAAAAAAATTTACAGGTGTAAAATATCTAATCTCTAAATAGATCAAAATATAAGAAATTAAAATTTCTAAAACTTCTATGATACATTAAAGAAATATCAGTTTAAATTTAGTACACTTACGTTTTCTATTTTGTTTTTTGCAAAGATTGAGCCTGGAGGATAATTCTGTTTCTATTGTTCAACACTCTTGCTGCTTTATTGCCTCTAATTATTTATCAGTTTGAATGTGACTTTAAAAGTATACATACAAAGATGTGGTGGGGAATTAATTGTTTTATTTTGCACATGGCCATTCCAATAAGTGGAGAGTAAAATTGAATTCAAATTCTCGACATAAATATTTAACTAAATCATTTACCATGAAAAGCAACTTTAAGTGAGAGTAACTACCATGCCGTGTCACTAAATTCTCAGTGTATAGATCTACAAAAACAAAACAAAAAAAGAAAGAAAAAAAAAAACCAAAGAGTGTACAATGCTAATGTGTTGGTTGAGGGTAAAATTTTAAGTATTTTCCTTAAATTGCCTCTTTAAAAAAATGTCACAATCTGTAGAGATTTGTACTCACAGTTAAATCTATACAATTTTTAATTACACATCACAGTAATTTTGACTTTTATAACTCTGAAGTATAATAAGAAACTTCAGAATTCTTAAGATAAAAGAGAATTATTGAACCCTTAGGTTTTTCTGCTTGCTCTTATGTGAGTGAATTCTGCTTCTCTTGCTAAATTATAAATACTTCATGGCAAGAACATTGCAGTCTTTTTACATTTTTTCTAATCCCACAGAAAATGCTACAAATTGTAGACCCCTAAACATAAAAATAGAACAAAGCAAAAATGCTAAACACCATGAAACACAATTGAAAAGATTCTGTGAAACAATTTAACAGAGCCAACAGTTAATCCCAAACATGGCAAGTGAAAAACCATGGACACAAATTAATTAAAGTCAAGTTAATTAAAGTAAGCTTTTTTTATTCGTGTACACCAGGTGCCTCCTTCCTCAAGGCTGGATGTTAGAAGTCAGCACTGAATGTGAGACCAGGGGAGAGGATTTCCAAATGGGGGATTTGTGAGGCAAAATGTTGGCATTATAAGTCTAGGAAAACAAATTAATCCTAATGATCACTTGAAACAGAGTTGTGAATGCAAGGGAGGCATAACAAGGTAGTCATAGGTGGTGATATAACCTTGTGAAACAAAAGATGGGCTGCAAGGTGGATATAAGGAACTTTTTGAAACAAATACAGAATTGCATTATTAAAACATGTGGTACAGAATTCTGTGTAGTTAAGGTTACAGGAGGGAATAGTTCAAATTTTTTAAAATAAAAGTTTAATTGTAGACAGAAATAAACCTACTTTGTCTTTATTATAAGATGGAGGCAGGTTGGTTCTTTACTACAGGGAAACTCTTGCATGGAACAATCACCTAATGAGTGAGCAAACAGGCACGTAATGAAATGAAGATGAGAGAAAGAAGCCATCAGTAAATTTTAGAGGTTCTGTTCTCCCTGTTGTGTTCACAAATGTATTTTAAATCAAACAAGTTTGATGCAATCTAATGGAAAGGAGAGAAGGAAGAGGAGAAGGGAAGGAAGGCAAGAGGGTAGAACAGGGTTTCCTACTAGTCTTCTGTCTATTTTAATATATGTATTTTATGATTAGTTGGATATAGTGTTACTCACATAAATATAAATTATAAAAATTGTTAGCAAAAAAGATTGTTTATACATAATAATTTAGTTTGTATAACTACAAAATGTACATATTAACCAATAAGAAATAAAAAAAAAAAATAAATGAAAAGATTACTAGTTATTGTGTTGTGAGGAAATACCACTACATGCAATTAATCACATAAATAGCAAACATTTACACGATCTGTTTGTACATGTGGCTTATTTTATATTGCACACACACACACACACACACACACACACACTCACACACACACACACACTCACACTCACACACACACACACACATACACACACACTCAGAATGTGTCCATGTCAAGCATGAATATCTCACCACAGAGTTTCTTATTTATTTTTAACAGAAAAATATAGACTTCAATATTTATGTGTTTCATTGTAATTAAACTTAGTAGGTAACAAAATCAAACGTATGGCATTGATGGGTTAACTTCTGGGAATAAAGGGAAATTGAAAAGAGTAAGGGGGATAAGAGGTGGCTGAGGTGAGTTTGATAAAAATGCACTATATGTATGAGTAAAATAAAAAAAAAACAAGTATAATTAGAAAAGAATATTCACAATGTTTGGAATAAAGCTTCATTCTGTAAATGAAAACAAATTTAACACATAAAAATCTTATATTATCATGTAAGCAATTTACTAAAGCACAAACACTGTTTTAATCATTAATCTGAAACAATATTATTTATATGTCAGAGAAATAAAATGTTGTAGTAGATACTAATCAATCAGCATTCAGAAGAAATAATGAATCTTAGTAAATTTAAAGTCCAGTTGAAACTGTTTAAGAGACAAATATTTGCAGATTGAAAGATGACTAGAAAGCATCATTTACTGAAAAAAATTCCGCACAGTCACAAAACCTAAATAAGAATAATTAGATAAAACTGATATAAAATGTGATTTTAAAATATTATTGTGAAAAAGATTTAAACAACTGCAGCCCTTAAGAAAAGTACATGAAAAGCAAAAGTGGCAGAGCAAAACATTGATTTTGTTTTATTTTCTATTTTCTGGTAACTTGATTTATTTGACACAACTGAGATTTATTAAATAATTTGTATGTCTGAGTTTCTTTTAAGGGAAATACATTTTCAAAATTACTATCTATATCTGCATCACTTTTAGTTTAAAATTTCTTGTATGTACAGTGTTTCATAGGTATAAAGATTTTTTTCACTGAAAAAAAAATTGTATGAGTTGAATGTTATATATACATGTTTCTCCTGAGACAAGGAGAGTCATCTTCATCACAATCAGTTATTCTTAAGATTCATTAGTATCTTTAGTTGTGTGTGTGTGTGTGTGTGTGTGTGTGTGTGTGTGTGTGTGTTTAATTCTGAAGGTAAGTTCAGATGCCAGTTGATGTCAAAAGGGGCCTTTCAGTTCTGAGATTTGGCTTACAGACAAGTGTGAATGATATAATACAGGTGACTGAAATGAATTCTAATTTCCTAGGAAAGCATAATAATGTCTTAACTACTGAGCCATCAAACTTGAGAAAAATTATAATGTCTGCCTGTCAATATAACAATAAAACCCGGCTATTTCAAAACTAAAAACTAATTTTTTGTTAGTTTTGAAGTGTGAATGATATAATACAGGTGACTGAAATGAATTCTAATTTCCTAGGAAAGCATAATAATGTCTTAACTACTGAGCCATCAAACTTGAGAAAAATTATAATGTCTGCCTGTCAATATAACAATAAAACCCTGCTATTTCAAAACTAAAAACTAATTTTTTTGTTAGTTTTGATGGTTTTATAAATTTTATTAAGGAGAATTATGAAATTTAAGCAAATTATGACTGTTGGAAATAAGCAAAGGAAATGGGAATGTATTCTGAAAACTACCATTTTATTTTCAGATTCTATTTAATCATAAGGAGAAACTAAATTTTAAGGCCTGGGGACACTGGGGACTTTCAATAGGTAAACAGATTCTGTTATAAGAAAATAGTTGTCTGAGTTCAGACATTTTAGGAATGGCTTATAAGGGAGCAGTTGCTCTTTGTTCAGACATCTCAAGGTCAACTTTTCCATCTTGTTGCCAGAGTTAAACTAGGCTCATGTTCCTGGACCCAGGAATCTACTCCTAACCTCATTAGTACAAACTTCTTTGCGTAATCCCTTATGTCAAAATGTGATTGGAAAATGCTTTAGCCTACCCTGCTTTGTGGTTACATCCTTTAAATATTCTATGCCATTTCTTATCAGGTTTATTATAGTTAATATCTAGAGTTTGTTGTGTGTCCATGATAGATCAGTATAATTACAATTATACTTGCTCATGATCATTGATCTGGTCTTTGAATTATGATGGAATCATATGGCATTTAAGTGAATCCCATAACGGTTAGCTGAACATTGGGAAAAGGACAATGAAGAAAAATAAATGAAACAATTTCCAAGAGATGATTCCACGAGTCCTCAAACACACACACACACACACACACACACACACACACACACACACACATGCACACAAACCACACACATTCATAACATTTGACTAAAACACCTTAAACCAGCAAAGGCAGCAAGTAAGAGCACACTGTTAAATGGGGACTCAAATTTCCTTGTACTTTTTAATCTCTGAACACTAGCCTACAGAGTGCTGTGGTTATTGACCTGCACCTGCATACCTAACTCAAAAAACATATTTCTACCAACATTTTGTATCATATACAGTACTGTTTGATCCTCAAAACCTGATTAAGAGCACAGAAGGAATGAAGAAAGAACACACACACAAAGCTGGGGTAAATTGGTCTGTGTAGAGTGGCATGAATTAGCACAACAATGCAGAACCCCAGTGTGTTTACTAGGCACAATACAGTAGAGAGGAGATAGCTTGCCTTGGAAAAATATCTCTGTAGGCAAGCAAAATAATATGCTGTAAACATCCAGGAGGAGGAAGATGTTGTTGCTAGTTTGTACACACAATGGCCATTAGTTTTTAAACATCAGAAGAAGGCTTTGCAAATATTCTAAACTTGACCCCTATGAGAAAGGCTTTTCCAACTTTCTGTGACTCTGAAACATTTGTCCTTAACAAAGCCCCACCACCACCACAATAGATAAAATACTTGCCCTCAGGCCTTCCTTCAACCTCTTATACATCAATGCAAGACTTCCTCTGCTCCCCAGGCATTTACTTGTTTTCAAACGTCTGGTAGCACTAGCCCTAAGAGAAACTTTTTCCAGAAAGCACATCCATGTGCTTTTCAGAGTATAATTTCAGGAACTCTCATGCCAGATATTATTACCACTCTCTGAGAAAAAAAAATCTACTGTTTGCATTTATTTGCTGATTTATTGAGATATACTGTTCCTTTAGAGATCAAAGGCTCTTAGAAATCCTTCATTAGAAAGACCTATTTAGTTCATTTTGATCCTTTTATCCTTAGTCAATTAAAATAAATGAAAGGGAAAACATTGAGGTGTGAGTAAAACTCTAAGACCTCACAATAGATATGTACAGCAAACCTAGTGGAGGATGGCAGATATAAGATAACTGAATAGAGAATACCCACAGGCAATTACAGACTCTAAGGAAAACAAGAGATATGAGTGCAGTCTTAGAATTACTCAACAGATAATACTTGTAAGTAATCACCTACAAAGACAGAGAATTATGCTAAATACTAGTAAAAGAGTTTTTTTTAAATGAAACCAGTTCTTACACTGCCTGCCTGCCTTTCATTATTGAATAAAGTGGAAGATATTCTGAAGATGATAAAGATTACAAGACACAATTTAAATGGAAGTCTCTGATTCTCAATAAGGAACACAGATAGAGAAATTACCATAGAAGTACATCTTTTACAGTATTCATTTCAGAATTTACATTCTGATTAGTTTAAATTTGTCTTGGAATTTGTTTCATTTCATTTCAATTTTTTTTCAAGCATATTCTTTTTTTTTTATTAGATATTTTATTTACACTTCAGATGCCATCCCCATTCCCCCCCCTTAGAAAACCCCTATCCCATGCCCCCTTTTCCTTTTTGCATTTATACATTTTTTAAAATAATGTTAATCATAAGCGTTATAAGTTTGGAATTGTTCAATCAGAGGTGTAACCCACTGACCAACCTAGATATAACAACTATCTTTGATTGGTGGAGATACATGAATATCTGCCTCCCTGTCTCCCCCCTCTTTCTCTCTTTCATCACCTAGCTTCTCCTCTCCTCCTTCTCCTCTTCTTACTCCTTTTCTTCCTCTCAGTACTCCTCCTACCTTAACTCCTCCTACACATCATCCTTCCTGTTAAAATGAAACTTTTCTCTCAAAATACAGTTAGAGCATAATTATGCCAATTTGTACCAGTGAGGTACAAGATAGTCCTAATACCCCATCCATCCTTTTGTTGACTAACCAGCACCTCTGTCATTTATCCTAACTAAAACATTTAGTTCTGAACCTGGCTTTAGGATGAATGTCAGCTGATGACCATCCACTCAAATCTTTTCTCTTATGGTAAATAGCTGTAAGTTTTCAACCCCATCAGAAATCCAGAATGACTGAGTTAACTATAATTGTGGGAAGCACAAAGCATAGCTTCTAAAACTTAGCCAATTTATAGAGACCTCTGAACACCTGAAAAGCCCCTATACTACCGAACGTTGGAGCATCAAATCTTCAGCCTTCTGGCCCAGAATCATCTGACAGACCTTGGTGATGCAGGATTATTAAGGACTGATTACTCTGTCTAGGCAGATATAATCAGTCGACTATTCTGCATGTGTGTTCTTTTCTGGACAGTAATTTGTCTGTAGATGGAGAGAGGCAATTCTTGCCTAGTGGCTGTTACCACACAACTGGAGTAACTCCAGGGATGCTCAATTTCTTCTTAGAATCCACAACAGGAAGCTGTCAGGAGCAGACAGGTCTCTAATCAATATGAACATTAATATATAAATATTTGTAGCGTCAGTTCTATGGACTTCTGATGTTTTGAAAACCAACTATCCATGTAAGGTAACCTGGACTGTTGTCTGTTCACTCCTCTCAGCTATTTCTAAATAAAATATGGGAAACACCCTAACAATAAACTCAAAAATATGAATTTGCTATAGTCCCTTAACTCATAGGTTAAGCGTCCCAAATCAGTTAAAAAGGTTAAAAAAGGGTTGGGTCTAGGCATTGTATTCCTAAATGTGTTATACAGGCACAATGCCCATGAGCGTATCAATATTCATCTTATTTTTATATTAATAAGAGGCTTGTACCAATGAAAACCTTAAATTTGAGATCAAAGTAAATTTTGTGCCATTTAAGAAATTATAACTTCATCTTGATAATAATTATACAGATTTCTACCAATAGGTTATGTCATTTCAATTTTTAAATGTTTTGATTCACTTAGTTCTTAAATGATGAAACTGTTTGGGAAGGACTATAAGATGTGGCCCTGATGAAGGAAGAGTGTTGCTGATGGTGGGCTTTGAGATTTCAAATGACTTGGGATATTCTTGTATCTCTCTTTACTTAAAATTTTTGGGTAAACGTGAGCTCTTGGCTGTTCCTATGCCTTTTCTTAGCCAACATGGACTCTAATGCTCTCAAATTAAACACTTTTTTTCTTTTAAAAAAAAATAAATGTTTTGATTCTTCATAGATAAGGGCAATGTAGAGCAGAAAAAAATTCTGATATTACTGAGATTTAAGCCTCTACCTTTACAAAACATTTCCAATTATTTGGGAACTCTCTGTATCCAGACACTTGACAACCTCAGTCTCCACCCTTTTTGAGCATCTCCTCATTTATAGTGAATATTACAATTATCTAATTTTTGAAAAATTTGCCTACCTATTTGCATATTTTATTTGTCTGTTCTAAGAAGTCTTATTGGGAATCCAACCTGAAAAGGCCAACCAATTCTGTTTTTGAAGCAACCCCATTTTGTGGGAGACCAGCGTGTAAACTCCAATTCAAGGAAGAAAATCACAAAGTTCACCAGAGGAATCATCCTATGATATCCTCTCCCCCACAGCCTCAGCCAAGATACAATAGCAGGATCATGATATATGAAGAAAACCAAAGACATCCTGCAGAGAATAGACAATCTGACTATCCTGTTTATTAGATGATTTTGCTTGTTTTCAGGTCTCCTGAATATTATGCCAGAAATACATTTTTAAATCTATTAATTCGCTGACCCATATAGAAATTCTCCAAGCTTGCTGTAACTACAATAAATACCCTGGGTCCCTAGACTCGGAACTCTAACTCTCACAGGTTGCAATGAAGAGAGTGAGAGACCTTGCTCCTAAGCTAGTAATAAAGACCCTTATAAGTTTACATGGGAATTGGCTTCTTGCTGGCCCTTGGATACCTGCAACTTGGCCATAACAAACCCAAGCAACTAAATATTTATAAATAAATGTGTTGTGGTATGATGTATAAAACTGTTTCTTTCCTTCCTCACCTATCTAAGGCATTCTCTTTTTGGCTTTAGTAAAAATTTGATGGCCAATTAGCTGGACAGAAACTGTAGAAGCTGGGAATTCCTGGGAGGGAGAAAAGAACTCTGGGTAGAAAGAAGGCCCTTTCCTCGGGAGACATGGGAGTAGACAGATTATGATCATAAGCCTGGAAGCTATGTGCATGGATGGGATTAATCAATACAATCATCTTAGATGAGCTAGTTCAGAGTCTGCCCAGCTAAGGCCTAAGGCTTTGAAATATTAAATGGTCACTGTGTGGCTAATTGGGGAAAAGCTGATTAAGGAATAATTGCTGCAGAAATAATTTCCAGCATTAACTAATATACACAGAATATTAATAATCATTTTAATTTACATATGTAAAGTCCATGGAAAATTACCCCCTGACCTTCCCCATTCCCAGAAGGGTGAGGCCACACAGTTCTTGGAAAAACCACAAGATCACTCCCTTTCCAAAAAGGGTGAAGACACATGGTTCCAAGGAAAACCTTGGGTTATCAGATACATGGAGCCTTCTGACAACAGAGAGCTCCCCATTAGAGGGTCCCCCACAGTCCATCAATGCCAACCGACTAGTTTATCACCAAAATCACCTGCCCTGTTCAAACTGTATATATGCTTCTGCCCGAGTGTATTCTGGGCTGCTTCTTCTCCTGCGTGACCAAGCAGTCCCAATGCACTGGACTAATTAATTAAATCATCTTGCGATTGCAGCATTTGCCCTCCGTCATTTGGCTCCACACATATATTTTTCAGGAGTAACCTATACCCTGTATGAAACAAACAACAACTGAAAAGTTTTAATTTTCTCTAAGAAAATCATCTTTTAAATACTTATATCATGTTAAAGAATATTCTTGTATGTGTGTTTTGAATGCTTCTTTTATTTTATTTTGTTCCATTTCAAACTTTTATGTGTCTTTTGGTCCATATGAGTGTATGTAGAGAGTCTGTAACTGTCTGTAGACCCCCCCCCCAAAAAAATGCTTCATGTCTCTTAGAACTAGACATATAAACAATTGTGTAATGGGAACTAAACTCCAGTCTTCTGGAAAATAGGTAGTGCTCTTAAATACAAAGTCATTACTTTCCATGTCCCCTTTAAAATTTGCATTATACAGGCTTTTAGTAAGACATTTTCATTACATTTTATAATCTTTGGGTACCACGCTTGGCTATCATTACCTCTGGCCTCCTATTAGCCCCCTTTGTTCACCAGATAGTTTTGTATGGATTTTCACTCCATATTCTACAGAGAGATAATCACTTATTTGCTGAGCAGAAATGGAGGAAGAATATTATATAGTTTTCTCATTTAATCTACTGTACATTTTCAAACATTTCTTTGTTTTCCCAAGACCTACTTTCAGTACCATTACAAAGTACAGAATATAAATAATTTACCATTATAAATTACATCTAAATTATCATTTTCCTAAAGGAACAAATTATTAACAAGTTAGAACAAAATTTAAGCATTAGAATGTAGTGGCTAAAAAAAAAAAACCAAATATTTAGAGTGTGATGACAAGTTCTGCCTCTCCTCTAGCATAGTCTTGATTTACCCACCAGCTAGGGAAAACAATGAAGAGTGGTTCAGAATGGGTTCCACCTTCTGTGTTTTCTTCCAGAGCATCAGAGCAAATAGATGCTATGGTTCCAGGTTGCTTCTGCGTATGTGTATGAGCCACTGGTACACCAGCCCAGAGAGGTTAGGGAAACGTCTTGAATGGAGGTCTGAAGTCTGCATTTCCCTTCAAGACATGAAATGACTCCTCTGCTTGCCTGACTGCAAGAGGGAACCAGAGTACAGAATGAGCAAGATCCTGCTTCAGTTGAGAGCAAGTTCTTTGGTGGGGGCACCTTCTTCAAAATATTAGTGTTGAAGCTCCTTTAGGTGAAGGTCTTCTTTGAAGATTTTTAATGAGACCATCTTAGATTGTTCATATCGCTTTACTGGAGAAAGTTTGAATGTATACATTTTATCTATGATGAATCAAAGATCATATGTTTTTTTTGGCAAAAGGTGTGAGAATAAGCAGGGAGGGAAGGTCACTGGCTGAAGGCTAAGGCTATAGATGCCTCAAGCATGGAGACGTGGGACAGGCGCTGGGTATGTAACTGACTGCTCATTACTACCTACTTGGAGGTCGAGATTAAGTTTTCCGAAACAGGCATGAAAACAGGGAGGAAATTAGTTCTAATCCTATCTCAAATCTCTGAGATTTCTGGGGTTTGAACATGCTCCAGCTCACCAGTCCCATGTCCTTTTCTCTGTTGTCACAGTCCATGTGCCCTACAGAGTGTCCCTAAGTAAAGGAACTTTTTAAGAGAACAGAGACAAAATTTATGTAGGCAACCACAGTGTACATTTTTTTTAAAAAATTGTTTAATTCAATCATTTAACTAATGTTTAAAAGACAGTCCAATGGCAAATAGCTCAACAGAATTAATCATTGCTGTTTTTCTTGACCCATTATACCACAATGGTTTAAGGTGGTAAAAAGAATAAGGTTTCTTTCTTTCTATCTATCTATCTATGTATCTATCTATCTATCTATCTATCTATCTATCTTTCTTTCTTTCTTTCTTTCTATCTATGTATCTATCTATCTATCAATTTATCTATCTATTTATTTGAAATTACAGATTTTATTTCTATCCCAGTACACCTTCCAACTGTTCAACATCCCATACCACCTCTCTGCCCCCAGTATTCTTGAGGATGTCCCCACCCCACACCCCACCAGACCTCTAAACTCCCTGGGGACTTCAGTCTCTTGAGGTTTAAGTGCATTTCCTCTGACTAAACCCAGACCCAGCATTCATCTGCTGTATATGTGTTGGGAGTCTCATATCAGCTGGTGTATGCTGAATGGTTAGTGGTCCAGTGTTTAAGAGATCTCTGGGGTCCATGTTAATTGAGACTGCTGATCCTCCTACAGGTTCACCCTCCTCCTCAGCTTCTTCCAGCATTTCCCTAATTCAACCACAGGGGTCAGCAGCTTCTGTCCTTTGATTGGGTGCAAATATCTGCATCTGACCCTTTCAGCTGCTTGTAGGTCTTTTGGAGGGCAGTCGTGATAGGTCCCTTTTTGTGAGCATTCCATAGCCTCAGTAATAGTGTCAGGCCTTGAGACCTCCCCTTGAGCTGGATCCCACTGTCGGCCTGTTGCTGGACCTTCTTTTCCTCGGGCTCCTCTCCAGTTCTATCCCTGTAGCTCTTTTTGACAGGAACAATTATGAGTCAGAGTTTTGACTGTGGGATGGCAACCTATCCCTCAATTGATGCCCTGACTTTTTGCTGGAGGTGAGCTCTACAAGTTCCCTCTCCTGATTGTAGGGCATCTCACCTAAGGTCTCTCCTTCTGATTCCTGAGAGTATCTCACTTTCCTGGGTCTCTGGTAAGTCTGGAAGGTCCCCCAAACCTTCTACCTCCCAAGATTGCCTGTTTCTGCTGGCCCTCAGGGCTTCAGTCCTTCCCCCACTCTCACACCCATCCCCTGCACAATACTACATGCTGTTACCTGCACGAGCCTTCCTCATCCACTTTCCCTCCAATATTCCTCCCTCCCTCTCTCCCTCCCCCCTTGTGATTGCTTTCTTCTCCCTCCCCAGTGGAGCTGAGGCATCCTTATTTGGGCCCTTCAGCTTGTTGAGCTTTTTGAGTTCTGTGGACTGTATCTTGGGTATTCTGTACATTTTGGGGGCAAATATCCACTTATTAGTGAGTACATAGCATGCATGTCTTTTTGAGTCTGAGTTACCTCACTCAGGATGATATTTTCTAGTCCCATCCATTTGCCTGCAAAACACAGTACATTCTCATACCTAATAGCTGAGTAGTATTTCATTGTGTAAATGAACCACATTTTCTGTACTCATTCATCCACTGTGGGACATTTGAGTTGTTTGCAGCTTCTGGCTATCACAAACAAGGCCACTATGAACATACTGGAGCACATGCCCCTATGGCATGTTGGGGCAGCTTTTGGGTATATTTCCAAGAGTGGTATTGCTGGGTCTTCAGGTAGCTCTATTTCCAATTTTCTAAGGAATCTCCAGATTGATTGCCAGAGAAGTAGTACCAGTTTGCAATCCCACAAGCAATGGAGGAGTATTCCTCCGTTTCATCTAGATTTTCCAGTTTTGTTAATATAGGGGTTTTGTAGTAGTAGTAGTAGTAGTAGTAGAATCTGATGATTTTTTTTAAACTTCCTCCATTTCTGTTGTTATGTCTTCCTTTTTATTTCTGAGTTTGTTAATTTGGATACAGCCTCTGAGCCTTTTAGGTAGTTTGCTTGAGGTTTATCTATCTTGATAATACTCTCAAAGAACCAGCTGTTGCTTTTGTTGGTTCTTTGTATTCTTCTCTTTGTTTCTATTTGGTTGATTTCATCCCAGAGTTTGACTATTTCCTGTCTTCTACTCCTCTGTGGCTCTGTGTGGTTTCTGTTTTAATGACCTATACATTGTTGAGGTGAGAATGGGGTGTTAAAGTCTCCCAATATTATTGTGTGGGTTTCAGTGTGTGTTTTGAGCTTTAGTAAAGCTTCTTATATGAATGTTGGTGCCCTTGCATTTGGGGCATAGATGTTCAGAATTGAGACTTTCTCTTGGTGCATTTTCCATTTGATAAATTTTAAGTGTCATTTCTCATCATGCTTGATAACTTTTGGTTGAAAGTCTATTTTATTGGATATTAGGGTGGCAACAACAGCTTGTTTCCTGGGACCATTTGCTTGGAAGAACTTTTTTCCATCCTTTTACTCTGAGATAGTGGCTGTTTTTGTTATTGGAAGTGTGTTTCTTGTATGCAGCAAAATGCTGGATCTTGTTTGTGTATCTAGTCTGTTAGCTTATGTCTTTTTTACAGATGAGTTGAGTCCATTCATATTGAGAGATATTAAAAAGAGATAACTGTTGGTTCCTAATATGTTCGTTTGTGTAGGTGGCTTTATGTGCTTATGGTTCTCTCCTTTCGGCTTTGTTGTGAGATGCTTAATATCTTGTCTTTTCTTTGGTGTAGGTACCTTACTTTTGTTGAAGTTTTCCTTCTAGGATCCTCTGTAAGGATGGATTGGTAAATAGATACTGTTTGAACTTGGTTTTGTCCTGAAATATTTTGTTTTCTCCATCATGAGAGTTTTGCTGAGTATAGTAGGTTTGGCTGGCATTTGTGTTCTCTTAGTCTGTATGACCTCTGACCAGGATCTTCTGTCTTTCACAGTCTCTGTTGAGAAGTCTGGTGTAATTATGATAAGTCTACCTTTGCTTGTTACTTGGTCTTTTTCTCTTGCAGCTTTTAATATTATTTCTCTGTTCTATGCATTCAGTGTTTTAACTATTACGTGATGAGAGGTTTTTTTTTTTTTTGGTCCAATTTATTTGGTGTTCTATAGGCTCTTGTACCTTTATGACAATCTCTTTCTTTAGGTTGGGAAGTTTTCTATAATTTTGTTGAAGACATTTACAGGTCCTTTGAGCTGGGAATCTTTGTTCTCCTCTATTCCAATTATTCTTTGATTTGGTCTTTTCATTGTGTCTTGAATTTCCTGGGTTAGGAATTTTTTATGTTTTGAATTTTCTTTTACAATTTTGTCAATCTCTAAGGTAAGTTTTCTTTTTAAAGTACAAGACAGATAGTACATATTTTAGGCACCACAGTGACAGTGTCTGTTTTCATTTAATTCTGCTTCAATATCATGGATGCAGTATAGAAAACATACCACATGCTCTATCAAGATTATTTTCAAATAAAATTTTATGAGACAGGCAGCTGCCAATGTTTTTTGTCATTCAGGATATTGTTTTTTAATTGCTGGTTAAGAACTGTACAGTGTTACATGAAGCTGTTTATTATCTGTCAGGGGCAGCCCTGCTTATACACTGAAGGCCTAGAATCAGCCATGGGCCTGACATAAATGCCTGCTAATACAAAGTTTTGGGTCTCTGTGGAAAACACCGAAACAGATATTGTAAACAAGCAGCTTTGATGAAAAGTTACCAAGCCTAAATTGTCATAGACCTTGTAGATAGGTAGGTAGCCTGGGTGGATAGTACCAACTTAGATAAGGACAAGTGAATCATAGACGGAGTCACAGTGATCTGTCCCCTTAACCTTCACCCAGCTGACACTCTGTTCTGGAAGATATCTGTACTCCCCCTGAACACCTACACTCCTGCGTCAGCCCCTTCCCCACATCCTGCCTTTTTGTGAATATAACCCCTGTGTGAAAAAGTAAAAATTATAGTTTGATCAGCCTACAGACAAGCCGTGATTCTTTGTGTTTGCCTGTCCCCCATCTTCTCTTTCAGGTGATCTCCCTGGCTCCCTGTTTAATGCCCTGCTGGCAAGGACAATTATCTTTGGTTTAGTATTAAATCCAACAAATTATGTTTTGATAGGTATTGAATTTGACTGGCAGGGGACAATTCTATTCAGGCCTCATGAACCCTTCCTTATAATCCAAATGATATCAACGAATAATTATTTTCTTAATAATTGTTTTTTTATATTTCTAATATGAATATAAATCTAAACTTTATATACTTGAATTAATATAAATAAATAGTATTCAAATTTTTTCTTTGATAATATGCATATATACAATTGAAATGATTATATTTTGATATTTTAAATCTCTCAATTTTATTCAATAGTGTACACAACTTTTTTTGAAATGTATAATATAAGAATTTTTTCAAATGTATAATATGAAAATATACACTCCAACCTGTACAGGTCCCTGCAGGTTGTTCCACTTCCTCAAAGTTTCTAGCATTATTGAGTGTCTACACATGCTGGAATGAGCTTTAGTGCTGCAGCTGTCTTTGAATCATTCCTGTGTCTATAAGGATCCCCTTTTCCCTAATCCTATAATAAAACTGTCATTCATCAAGTTCAACTTTGGTAGTATAAGCAAAATTCATATACTTAAATTATTTTATTTTATGGGTTTAGGGTTTTAGCCTACATGTAAGACTGTATAACATGTGGATGTCTGATGCACACAGAGGCCAGAAGAGAGCTTCTGATCCCCTGAAACTAGAGAAACAAAGTGCTGTGAAATACAGTATAAGTGTTGGTAATCAAATCCAAGGCCTCTGGAAGAGTAGCCAGCGTTTTTAACTATTTCACAATCTTTCTCCAGCCTATACATGTATGCATTTATCAATCCCAAGAGTCTCCTTATTCCAGTTGAACATTTTTTTAACTTTCCCCCCCCCCAAAAAAGTGCCAGGCAGGAGAAATGGTCACAGAAATAGAAATTCTTTGGTGTTTTGACAGAAAGTTCTAATATTCATAAAGAGACTCAATAAGGCAACTCAACAGGAGGAAAAGAGTCCCAATAGCAGCTAAAAGAGTCAGTAAAGGGCTCCCAATGTTAGGAGTCCTACAAAAACACAAAGCTCACAGTCATAACGTATAAGCAGAGAAGTTGGTAAAGACAGTTGCTGGTTGCTTAATTGATTTGGAGGGCCATGTTCTATGATCCTCCATCTTCCCTGACTCCTCCTGTTAGTATTATGCAGCAAAAACATACCTTGGATAATACAGTATAATGTATAAAAAATAGATCATATCATCTTAGACAAGGGCGTTATTTTGTGAAGAGGAAGAATCAAAGACCATCTCAGAGTGGGGACATTGGAGGTTGGGGAGCAGACAGAAAGACTGACAGTGACAGAGAAATTGGGAAATAGACAGAACAAAAGAGAAACGAAGAGCTATAATGGCCAGAGAGACCTTTTAAAGAGTACCGATGTCTCACAGAAAAATACACAGCTCAGAACTACAGTGGAAATGCATTCTGCCTGGCAGAGGTGAGTGATGAAAGAAACTGCTAGAGGTGAAGTGCAGGCTGGTAGAGCACCTGATTTGTAGCACCTACAATCTTTCCTCCCTGTTTTAGTGTTTCTACTGCTGTGAGGAGACACCATGACCATAGCAACTCTTAGAAAAGTAAACATTTTAATGGTGGATGTCATATATTTCAGAGGTTCTGTACATTAGCATCACAATGGGAAGCATCCTGGCATGCAGGCAGACAAAGTGCTGAAAAGCTATTAGAGAGTTCTAAGGCAGCAGAAAGAGACGGTGAGCCATTAGGAAAGATTTGAGTTTCTAAATCTTCAAAGCCCCAGTGACACATTTCATCCAATAATTACATATGTTCTGCTATATTCCTGTGGGAAGTATTTTTATTTAAACCACCATAATGATCCTCTTCTATGAGGTTCCCTAAGCTCTACTGGGGACCAAATGGAGATTGGAAACTTCCAATTTAGATTCTCAGCATAATGTCTGGAAGTGGGTTTCTCCATTTGAAGTTGAGTACTGTTCTCTCAATGTCTGTAAAAATTGTGATGGAATAATAATGGGGATTGCACTGGATATATAGATTGCTTTTGGTAAGATGGCCATTGATAGTATGTTAATTCTGTCAATCAATGAGTATGAAAGATCTTTCCATCTTCTGATATCTCCATTAATTTATTTCTTCAAAGTCCTGAACTTATAGTTATATAAGTCTTCACTTGCTTGATTAGTGTTACCTCACATATTTTATACTATTTGTTGCTATTTTAAAGTGTATTGTTTACATGATTTCTTTCTCAGACATTTTTTTGTTTGTATATAGCAGTACTGATTATTTTGAGTTAATCTTGTATCTAGCCACTTCAATGAAATTTTTATCAACTCTAGGAGTTCCCAGGAGGAATTTTTGGAATCACTTTCTTATTATACTATTATATCATCTGCAATAGTGATGCTTTGACATCTTTCTTTCCAACTTGTATCCCCTTGAACTTCTTCAGTTATCTTCTCTAGCTGGAATGTCAAGTATTATATCGGATAAATATGCAGAGAATGGACATTCTTGTTTTGTTACTGACTTTAGAGAAATTTCTTTGAATTTCTCTCCATTTGATTTTGGGCATAGATTTGCTGTGAATTAATTTTATTGCATGTAGGCATGTCTAATGAGAATCATAGGAATCAGGTGAGGGAGAAGTGATGAAGGGAGAGAGTGCAGGAAGAGACAACTGGAATTGGAGTTCATTTCACGATGTTTAGAAACTGAGTGCAATGGAAACTCCCCGGAATCTATGAGGGTGACCCTTTAATGATAACTCTTAATAACAAGAAATACAGAGCCTGAACCAGTCATCTTCTGAGACCAGGCAAAGCTTCCAGTAGACACTAACTCAACCACAAAACCTTTCACTTACAAGTCTTCCTGTCTGCAAGATTGTTTAGTTAAAGATGACACAAAACTTGTGAGAGTGGTCAACCAATAACTGGTCCAATTTGAGACCTATGCCATGGGAGGGAGCCCATGTCTGACACTGCTTAGAGGCCAGGAACCAGAAGCTAGATAGCCTAGAGACTTAGAATAGAATAAAACACAACTGACACGAGAAATCAATAAAATGATTCCTAATGATATTCTGCTATATTTATAGATCAGAGGTTAACATAATCATTATCAAAGAGGTGTCATCCAGCAACTGATAGGAGAAGATTCAGAGACCCACAGACAGACTTTAG
This sequence comes from Arvicanthis niloticus, assembly GCF_011762505.2. Lineage (NCBI taxonomy): Eukaryota > Metazoa > Chordata > Mammalia > Rodentia > Muridae > Arvicanthis > Arvicanthis niloticus. The sequence goes on along the minus strand of NC_047667.1, from coordinate 68,450,873 downwards.
GAGCAGCTCAGGAAATCTTGTGAAAGAAGGGAAGGAAGAATTGTAGGAGCCGTAAGGTTCAATGATACCACAAAAATATGGCCCAGAGAATCAACTTACCTAGGTTTATAAGGACTCAAAGGGTCTTAACAGACAATCAGGGACCCTGTGTTGGTCTGACCTAGATTCTTTCATATATTATTGTTGTATAGCTAGATATTTTTTTTTTTTTTTGGAATTCCAAACCTTAAGTGGTAGGCTGTTTCTGACTCATTGCCTGATTTTGGGACCTTTTTCCTCCTACTAGGTTTGCTTGTCAAGCATTGATATAAGGGTATGCCCCTAGTCTAATTATGAATTTTACTGCCATGTTTGGTTGATATTTCTGGGAGTCCTGACACTTCATTTATCAAAGTGCAGGAGTAGATCTAAGGGAGGAGGGGAGATGTGTGTGTCAGGGAAAGTGGGAGGAGAGCAGGGAGGAGAAACTGCAGTTAGGATGTAACATATGAGATAAGAATATATGAACAAACAAACAAATAAATAGGAAATCAAAAGAAAGAAATTTCTGTACCTGGAAGCAGCTGTGTTTGTTACATGTGTGCTAGTATGTGACAACAAAAAGAGAAACTAAGTCTAGAGTCAGTGTTTTAACCTATGAACATCTGAATGGTTAGCAGTCCAATATTCTCTCTTACTGAATCTGGAACCAGGATCCTTGGATAGGGAGCTAGTGTTACAGGCTGCAATGGCTCCCAGGACTGGGAGTGTCTTAGCATTTTATTTCTGTGAACAAACAACATGACCATGGCAACTCCTATAAGGACAACATTTAATTGGGCCTGGCTTACAGGATCAGAGGCTCAGACCATTATCATCAAGGTGGGAACTTGGCAGCATTCAGGTAGGTTTGGTACAGGAGGAGCTGAGAGGTTTACGTCTTCATCTGAAGCCGTTAGCAGAATACTGGCTTCCAGCAGCTAAGATGAATGACCTATAGGCCACACTCACAGTAACACACCTACTCAAATAACTCCATAGCTACTCCAACAGTACCATAACTTCTAATAGTCCCACTTCCTGGGCCAAGCACATAAAAACCATCACATTCTACTCCCTAGCCTCCATAGGCTTGTTCAAACGTGTGAGTCTATAAAGCCCATACTTACACATAGCATAACGCAAAATACATTTAATCCAACTCCAAAGGTTTCCATAGTCTATAGCAGTCTAAACAATGTTAAATCTTCAAAGTTCAAAGTCTCTTCTGAGATTCATCCAATCACTAAACTGTAAAGCCCAAAGCAAGACAGGAAAGCAGCTGGGCAAACTCCAAACTCTGCATCTCCATGTCTGATGTCAAAGCAGTCTTCAGATCTCCAACTCCTTTTTCTTCTTTGTTGACTGCAACATACTTCTTTCTCCTGGGCTGCTTCGACTCCCTGTTAGGAGATTTCCTCAGCAGTTAGACCACAGTTCTTGCATCTTGAACATCTTGGAGTCTCCAAGGAAATGTCAATGTTATAGCTTCTTGTTTCATATCTGGGATTCACACATGATCTTCTTGAGTCCTCCAAAGGGCTGGCATCTCTTCTCCAGCTCTGCCCTCTGTAGCACTCTAAGCTCAGGCTGATCCACTCGACTAATGCAGCTGTTCCTGGAGATCATCCATGGTATTTGCATCTCTAATATGCTGGGGTCTTCTGCTGCAACTAGGTTTTACCAAAATAGCCTCTCATAAGATCTCTTCATAGTGCCAAGCCTCAACACCTTTGCATGACCCCTTCAGTCCTGGGCTATCAACTGCAGCTGAGGCTGCAACTTCAGCAATGGCCTTCCATGGCCTCTGACAGTGCCAAGCCTTGGCTGCTCTTCATGACCCCTTCATACCTTCAAAACGAATTTCACCTGGGAGACTCTTTCAAATTACCAAGTACAGCTGCAGCATGCAGTACAACTTTGGCTATCTCTATAACACAGCTTCTTTGTGTTTTCAGGAAATCTAAGACCCCTATGAATGGAGGACCTCATCCAAGCTTCAGGAATTTGCAGCCACCCAATAACTCACAAGACACCAAACTCAATGAAATCAGCAAGAGGTATATTTCCATCAGCATGCTGAGGTCAAGACCCATGACACAGGCAGGGGCAGTGGGGTCTGACCCCAGGCTTTGGAGGCAGAAAAAATTTGAAGGCAAAAGCCACAAGGAAAAAACCACAACCCAGGGGGAAAAATCACAACCCAGGGGGAGTGAAGGGGGGTTATTGGAGAGCACCTGTGGAAAGTCTCAGCCAATTATTCAGTTTGTGACAGGATCCAAGGAACAATCATGGGGAACATTTTGTGTAGGCTATTCTCAAGAGCCTATTTGTATTCAACCATCTATCTTGTGGTCAGCCAAGTTCCTGAAACACAGAGCTCACAACCAAGCTGACCTGTACTCTTGGTTCTGCTTAGCCTGCTAGGAGGTTTTGAAAATTTTTAACCCTTTCAGAAACACTTCCCAGAAGATCTCACCTCAGTGTTGCTGGTCTCTTCTTAATCACTGCTAAATTCTTAGCTCCAGCTAACCAGCTTTAATTGTTCCACTCATCCCTTCTATTTTTCACTCTAAAGCCAGTGACACATACGCTGAAGCTGCCGAGTTCTGCTGCTTGCAGGAGCTGGAACATGGCCCCTTGTTCTATTATGTTCATTATCACTAGCTTTCCAACTCCTTCACTGCCTAAGCTGGGCTGTCCTGGATCCTGCTCTATAGATTGACTTTGAACTGAGAGATCTGCATGCTTGTCTCCTGGAATTGAAACTCTTCTTCACTCACAACTTGCTCAGTTCCAGGCTGGCCTTGAACTCAAGAGATCTGCTTGACCTTATCTCCTGGAATTAAAGGTGTGTACCACCAAGCCTGTATCTAAATTTAGCTGGGTAGGATCTTGCCCCAAAGTCTCACTGCCTTAATCTGCTATCTCCTGGAACACAGAATCCAGCTTCATTTCACTTCATGGTGTCCATTTAATACTCGAACCATATATGTTATATTTTTCCTTTCTGAGTTTGCTAGGCTTGTTCACAATTCTCTTCATGAGACTTAACCAGGAAAAAAAGTCTCTGCTGGGCTTTTTTTGAGACTTCCTTTGTCAATACAATTAATACAAATCTCTTCATCTTATCCTCAGGTCAACTTTTTAGACAAGGAGAAGGAGAGAGAGAGAGATTATACTTGCAGTTTCTGGACCAATAAGCTGTCTGTTGGGCTAAAACACTCATCTAGGCATCCTTTCTTCTTACCACTTCAAATTATAATGTAGTACTTAATCCAAGAATATGCAATCGTTCTTTGGAATCAAGAGATAACTAATGGCAAGTATTTCATAGAACAATCATCCCATAAATCACCTATCCAAGATACCATACAGTTTCAAGTCAGTTATAGACAGAGGTTTTAGTTCTATATCCTCCACTGGCAAGATATATGTGTCTGCCACCAGCTTTCTCAGATCACTTTCAATCCTCTGCCAACTGTACAGCAGAAGACAACCACTAGATTGCTAGCCTTTGTGGTTGGGTTCAGGGTGGTGAGGCAATGCTTGAGAACAAGGGATAGAGGAGCAGTTGTTAGAAACATATCCCAGGTGTCAAGGATGCTGCAAACAGTAGTTTATGAACATTCTCTCTTGTGTCATTTGTTATGTAAAATTATTCTTGGCAAGATGAGAAAAAAATGTCTACTCACTCAGATAGAGTCTAATCACTAGCAATAGATCAAAGGACATATACTACTAAAGTTGAACTTGGTGAACCAATGAATTTCTTTGTGATTATTCATGAGAATATGGGTGAAGAATTAATTACAGGAACATAAATAATGTAAAAGCAATTGCATTGCCAAAGCTTTTTCTAATATTGTTTATACCTCACAAAATCTTGAAACATTGCAAAATGTACAGCCAATCTCAATTTCAACTGCCAATTTATTCAGTTTAGAATCTCTCAGAACTTGGGCCTCTGGACATGCCTATAAGGAATAATCTTGATTAGTCTAACTGAAGTACACATATTTATATAATAAGAATGACACTATTATCTGGGCTAAGATTCTGGGCTGTATCAAAGGAAGAATACAAGTAAGCATTGGCATTACTCACTCTCTGCTTCTTAATTATGTCAGCAGCCATTGTAATCTTCTTCTGCCTCAACATTCCCACTATTATGCGCTGTACCCTGCAACTGTGCACTGAAATAAATTCCTTTATAACTTAATTTGGTGAGGGAATTTTATCTCAGTAGTAAATAAGTAAAACAAGCATAGGCCAATAAAGCTGGTGCTGAGTCTGATATCAGTACTCAAGAATAGAACATCAAAGAAATAAATCATAAAATTCTTTAAAAGGGATAGGTGTACACAATTTTACTGAAAACTGCAACATTTGAAGACAAAGTGTATAAATAAGAAATCACCTAAGTGACTCAGTAGTTTGACGTAATCTGAGTGAACCTTTCTAGGTTTCTTCCAAGAACAAGAAAATCAGATTGTCATTAGACTTCTAACAACATTTTATTAGTCCAGCATGAAACCTTAAAAATGAAAATAAATTGCAAAGAAAATGTAGTTTTTTTTAGACATCCATAAGAACATATCAGATAAAGGAAATGAAAGTCAGCTATGGATACTGAGCAACATTCTTATAAAGAGTCTTCCTGAGAGATGGATTCGACCACAATTTATACAACCAAGAGTCATTGGAAACTATACAATGTCTACTTTGTCTGGTTCAAAAAAATCAGAAAGGACCTGATAGAAATTTTATTATTTGCCTTGAGGCAGTGCAAATCAATTCTCACATTCTATTATTAAGAACTTAGTCACATGGCTTCAGAGTCTTGTAAAAAGAATAGAGCCTATGTCTGGCTAAAATTCTATTACTTTAAGATAAATGGAAATACATATTTTATGAGGTTCCAATACCCTAATCTTCATAAATATGTGACAGTTTTCTTTGTCACCTTATCAGTGTTTGGTTTATATACTTCAGGCAATTGTGTAATATACACGTGCATGTTTGAACTTTAAAGGTCTAGTTAACCTGACATGATGTCATTTACATTTTATCTGTGAAAAATATATGAATCATTAAAATACAATCAAAAAACCTGAATTTTATATATTAAAGTCAAATTATTTATGCTCACCCACATTATAAAATACATTTCAAAATTACCCTTAAGAACATTCCTTTTTATACTTTAGTTTAATTCAAAATAAAATACAAAGGTAATTCTTAATTATCAAGAAAAGCTTTTAAGCTATTTATTTATTTATTTATTTATTAACATAATTGTTGTTTATGGGTATGTACCTGCATCATAGAGTACGTATGTGCACCGCATTCATGAAAGTAATCACAGTAGTCATGAGTATTTAAAATTTGATTAGACAGTTGTTACCTACTTGGCATGAGTTTTTAGAATAAAAACTGGGTACTCTGCAAAGGAATCAAGCTTTCTTTTTTAATATTTTTCATTATTTATGTAATGTATATATGTACAGTGTAGCTGTCTTCAGACACACCAGAAGAATGATACCATTTCAGATGGTTTTATGCTACCATGTGTTAATTAAACTCAGGACTTCTAGTAGAGCAGTCAATGCTCTTAACCACTTACTCATCTTTCCAGCCCTGGAACAAGACTTCTTAACTATTAAGTAATCTGTCTAGTCTGAATATATAATTTTATTTTTATGTATCTGCTAATATATGTTGCGGAACTTACTGCCCCACACTTGGGGACCAAAATGTTGTGGACCTCTCTGTCAATGTTGGAACCCGCACTGCCAAAAGCCTTGAGGGCTAAATTGTTAGAGCCTGCACTGCCCCAAGCTGCTCTGGTAGAACAGAGACTAGACAGAGTGTGATTCAATCCCGTTTATTCTTCAGTCTCTCTTCCTAGTCCAAGTCCCAAATCGTGAGATCCTAGTCCCTAGTTCCTAGTCCCTAGTGCCTCCAAGTTCCAAGTTCCAAGTTCTAGTCTCAAGTCTCATCCAAGTACAAGTGTCTAATCCAAGTGTCTAATTCCTAGTTGCCTGTCTCAAGTCTCAAGTGCCTACTACTAATTTCAAGTTCTTCTTCCAAGTGCCAAGTGCCTAATACCTAATAATAATCTCTTCTGTCTGCCTCTTGCCTTTTATATGTCTCACTTCTAAGCCACGCCCTTAGATCTTATTTCTAAATCTGATCTTAAGCCACACACCTTTAAGTCTCACACACCCAAGGAAAAATCTTGGATATCTAAAACAAGATGTTATCAGAGTGTGCTCAGCTGTTGTAGGCTATTGTAATCAAGTCTCTTGTCAGGGTATATGGCTCAAGATGGCTGCAAAGATGATAGCCACCTTCTGTTGGCTCCCCACAAGTATAAAAATATTTTATAATACTTTCTAGAAAACATATCTAGAAATCATATTTATAGAAACATTCTGAAATAATTGTATTAAGTAAACATATTGCTTGATAAAAATTTTATACTATAAGTAAAAACATTATAAATTATACTTATATCTTTAAATCAAAGGGACCTTCCACTAGTTCTCTGAGGATATATTCATGTTTTACTGTGCTTAGATGAAAACTGTTTAATCATTTTAGAAATAAGCTTACATTTCTGGAAATAACATACATTTAGTTTTTAATGAATTCTGATTAATGCATAGTTTTCAAATATTTGACTAGTGGTTTAAAAAATGATCATAAATAGAATAATTATTCTATAATCATATTTTTAATGATTTCTTCCTGCAATGACATTTGCAAATAATGTCAAAAGTACTAATTTGTTAGAAGAAATTAGTAATGGTTCTTAATTGCCTATATATTAATCCTATCTCAAATTTCTATACTGATTAAAAAATATTACAGAAATTGTATTTTAAAGTTCAAGCTGTTTCATTAGTAGAGAAGAAATTTCTTCTCCTATGCACAATAAAACATAATTCACCTCCTTTTAAAGATGAACAAATATCATAGGATTTATCTTTATATTTCATACATATGATCAATGATTAATACTGTATTTCCTCTATAGCCTGCAGTTGTATTTAGAATTCAAAATTGTTTGTATTAAAATAATACATTATTTTCACCCTTTAATTTTAAACTTGTCTAAATAATTTTCTAATAATTTGAATTTTTAGAATATTCTTTACATGATTTCTTGTTACTTTAGTGATAACTACATTTTTATTTACCTCACATAAATTTTATTTATAATGTTATATCATGGCAACATAACTGAGAAAAAGGTAAAACTAATTCCTTTAGTCTATGGTCACCACTATAACATGTTTTCAATTACTGTGTTATGTATTTGTTATTGCTGAATTGGCATAAATTAAAAATTTACTAAATAAAACAAACATATCAAAGCACATCAAACTTCTTTCAAGACAGATTATTGCAGATAATATAAAAGACTACTAAACAAGTTACTATAGACTTTTCTACAAGAATATTCTCAAATAATCTAAACTTAATTTATAAATAAAAAACAAAGCAAAAATATGGTAGTGTTGGCCGTGATTGGTAGCATTATGGATAAGCCAGCCATGGAAGCATGAGAACAAAATAGCTGGTTCAGTCCCACACCTGTATCTCATCAGAGCACAGGACCTGCCCTTCACCTCAGCAGCACAACAGAGATGACCCTGCTCACCTGGACATGAGAGCAGAAGACTGGCTCTGCCTCCAAAAACTCAGAGATAATCCTAAATAAAATAATATATAAGACATAATGTTTATTTTCAGGTAAATTTTTGCAATAATTTTTTTCTTTGTTATAGAACCTCAGTGCTCCATATGAATGCAGTTCATGCAGCCATTTCAATGGTAATACTCTTTCATCAGAGATTACTACTCTGAAAATAACAAATAATATATGTTATAGGGTAGAATTTTGTTAAACCTTGACCAAATGAACTCATAAACCATAGGTACTGTTGCACTTTAACATAGTTATTGTCATTTGATGGAATTGGAAAGAATTTCTTCTAAAATTTTGGTATTGTAAGAAGTGTGGTCAATGTGCCTATTACACACTCTATTCTACATATAGTCATTAACCTTGTGTTCTTTCACTTACAGTTCAGAATGTCTGATTCATCTTGACCCAGTCTCTGTGCAGCCCAACCAGAACTTCAAAGCAAAGGTACTAGCATCCAGAAGCTAGTCTTAGGTAACTTCACCTCAGTACAAGTGCTGTAGTTTCAGACATTACTTGGACAGTCAGTGAGTTCAAGAAGGAAAAAAAAAAAAGAATCTGGGAGTCTCATTTGTCATTATTTGTGGACCTAACCTAGTTGTGGCAGAATTGAGTAATTATCATGGTTTTTAAAGACATGCTGTGCATCAACATAGGGATGAAGAAGAAATGGGAATTCCTTTGCTTCAATAAAACATTCTTTAGGAATATGGGTTTTCCAGCAAGCCAGCAGTGGTGCAGTGGCTTAGGTGCCAGCCTGCAAAGGGTGAGCCTGTGCCTTTTGTTCTCTCTCTCTACCGGTTTGAATCCCTCTTTCCCCGTGTGACTCTGCCCCAGTCTCATGGGGAAAAAAAGTTAAAGGAATATGGATTTTCAACACATCAGTGGAAACACTTTATAAACAAAATTGTGATTTTTTTTCATCATTAGATATAAACCTTGATCCTTGGAGCTCTCAGAGATGAAATCACCAACCAAAGAACATGCACAAGCTGAACCTAGGCCTCCCTGAACACACATAGCAGATGTGCAACTTGATCTTCATGTGGGTCCTGAACAACTGGAACAAGGGATATCCCAAAAGCTGTTGCCTCTATGTGGGATATGTTCTTCGAGCTGGGCTGCCTTGTCTGGCCTCAGAGTGAGAAAGGCCTAGCCTTGCAGAGACTTGAGGTGTCAGGGTAGGGGGATACTGAAGGGGCCCCATCCACTCAGAGGAGATGAGGAGGAGGAATGGGAAAAGAATTGTGGGACAGGGTGACCTATGTAAATGTGTAAGAATGTATAAAAACAAAATATATAAACATGTGGTTTATTTTTTATGTTCTTATAACATAAATCATGTTTAAAACCAATATTGTTTTTAATGCTTCTTTCAATTATTAAAATATTCCTACTGTTCCAATTAGAATCAACAATTTTTTGTGTCAATTTTGATAAAGAAAAATGCCAAGTGGTACATTTATAGAAATAAGCTGTCTCTTCCCTTCTCATAAAATTCACAATCTACCTGTGGGGGAAAATGCACTAATTCTTCAAGATGTAAGCTCTAACAGATGTCACTCTTGACCATAGAGGAATGTCTCTGCAAAAGTTTAAGTTTTGGGCAACACAAATAACCACATATTTAGAAATGCTTCTACTCCAGTTTTCTACATCATATAAAATATTCCCTTCTTAGCTCAGTTAAGCTTGCAATTGTAGGAAGTACTGACAACATGCTGTCCTAGATATGTATGGTGAATATTTGTTTTTCACATATCATTCTACATATGAGGGAAATCTGTTGATGAGGGAAAACATATACTTTCTGTAAGAATTGCATGTTTGTGTTTAATATCAAGACCTTTTACATAAGAGAATACATAGTCAAATAAATTAGCTGAGAATGTAGATAAAAATTTGCCTGGAAATACATAATTTAAAATATAATATAATTTAGATTAAATTTGCAAAATATTATTTAAAATGTATAAAAATTGATAATTTAAAAAATAATGTAAAAGTGACCAAGACTGATAAGAGGGGTCATGTCTAATAAAGTAAACCAAGTACCTTATCTGCCTTATATTTACATTCTACTTATTGGCATCTGTGCTTTTTACTTTCAGCCATCTGACCTCTCCAACTACCTCCCTGTTAATAAGCAGAACCATTAGAGAGGAAAACAAGGAAACTATATCAATTCCTATTTACCTAACATATTGATATAAAAAAAAAAAGTAATTAACTGCAAACTAAACTTTGAAACCACTACACTTTCACTATAATTACCTTACTGGTAATGGCTTAATACCGTGTTGCTAATGTGTAGACAGATGTCAAAAACTTTAGGAAAGTAACTGAACTCACCTAATGTTTTCAAGGACATTATGTGCAGATCTGCAAAATTATAATATGTTTCCAAAAAGATACTTTCTGGATACTGAAACTAAACTTCAAAGGCAGACATTTACTTAATAGAATTGTAAATATAAAAATGATCAACAAGTTTCCAATTGAAAACTTCAGGGTTTTCATGTATTTTCTCTAAAGTCTCTAAAATTATTTTCATGTAAGTCTCTAAAAACCATATGTCTGCTTAAGGCCAAAATGTAGTCTTTCTAAACTATGTAGTATCAGAATGACAAACTAGGAGTTCCCAAATTGTCAGGAGCCATAATAGGACAAGCTGAATGCTAGCAGGTGATCTTCCTGACATGGCCAGCTTCAGATTATTATATAATTTGTGACAGATTCTCTCTTACTTGGAAGGACTGAAAGATAACTCATTTTAGGAAAGATTCCTGCTATTAGTATGCTTTCCCTGTTATTACTAAACATATGTAAAAATAACTAGGTATTAGCCAACCACTTGAGCAGATCTCTACAGATCCACAATGATGTACTGTCTTTGTAGTGAGGCTATGTAGACAAATAAATGACTTCTTAAGTTTAATGATGATCTTACAAGAATTTCTAAGATTATATCAGTGATTACTAAGCTCTTTTATAGTGGGACTACTATTAGGTCATTTTCTGATTGACAAAACTGCAATGAAAACTCTGCCTTGTCTCACATATGTCGCCAGTTAATTAATGTTCTTAGTAACCAGACTTTCTCATACACAGAGCACATTCCAAGAGGTTGTAAAACAACCAAAAGTCATAAAAATTAGAACTAACAATGTATTATAGGTGCTAGGACAGAAGATAAAATATTGATTGGGTTTATCTATGCAAAACTTCACTAATAACTTAGTCATGGTTTTCAACTTAAAATGAACCTGTGGAGCTGTGACAGGTGATGGATGTTTAGTCCTAATTGATATGCATGTAAACATTCTCTGTTGTAAACTTCTATTTCAATTTATGATTTGATTTTATGTGTGGACTTGTGATGTACTTTTTAACATGTGATCAGGTATTCTGAAAGATGTTTTACATGCTGAGGACAAAGAGAAGAGTCAAAACTGAGCTGAGAACTGAGCTGAGAGGAGCTGAGCTGAGCTACTTTTTAGACAAAACACCTTTTAGATGAAACTGAACTCAAGAACTTAGAAGTATAGGAATAGCTTTGGGGGAAAAGGCATTGAGAGCAAGAGCATTGTTGAGACTTCAGAGCAAGAGGAGAGAGCAAAAGTAGAAGAATGCTGAAGGGAATAACTTAGAAACTATACATAACATAAAAAATAACTAAGAGAGCAATTCGCAGAATGCAGAAGGAAAGAGGACAAAGAAGATTCTGCTGAGAGCAGAAGGAGCAGGCATGCTTCTCCTTATCATGGGACAGAACAGGTCCTTTCTTAATAGCAAGGCAGGCTTAGTTTTATTAAAAGGAGCAAAGCTTTTTTTTTTTTTTTTTTTTTTGAAACTTGGGTTTAATTCATTTAGCATTAAAAGGGTAAAAGCTTTTTCTCTCTTTATGCAATATAGATTGGAGCTCATTTTCATCCAGAATGAGTGAGTTCTTTCTGCACTGGTGCTTGATTGTTTCCTCCATATGCATATGTAAGTATGGTTGTGCATGTATAAGTATGTAATTGTGAGAACGCATGCAAGCTGGGCCCAACTGGTTTGAATGGAAATGTATAAATGAGCATGCATGAATCTGTATATGAACTTATGTGAGTTTTTTCATATTTGCTTATGTAAAAGTTTTTTCTTCTGTGAGTGTTATTCTCTTCTCCTGGTTCAATAGAAGTTTATTGCCACAAACTTGCCCCTAGCTTGACAAGCAAGAGGCATCTGAACAAAAGGTAAAATGCTCTAGCAATTAATACTTCCCTTAATCTTCTGCTGGTTTAGGATGAGGTGCTAAGTGCTAGAGACTGCAGTTTCTGGCCTCAGAGGAACACATTAGATGAGCCATCTAAAAATACATTCTCTATGGGCTACATGGGTAAATGTACAGGAAATACAAAAGTATGCATAGAGACAAATTGTGACAACTTGTCTTTCAGATAAAAATTATTAATTTTGACTGGAAAGTTTGCACAGGCAATAGGCCAAATATCAGTATTCTGCAGAATATACGATATATATCATAAATATAGGATGCATGTGACATATATGACATACATGACACACATGACATATATTACACCTATGATGTGTATGTGTGTGTGCTATATTTCAAATCTATTAAGAATGAGGACATCATGAGTTTAACGGTCAAATGAATTGAACTAAAAAAATTCATCCACAGTGAAGTAACTCAGACCCAAAATGACATGCATGGTATGTACTCACTAATAAGTGGATATTAGCCAAAAATTTACAGAATACCCAGGATACAATGTACAAAACTAAAGAAGCTTAACAAACTGAAGGGCCAAAGTGAGGATGCCTCAATCCCACTTGGGATGGAGAAGAAAGAAATTATGGGAGTTAGGGAGCAGGGGTTAGGTGGAGAGAGAGAAGGAACTCGATGAGAGAGGGGATAGGAAGAGGAAGGGGGGAACATGATCAAGTATTGGGTGGGGGAAGTCAGGACTGAAGCCCTGAGGGCCAGCAGAAACAATAAAAACAGGCAACCTCAGGAAGTAGTAGGCAGGGAAGTGAGTTGAGAGGTGCGGAGAGGTTGGGGGCGGGGGGGTCTCTAAAATGTACCAGAGACCTGGGAGGTAAAAGACACTCAGGACTCAGAGGATGGAACCTTAGATGAAATGCCAAACAGTAGGGAAGGGAACTTGTAAAGTCCACCTTCATTAGAAAGACAGGGCATCAGGTGGAGGGATGGGGTTGTGATCCCACAGTCAGAAACTCTGACCCAGTATTGTCTCTCTCTAAAAGAACTGCAGAGACAAAAGTGGAAAAGCGACTGAGGGAAAGGAAGTCCAGTGACCAGCCTAAATTGGGATCTAACTCAAGGGGAATCTCCAAGGCCTGACACTATTACTGATGCTATGGTGTACTTATAGACAGGAGCCTAGCATGGTGGCCCTCTGAGAGGCAGAACGAGCAGCTAAAAGAGTCAGATGTAGATACTTACACCCAACGAATGGACAGAAGCTGGGGACACCTATGGTTGAATACGAGACAGTCTAGAAGAAATTGAGGATGAGTGTAATCCCATAAGAAGTTCAGCTATCTCAACTAACCTGGACTCCTGAGATCTCTGAGGGGTCCACACTGAGCCACCAGCCAGGCAGCATACACTAGGTGATATGAGGTCACGATACATATACAACAGACGACTGTCCAGTCTGGCCTCAGTGATAAAAGAAGCATCTAACCATGGAGCAACTTAAGGCCCCAGGGATGGGGGAAGGTCTTTTGAGTTGGAGGAATGTGGGAACATCCTCTTGGAGACTTGGGAGGAGGAATGGGATGAGAAACTGTCAAAAAGTGGGGGATAGCAACTGGACTGTAAAAAAAACAAAACAAAACAAAAACAATACTATCAGGGTGCATAAGTCATTCTGTTTTAATTTAGTAACTTTTTAGTCCATACTTTCTCTATATTTACTTTCCTACTCAATAGATTCATTTTCTTTTCCAACTATGGTATTTGACCATTTCCAACTACATTTGTTAAGTAAATACAGTGCTGGGTTATGGTGTTCTGTTCCCTATGAAGTTATGTCAGCAACTTTCATGTCTGTGTACTCTAAATTTAAAAATTTACATCCTTCATCAAAATCTTTAAGAATTAAATATTTACTTCATATTTTGGTTCATTGATAAGTTATTTCTCAGAGAGAAAAAAAGTATTTTATAGAAAAATATATTTATTTAGAATCAAGACATTGTTTCAAGGTGGATGATGTTTCTGTAGACTGTTTAAAGATAGCTTCATGGCTGCCACACACATTTAATTTTGTTAGATTTTATTGCTGACATCTAGACTATCTGAATGAGAAACTTATTTACATTTCAGGAAAGAGACAACCCACTGAGTGCAAAATAAAAAAGCGAACTTTGGAAACATTGAAAACACAGTGTCAAAAACCACAGGAATTATGGACAACCAAAATCAATTTTTTCAAGCACAAAAACAGTGCTCTGAAAGAACTTGTGTTCTTTATGACCATAATTGCAGGTCTGAGAAGAATGCACTTTCAGTTTTGAAGCAATAGTCATTTTCTAAAGCATGTAGTGATTGAAAAGAAAACCCCATGAAAGTTCAGATTATCATAACAGTTCTTTCTTGCAGTAAAGGGGGCAGCCTTTTCATTTCATTTCATGCAAAATTATAGTAATTTGTGTCTGACCTTTCTGATATGGACTGTTAAGGATTACACTGCTACATCTTTTCACAAAATCAATTATTTTAATTATGTGTATCTAACAAGATGACAAGAAATATCCAGGACACAAATAAGAAGAGAATAATTAAAAAATAAAAATAAAAAACAGATTATTTTTTCTCTATGATGCACAGTGTGATTACTTATAATGAGTAATATAAAATATGAGCTTTTAGCATTGTATTTCACCCAGTTCCTATTTCCAAATTATTATATTCTCCTTAGCAAAGATTATTTATATAATGGATAAACTTTTAGAATAATGAATGAATTGTTTTAGATAGTCATTATCTTAGAATATAAGGAAGCATTGTGATAAGACTTATCTTTTATACAACAGTTCCATGAGATTGAGATTCATTTCTCAAAGACCATACTACAACTTCTAAGGCAATAAATAGCATGTTGAGTTAAATTTTATTTTTCAGTGGCAAAAATGAATAGAATATTTTCCTTGTATAACAGAGTCCTAGTGAAAGGGAGAACTTGCTGAATCTGAAATGATGGTACTTAGATCACCCGGCTGCATAAACTGTCTTGGATACCATCTCTCTGTGTAGCGTGCAGTCCTCACTGTCCCGCAGTCTGCCATCTTGAGCAGTCTGATTTCAAACTCAGGGTGAAGTACCCGTGTCTGCCTCCAGATTGCTTTGATGAAAGATGTGCTCCTTCATGCTCCATTGGGTTTAATAATCGTAACCTCTCCTTATATTTACCAATGTTAAAATATCTGCACAAGAACATATGCAGGTAACCCATACGTACTTCATATTTTCTAGGGAAGAAAATTCTATGAAGTCCTGAGATAATTTCCCAAGATGATTATGTTTGTTAAAAATGTAATTTGTACATTCTGATATGGAAAGTGGCTTTGTTTTACTAAAGTGATATTTGTTACTTTATATAATCACTCACCATCTAATGAATATTTAATTTCTCATAATTGTAACATTTATAGATTACTGTGAAATGCTAAAGATTATCACCTTCAGCCGACTCTCAATTCACTGGGTGGATGTTACAGAGGGGAGGTTTTTGGGTTTTTTTGTTTTTTTGTTTTTTTTGTTTTGTTTTTGTTTTTTTTTTGTTTTTTTTGTTTTGTTTTGTTTTGTTTTTTTTTTGTTTTTGTTTTTTTTTTGTGTGTCTTCCTTAAGATTCATGAGGGGCAGTGCAATTGGCAACACATTCCATTGCAGTGTGATTGAGTTTCACAGTAAACAGCAAATCGGTTCAATTATTGCTGGAAATGGAGAAAGCTATTTGGCTTGTTAAGACTCTCTGTAATGGCTAATGGTGTTTTCAGCTGTCTTACTGTTTGGACCCTGGTTGAAATCATTACCACCCAATGGCTTCATCTCACTATGTGACACTGACCCATAAATTACTCCAGTTTCTCAAATGAGACACAGCAGACAGATCTTGCCAGATCTCTTTCAATCAAATTAATCACAGTAACTGACAGAGATATTGGAATCCAAAGTATTACAATTGACTGTAGGTAGTTGATTCACATGTGTCTTGTAGACAGAGGATCTAACAGTCTCAATTCTTGACTTCCTTTTCAGATGGCTATTACAGTAAAATACTTAAAATACAATGTTCCAGGATATTTCTATACAGTGATAATGTTTGCTTATGACTTAAAACTTATGTACTTAATGAACTTTACCATATTGTATATG
Organism: Arvicanthis niloticus; assembly: GCF_011762505.2. NCBI lineage: Eukaryota > Metazoa > Chordata > Mammalia > Rodentia > Muridae > Arvicanthis > Arvicanthis niloticus. Next base: position 68,434,728 of record NC_047667.1, on the reverse strand, counting down.
TATGTCTGTATGTGTATTCCATACTTGAACAAAAACCCATTTAGTTACTATGGGGTAATTGTGGTACAGAGGGAATACTTGGCAGAGGAAGTGTATTATTGTCTAACTGTGCAATGCTTTCAAAGGGCATGATTGAACATGTTGAATGTGTAGGGAAAGGTTGTAAAGTATAAAATTAGACTGTCAACAAACATGGATTTTCAAAGTCAGTCAAAGTTTATAAAAACTTATAATCACAAGTTCACTCGTGAGCAAACTCTGTGGACCCCAGAATCAGCATGACTCTGTTATACTGAAGGCAGAAGGATGGAAATGGCTTAAGATTCAAGGTATGTTCAGCACTGTTGTTGAATTATGAAAGATATGGCCAAGCCCCAGATGAAGAAAACCGGACAGAGGGTTGACAGCTGCAAGGGGCACCAGTCTGTGGCTGCCTTTATCTCCCTTGTAAGCATCTGCTAAGAAGAATGATTCTTCTATTCCATTCACATTTGAGTTTTGTCATTTTATTTTTGTTAATAGGTATTCAAGATTCTGGTTAATTATAGAGTATAAGTCCTTTTCACATTTCATATTTGACTTTGCTAGAGTTGTGATAACAAGGCAATATTCTTGAGGGTTCTAAATTTATTATATTCAGCTGAGTTAATGTTTGCATACTGAATGCTGTATATCCCAGCAGTTAATCATAAACCTTAGTGTCATTTCACTCTTCTTAACTTATAGTTATCACATACCCCTGACACGGAAAAGGAGAAAATATGGAAATAAATATGAAAGCTGCCAATAAGTTTAATTTTTCAGATCTTCATTTGAATCCATTAAAATCATCACAATTTTGAATGGACTTATTCACACTGCATCCATGACTTCAGTGTATATTTTATTTAATGATTACACTAAAATCAAAAGTCAAATTCTTATTATAGGGAGGTCAGAAGTGTCATCTAAAATATTATAGAATATACAAAAACTGTTCTTTAAAATATAACTCTGTGTATGTAAATATGCATGTGCACAAAAAATACAGATAGTCTGAATTATAAATCATGTTTTGTGTGTGTGTGTGTGTGTGCATTAATTAATTGCCATTTTGACCTGACACAAAACAAGGGAATTGAGGATAGCTTTAGTTTTTGACCATGATTTGAGGGCATAGTTCTGACCACCACAGTAAAGGAAACATAAAAACTTACTATATTAGCAACAAAACTGTGAGGCATCTTAGTCCCATCTCAGTTGAACTGGGGGATATTAACTGAAGGGGAAATAGTCTGAGCTATTAACCTGAAGGCCTACTAGGTATTATCTTTTCATAACTAGACTCCACCCTAATAATTGCCAGAAAGAGTGTCCAGTTGAGGGCAAAGTGTTCAAACATATAGTCTGAAATAATATTTAATATTATTTATTTAATATTAGCATTAATTATTAATTAGCAATAATTAATAATATTTTAATATTAATATTTAATATAATAATATTTAAAAGATATTAAATTTAAAACAAAATAGTACATTTGGATTTTAATCATGCATTTTTACTAAGAGAAAACATAATACAATTTTGCTAAACATTGCACATTCTAATCTCATCTCACTGGACTTTTTGCCACAGCAAATAATAGAAATATTTTAATTCTCAATGCAACCAGTGGTATTTATTTAAGTGTGCGTGTGTGTGTGTGTGTGTGTGCATACACACACATGCACATGTATGCAAGCATCCACATCATATTACACATTTATGGAGATTAGAAGACAGCTTTCAAGAGTCAGCTGTTTCCTTCCACATTGGGAGTTGGAATTGAACTCAAGAACTCAAGGTATGCTAGGTCTTAAGGCTGTCTTCCATGAAACTCCTAGTATGAGAGGAAAGTTACAAAGAATAGAGTAATCAGCCTGAAGCACACAGAAGATCAGACAGAGATCTATGTAAATAGCCTGTGCAGCCACAAAGACTTAACAAGTAGAAAAATGCTATTCTGTGTAGGTAAAAAACCGCTGGGGAACCCAGGGTTCCTCCTGCCATGCTGTGGGTAGTCAGCTGGGAATGCCCTGGGTTCCTCCAGCTGGAAGTTAGGCCCGGCTGCTCAATAAAGGCTCCTCCATAGTTCCTCATGGTGCAGCCCCAACACACAAGAAAGTCCTTGGGTTTTCAAAACCGGTTCACTGGCATGGCAGATGGTGGATAGATATGGATGCACACCCCATAAAACCCAGGGTGGACCTGAGTTAAATATGGAGGGGAAGAGGGGGGAGGGGCTGGGGAAGAATGCTTAATTGGCTCCACCCTCTGGCCTTCAGGTACCTTATTAGTATGTAAATCTCCTAGGGCCAGGAGCCTGCTTATCACACCCACCTGTGTATGTGACTGAAGGGTAAAGGTGGAAAGGAGATTAGACCTCATGTCAGGCCCGACAATTCTGGAGACCATGATCTTGGTACAAGCTGCTAGATTGTATGCTATTGTCAGAAATAAGACGCAATGAATCTAGAATTCATTATCTCTACTTGCCAAGACCTTCTGAGAGACTGGCTTTCTTCCTGACAAACAAAGCAGGTCCACTGCCTTTCTGCCCTGGACTTTTGGTATTCTAGACTAGTTCTATCCTTACTTATGGACAAGTGTAAGTTGTATACAATGGAATCTTTTTCTTTCTGTCATAGCTAACGCATAAAAATAAATAAATAAATAAATAAATAAATAAATAAATAAATAAAAGGAACTCAAATTATTAGACTTTGTGGAAAGTGGTTTTTCAGTTTGTCTGCTCAGCCCTTGCACTGACCTTTTAACCTAGGTTAAATATTGATAAATATTCACAATGCAAAACTAAATGTACTAATAACTTCCTTTGGGGGGAGGACAATTTAGTCTTTCTCTGAAGGACAGGCTTCCTTTTGCTTTGCCAAGTAAACTTCTGATTAAAATGACAGAATTCTTTATTTCTTTCACTAAATAAAACAAGAAATGTATCCCCAGGTGTGGTTCAGCATTCCTTTAACTCTTATGTAAAGGCAAAGGGATTTATGAATTCTAGGCCAACTGGTCTATATAGGAAGTTCCAAGCTAGCCAAGGACACATAGTAAAACCTGGTTTAAAAAAAAAAAAAAAGAAAGAAAGAAAGAAAAAAGAAAGAAAGAAAAAAATCCAAGGAGAAATCTTCAGTGAGGTAGACCAATGATATGAGAATCTAACTGCTCACTTAAGTCTGGATAATTTTGATGCAAATTAAGTGTCAACTTTCTATTTTTTGTCAAGTTAAAACACATATTTCTAGTTATATGATGCAACTTGTAGCAACATGAAGCTCAAATTAATACACTTTTACAGGCCAACAAACCAATACTCAATCATAAAAGGCAGATGTTTCTCTGCAATTTTCTGAATAAACTCGATTGTAATGGGTTTGGTCCACTGTTTTAAAAAAAATATAGCAAAGGATTTCTATTTTGACATAGAGGAGAGGAACATACCTTTACAATATGCTAATATGACTTTTGAATACCAGATGACTTGGGGTAATGTCCAGAAATATGAAATTTCCTTTCAAATGCCAGTTTTGATGCAAGCTATGGAGATGAAAGAAGTTGACTGGTAACCTCTTTAGAACACCAGCTTGTAAGAGAAAGTGAAGAACTCAGCACAAGTACATTTCTTTTTCTCCTTTTTTCAACCATTTATCTTCTTTTTAATATTATAGTATACTTACATCATTACCTCTTCTCTTTTTTTCCTCTAAGACACCCTCCCACACACACACAAAAATGGTTTTGAATATGTTCAGACTCTATAATTTCCAAATCCAGTGTTGAGACTTCCTCTTTTTTAGTTGAAGCTTCAAACTAGATTAATGAAAACAACCAGAGTCTAATTATTTTGTTTTCTTCTTACTTTCAAAGTATCTGATTATGCTCAGTTAAAAACTGGTATACAATAATTACCAGGTTTGGTGAAACAAAAGTTTTCCTTCATATAACAGGTATTTGTTGTGAAATAAGATACTGGTCCTTCTTAATAAACCAAGTCAAGTTCATAATTTACAAAATAATGCACATTTCCAAGTGTTTTCCTACTACTTTCATACCACTTTATACCAAGTATGGCTCTTCACTAATGTGTATTGAGGAATAGATTTCATTTAAATGTGACACAAGAGAGTTGTCAAGTATGGCCATGTTAAAAATACGGGATAATAAAGAAATTGAGTATACTATAAAATTATTGACAGTTTGATAGTACCCATAGTCTGATTTCCAGTCTGTCTGTGAGACATGTCTTATTGATTATACTCCATCAGATAATAGGAATCAACCAAGAAACTTCCTTGAGTGTCAGGCCCAAGGTACTTAGATATCATTTGAAAAAAATAATGAGGTAATAAATAAACCATTTTGGTTCACAAGTACCCAGCTTCAAGTATTTTTCACTGTGTAGACATAAAAAAGAATAATAGTTTGTACTACTAAAATATTCTTAAGCCTTCTCCTTAAAGTTATCTCACTTTCTATGAACCTAAAACACATCTTTAAATGAGTAGTATTAGACACTTTTCAATTCTAAGATGAAAGTCATTAAGTGAGGCTGATTATTTGCATTTTTCTATTCTTTATGTATTCATCCACTGTAACATGTCTTTCTTCCTCATTTATAATGGTTTTCTTCACCCCATCCAAAATGTTTTTTCTTTCCCTTTATGCTCTTCATTTCACTCCATGTAGAAATCCCTTGCCATTCTTTTTTAAAGTGAAATGTACAAAAAAAAAAAAAAAAAAAAAAAAAAAAGGAAGAACATTGCTTTCAATTCTTGATTAAAATCTAGTGTGAATGTGTATGTATAGAGCTATGAGATAAGCTCTTTTCATGACACATTCCTCCAGTTTGCACCTGTGCACGGGAGCAGATCCTGAGCTCTAGACCCCCACCAACTGACCCACCCACATCCAGAGACAGCTTGACCCCAAGGAGTTTTGACATAGCCAGGCTCACAGATCAGGCTCTCTAGATGCCCTCCCATATCCAGAGACAGCCTGATGCAATAAGGTCCAACATAACCAGGCTCACAGAAGGGACAGACTCTGGTCAGAGAGAGCAAGGCCAGTTAACACCAGAAATAACCAAATGGCAAAGTGGCAAGCACAAGAACATAAGCAACAATATTACTCGGAGCATCAGTCCCTGTTCTCCAACCACAGAAAACCCTGGATACACAAACACACCTGAAAAGCAAGATTAAGATCTAAAATTCCATCTTATGCAGACAAGAGAAGACTTTAAGAAGGACAAAAAATAAATGCATTAAAGAAATACAGAAGAACCCTGGTAAACAAGAAGTGATTAAAGAGAAAACATAAATCTCTTAAAGAAATACAAGAAAATACAATCAAACAGGTGAAAGAATTGAACAAAACCATTCAGGACCTAAAATGTAAATAAAAACAATAAAGAAATTACAAAGAGAGACAAACCTGGAGATGGAAAAGCTAGGAAAGAGAGCAGGAGTCACAGATGAAAGCATCAGCAGCAGAATACAACAGAAAGATGAGAGAATCTCAGGCTTAGAAGATAGCATAAAAGACATTGACAGAACCATCAAAGAAAATACAAAAAACAAAAACCTCCTAACTCAAAACATCCAAGAAATCCAGGACACAATGAAAAGACCAAACCTAAGAACAATAGGTATAGAAGAGAGCAAACATCCCCAACTCAAAAGGCCAGTAAACATCTTCAAAAATTTATAGAAGAAAGTTCCATAACTTAAAGAAAGACATGCCCATAAATGTACAAGAAGCCCATACAACACCAACTAGATTGAATCAGTAAAGAAATTTCTCCTATCACATAATAATTAAAATACCAAATGCATAGAACAAAGAAAAAATAATAAAAACTGTAAGGGAAAAGATCAAGTAACATAATAAGGCAGACCTATCAAAATTATACCTGACTTCTCAACAGAGACTCTAAAAGCCAGAATATCTTGGGCAGATGTCATACATGCCTTAAAAGAACAAAAATACCAGCCCAGGCTGCTATACCCAGCAAAAGTTTCAATTACTACAGATTGGAAAACCAAGGTATTTCATGACAAAATCAAATTTAAACAGTAGCTTTTCACTAATTCAACACTTCAGAGGATAAGAAAAGGGAAAATCCACCACAAGTAGGGAACTTACACCCAAGAAAAAGCAAGAAATGAACTTTCTCACAAGAAACTCAAAAGAAGATATTCACACAAACATAATTTCACCTCTTAACAACAAAAATAACAGGAAGCAACAGTCATTGGTCCTTAATATCTTTCAATATAAATGGACTCAATTCCCCAATACAAAGACAAAGGCTAACAGACTGGGTATGTAAACAGGACTCAGAATTTTTCTGCATACAGGAAACACACCTCAATGACAAGATAGTCACTACCCCAGAAAGGCTGAAATTTTTTTCCAAGCAAATGGCCCCAATGAACAAGCTATAGTTGCCATTCTAATATCCAATAAAATAGACTTTCAACCAAAAGTCATCAAGATAGATGGGGAAGGTCACACTCATCAAAGGAAAAATCCACCAAGATGAACTCTCAATTCTGAACATCTATGCCACAAATGCAACATCATCCACATTTGTTAAAGAAACATTAATAAAGCTCAAAGAACACATTGAACATCAAAGAATAATAGTATGGAACTTCAAGACCCCCCCATTCTCACCAATGGATAGACCATGAAAACAGAAGCCCATCAAAGGCAAAGTGAAACTAAAAGAATTTATGAAACAAATGGATTTAACAGATATCTACTGAGCATTTTCACCCTAAAACAAAAGAACCTATCTTCTCCACAGCATCTCATGTTACCTTCTCCAAAACTGAACATGTAATAGGACACGAAAGAAGTCTCAACAGATATAAAAAGACTAAATTAATCCCATGCATTCTATTGGATGACCACGGACTAAGGCTGGCCTTGAATAGCAAAAACAAACAAACAAACAAACAAACAAACAGAAAACAGAAAGTTCACATATACCTGAAAGCTGAACAACTATCTACTCACTGATAACTTTGTCAGGCAAGAAAAAAAAATTTAAAGACTCTTTGGAATTTAATGAAAATGAAGGCACAACACACCCAAACTTATGGAACATAATGAAAGCAGTGCTAAAATGAAAACACATAGCTCTAAGTACCTTCATAAAGAAATTAGAGCCTGGCAGTGGTAGTGCAAGCCTTTAATCCCAGCACTTGGGAGGCAGAGGCAAGCAGATTTCTGAGTTTGAGGCCAGCCTGGTCTACAGAGTGAGTTCCAGGACAGCCAAGGCTCTACAGAGAAACCCTGTCTGGAAAAACCAGAAAGAAAGAAAGAAAGAAAGAAAGAAAGAAAGAAAGAAAGAAAGAAAGAAAGAAAGAAAGAAAGAAAGAAAGAAAGAATAAAAGAAAGAAAGAAAGAAAGAAAGAAAGAAAGAAAGAAAGAAGGAAAATAAATTAGAGAGATCATACACTAGCAGCTCAACAACACATCTGAAAGATCTAGAACAAAAAGAAGCAAATACACCCAAGAGAATTAGATGGCAGGAAATAATCAAACTCAGTGCTGAAATCAACTAAGTAGAAACAAATAGAACAGTACAGAGAATCAACAGAAATTGAAGCTGATTCTTTGAAAAAATCAACAAGATAGAAAAAACCCTTGGCCAAACTAAGAAGAAGGAATAGAGACAGTATTCAAAATAACAAAAATCAGAAATGAAAAAGAGACATAACAACAGAAACTGACGAAAATCAAAAAAATCATCAAATCCTACTACAAAAGCCAATATACAACAAAACTGGAAAATCTAGATGAAATGATTTTCTAGGAAGATACCACATACCAAAGTTAAATCAGGATCATATAAATCATCTAAACAGTTCCATAACACCTAAGGAAATAGAAGCAGTCATTAAAAGTCTCCCAACCAAAAAATGTCCAAAGTCAGATGGTTTTAGTTCAAAATTCTATCAGTCCTTCAAAGAAGACCTAACAGCAATACCTCGTAAGCTACTTCATAAAATTAAAACAGAAGGAACACTACCTAATTCATTCTATGAAGCCACAGTTATGCTGATACTTAAACCACACAAAGATCCCAAAAAGAAAAAGATCTGCAGATCAATTTCCTTGATGAATATTAATGAAAAAATATTCAATAAAATGTTTGCAAAATGAATCTAAGAATATATCAAAAACAATCATTACCAATGATCAAGTTGGCTTCATCCCAGGGATGCAGGGTTGATTTTATATATGGAAACCCATCAATGAAATCCACTTATAAACAAACTCAAGGAAAAAAAAAACCATACAATCACCTCATTAGATGATGGAAAACCATTCTCCAAAATACAATATCCCTTCATACCAAAAAAAGGGGAAATAAGTTCTTGTAGAAAGGTTAGTCACCGCCCCCAGTTGAGGAATGGGGTCCCCCAACTTTCTCAAAATATTTACGCAGAATTTCTCCTGTCTAAAGGAAATACAGGGACAGAGTGGAGCACAGACCAAAGGAAAGGCAATTCAAAGACTGCCCCACCTGGGGATCCATCCCATGTGCAGCCACCAAACCTAGGCACTACTGCTTGATGGTAAGAAGTGCTTGCTGATAGGAACCTGATATGGAAGTCTCCTCAGAGGCTCTACCAGAGCCTGACAAATACAGATGCAAATGCTTGTCTCCAACCATCAGACTGAGCACAGGAACCCCAATGGAGGAGTTTGGGGAAGGACTGAAGGAGCTGAAGGGGTTTTTTTAATCTCATAGGAAGAATAACAATATCAACCAACCATCTCAACATTTTTAATGCAAAATTGTTCCTGTCTCAAGCAAATGCAGAGGCAAAAAAACAAACAAACAAACAAACATAAAACAAACAAAAAAAACCACTATTGCTGATGCCAAGAAGCACTTGCTGACAGAAACCTGGTATGGCTATTCCATGAGAAGTTCTGCCAATACCTGACTAATCCTGATGCAGATACTCACAGTCAACAAAGTCCACAAAGTCCTCCCACCGAAGAGTATACATGTAGGGAACCATGACTCCAGCCACATATGTAGTAGAGAATGGTCTTACCTGGCATCAATGAGAGGGGAGGCCCTTGGTCCTGTGGAGGGTTCATATACCAGTGTAGGAAGATGCATGAGCTGTGAGACAGGAGTGGATGAATGAGTGGAGGAGCACCCTCATAAATGCAAAGGGTGGGGAATGGGATGGGGGTTTGTGAAGGGGAAACCAGGAAGGGGTATCATTTGAAATGTAAACGAATACAATGATTAACAAAAAAGAAGCTCTTTTCACAAGATGAATACTTTAAATTTTTTGATGCTCTGAATGATGGAGGTTTTAGTAATACTTTTAATGTAGCATTAATATAAGCATCTTACTCCATTTTGTGTTACTACAGTTAAATAACTGAGTGATTGTCACTGCATTCAGAAAAGGGTTCATTTAATTCACAGATTCTGATGTTGTAGTCTAAGTGGTCATGGGCCACGCATGATGGTGCATGGCTTTAACTTCAGCACTTGGGAGAAAGAGGCATGCAGATCTCTGTAAATTGTAGGCCAGCCTGGTATACCAAGATAGTCCAGGACAGCCAGGCCTCTCTTACACAGAAAACACCTCTCTCAGAAAAACAAAACAAAACAAGGATTATAGTAGCAATCTAAAATAGAAAACAGAATAAAATGGAAGAAAAAAAGAAATATACATGCATGTGATCCTTTTTGCTTGAGTTTAGAAACTTTTCAGAGAAAACTTTTTCAGTGCTAAAAGTAAAGAGAATAAGGAGAGCAAGGAAGTGAAAAAATATGTAACGACATTCTAATGAGTTGTAATTGCCTTTGTCAAAGAATGAAAATCATGTTTCTTACGCTTTGGCTATGCATCCCAAGCAATGAAAGATCAAAAAATAAAAAGTTAAAGTCTACCTCTTTCTTCTCATTTTCTCTTAAAGGTGGATAATAAATTAGATTCCATTAAATCAGCACAGAAGGTGTAGTGTATTTCTTTTGGTGTGTGTGGATGTATCCAGAATATCTTATAGACTATTTCTGGAAGGGAGCATTTATTTCAGCACATGGTTTCAGAGGGTTTGGTCAAGGAGGGTGAGAATTCATGACAGAGCTATTCACATTGTAGCAGACAGGCATCAAAATGTGGGAACAGAACAACATGGAGATTATGGTACCCAGGGAATTGCTCCCATTTTCCTACTGCTTCTACCAGGCCTCACTTCCTACTATGAATCAGGTACCAAATGATTTAGGTGAGGGCCTTAGTAATCTACCTATTCCTAGAAACACCTTCACAGAAACCTGCAGGAGTCTTAATTTTCTTAATCCAATCAACATGACAATGTAGATTACGTATCACATATATGTTCCAATTTTAAGTAGAACAAAAAATATATATTCTATATTAGAGTTTTTATGTAACAGACATGTTATGACAATTTATGTTTTTATCATAACTCATCACAATGGCTAAAAGTGAAACACACCAAAACTCTTATCAGGTATGACTGTACTTCACATAATTTTAAATATTGGGAGTGTTTTTAATATATTAGTAGTTGTTCATTATCCAGAGTATTAAAGAATTATTAGAAATGGGACATTACTATGTTAATTCAAACAAAAAAAAATGAGCATAGGAGATGTCTCCATTTTCTGAAATCTTCTTTGATTTCTTTCTTGAGAAACTTGAAGTTATTGTCCTACAGTTCTTTTCACTTGAGTTACCCCCAAGATATTTTATATTATTTGTGGCTATTGTGAAGGGAGTTGTTTCCCTAATTTCTTTCTCAGCCTGTTTATCATTGGTATAAAGTAAGGCTACTGATTTATTTGAGTTAACTTTGTATCCAGCCACTTTGCTGAAGCTGTTTATCAGCTGTAGAAGTTCTCTGGTAGAGTTTTTGGGGTCGCTTATATATACTATTATATCATCTGCAAATAGTGATGCCTTTATTTCTACTTTGCAAATTTGTATCTTATTGCTCTCTTTTTGTTGTCTTATTGTTCTATCTAGCACTTTGAGTACAATATTGGATAGATATGGGGAGAGTGAGCATCCTTGTCTTGTCCCTGATTTTAGTGAGATTACTTCAAGTATCTCTCTATGTAATTTGATATTAGCTGTTGGTTTGCTGTATATTCCTTTTATTATGTCTAAGCATGGGCCTTAAATTCCTGATCTCTCCAGTACTTTTAACATGAAGGGGTGTTATAATTTGTCAAATGCTTTTTCAGCATTTAAGGAGGTAATCATGTGATTTTTTTTTAATCCTTTGAGTGTGTTTATATAAGCTACTATTTTAATGGATTTTTATATATTGAACCAACCTCACATCCCTGGGATGAAGTCTACTTGATAACGGTGAATGATGGTTTTGATGTGTTCTTGGATTTGGTTTACAAGAATTTTATTGAGTATATTTGCATCAGTATTCATAAGCAAGATTGGTCTGAAGTACTCTTTTTTGGTAGGATCATTGTATGGTTTAGGTATCAGAGTAATTGTGGCTTCATAGAATGAATTATGTAGTGTTTCTTCAATTTCTATTTCATGTAATAGTTTGAAGGATATTGGTATCAAGTCTTCTTTAAAAATCTAGTAGAATTCTTCACTAAATCCATCTGGCCCTGGGCTTTTTTTGTTTTGTAGATTTTTAATGACTTCTATTTCCTTATGGGATATGGGCCTGTTTAGATAGTTTACCTGCTCTTTATTTAACTTTGGTATGTGGTATCTGTCTAGAAAAATCATCCATTTCATCTAGATTTCCAGTTTTGTTGAGTATAGGTTTTGAAGTAGGATCTGATGATTTTTTAAATTTCCTCCATTTCTGTTGTAATGGCTCCCTTTTCATTTCTGATTTTGTTAACCAAAGGCAATCTACAGTTTCAGTGCAGTCCCCATCAAAATCCCAACACAATTCTTCAAAGACAAGGAAAGAGCAATTCTAAAATTCATCTGGAAAGGTAAAAACCATACTTAACAAAAAAAAAAAAAAAAAAAAAAAAAAAAAATGACTGAGGAAATAACAATCCCTGACCTCAAGCTTTATTACAGAGCAATAGTGATAAATACTGCATGGTATTGGTACAGATATAGACACATTGATCAATGGAATAGAATTGAAGACTCAGAAATAAAACCACACACTTACAGGCACTTGATCTTTGACAAAGAAACCAAACACATACAATGGAAAAAAGAAAGCATCTTCAAGAAATGGTGCTGGACTAACTGGCTGTCAATATATGTAAAAATGAAAATAGTCTCCTATTTCTCATCTTGCACAAAGATCAAGTACAAATGGATCAAGGACCTCAACATAAAACCAGATACACTGAATATAATGGAAGAGAAAGTGGGAAAGAGCCTTGAACTCATTGACACAGGGAGAAATTTCCTAAACAGAACTGCAATGCTGCATGCTCTAAGATCAAGAATTGATAAATGGGGCCTCATGAAACTGGAAAGCTTCTGTAAGGTGTTGGGGGCCGACTTTTAGCAGAAAGCAGCTATCAGCTTTGCAGCCATCTTGAGCCATATACCCTGACATGAGACTTGAATTACAATAGCCTACAACAGCTGAGAACACTCCGATAATCTTGGTTTAGATACCTTGAGATTAAAGGTGTGTGAGATTATAGAGATCAGAGTTAGAGACAAGACTTAAGGGCATGATTAAAGGTGTAACTTAGAGGCGTGGCTTAGAAGTAAGACATATAAAATGCAGAGGCAGACAGTAGGATTCAGACATTAGGGAGACTATAGAAGACAGAACCAGACATCAGACTAGAGAGAGAGATTCATACACATCAGACATTAGGTAGAATCTGCCCTCACCCTCGCTCTTGCTGAAACCCAACTTGCAGACCGGAGCAGCAGCTTGGGCCAGGATACAGTGGCCGCCCAAACGTGGGTTGGCCTGGGCCTCAACATTTTGCTCAGGCCGAGACATTTTTTGGCCACCCCAAAGTGGGACTAGTGCGGTCCCCAACAGTAAGGCAAAAGACATAGCCAATAAGACTAAACAGAGAAATGCTGTAGCCACCAGCAGCTACAGGACGAGTTCACCTGAAAGGAAGGCTAGGAATGGAGGGGGAGAGAAAATATGGGGCCAAGACAAAGAATTCTGATCAAGGCCCGAAGTTTAATATTTTGCTTTCACATATAAAGAAGAAGCCCCACCCCCAGAGTCTCTTCTCATTTCAGCCCAATGGCTGGATGAGGGGATAGCAGCCTGGAGGTGTCAAGGCAAGCTCAGCAGGCGGTCCATTCTTCTTAGCTCCTGTAGCAGACTGCAGGGTCACCAAGGCAATGCCTCCTAGGTTCTATTGTTTTGATCTACTGTGGTAAATGACTCCTTCAGGCCTGCTCAAGGCTGGGGTGAGGGCACAAAATACAAACCTTGCCAAAAGCAATCTACAGATTCAATGCAATCCCCATCAAAATTCCAACTCAGTTCTTCAAAGAGAGAGAAAGAGCAATTTGCAAATTCATTTGGAACAACAACAACAACAACAACAAAAAAAAAAAAAAAAAAAAAAAAAAAAAAAAACAGGATAGTGAGAACTATTCTCAACAATAAAAGAACTTCTGGGGGAATCACCATCCCTGACCTAAAGCTGTACTACAAAGCAATAGTGTAAAAGAAACTGCATGGTATTGGTACAAAGACAAGCAGGAAGATCAATAGAATAGAATTGAAGACCCAGAAATAAACCCATACACCTATGGTCACTTGATCTTTGACAAAGGAGCTAAAACATCCAGTGGAAAAAGGACAGCATTTTCAACCAATGGTGCTTGTTCACCTGGAGGTCAGCATCTAGAAGAATGCAAATCAATTGATTCTTATCTCCTTCTACAAAACACAAGTCCAAGTGGATAAAGGACCTTCACAAAAAAACAAGATACACTGAAACTAATAGAAAAAAAGGTGGGGAAGACCCTAGAACAACTGGGAACAAGAGAAAAGTTCCTGAACAGAACACCAATGATTTATGTTCTAAGATCAAGAAGCCACAAATGAGACTTCATAAAATTGTAAAGCTTCTGTAAGGCAAAGGACACTGTCAATAGGACAAAACAGCAACCAACAGATTGGGAAAAGATCATTACCAATTCTATATCTGATAGAGGGCTAATATCCAATATATATGAAGAACTCAAGAAATTAGACTCCAGACAACCAAATAACCCTATTAAAAATGGGGTACAGAGCTAAATAAAGAATTCTCAACTGAGGAAACTCAAATGGCTGAGAAGCACCTAAAGAAATGTACAACATCCTTAGTCACTAGGGAAATGCAAGTCAAAACAACACTGAGATTCCACCTCACACCAGTCAGAATGGCTAAGATCAAAAACCCAGATGATAGCAGATGCTGGCAAGGATCTGGAGAAAAAGGAACACTCCTCCATTGTTGGTGGGATTGCAGTCTGGAAATCAGTCTGGTGGTTCCTCAGCAGACATAGCAGTACCTGAGGACCTATTTATACCACTCCTTGGCGTATACCCAGAAGATGCTCCAACATATAACAAGGACATATGCTCCACTATGTTCATAGCAGCCTTATTTATAATAGCCAGAAGCTGGAAAGAACCCAGATGTCCTTCAACAGAGGAATGGATACAGAAAATGTGGTACATTTACACAATTATTACTCAGCTATTAAAAACAATGAATTTAAGAAATTCTTAGGCAAATGGATAAAACTAGAAAATATCATCCCGAATGAGGTAACCCAATCACAAAAGAACACATATGCATGCACTCACTGATAATTGGATATTAGCCCAAAAGCTCGAAATACCCAAGATACAACTCACAGACCACATGAAGCTCATGAAGAAGGAAGACCAAAGTATGGGTGCTTCAGTCCTTCTTAGAAGGAGTAACAAAATACTCATGGGAGCAAATATGAAGACAAAGCGTGGGACAGAAACTAAGGAGGGGTTGTCTGGAGACTATTTCCCCTGGGTATCCATCCCATATGTAGTCACCAAAGGTAGGCGCTGATGTGGACCCCAGGAAGTGCATGCTGACTGGATCCTGATATAACTGTCTCCTTAGAGGTCTCCCAGAATCTGACACATTCAGAGGCAGATGCTCACAGCTAATTGAACTGATCATGGGGTTCCCAATGAAGGAGTGAGAGAGAAGACTGAAGGAGCTGAAAGAGTTTGCAGCCCCATGGAGATAGCAACAATACCAATCAACCAGAGCTCCCTGGGTATAAACCACCAGCCTGGGAGCACTTAGAGAGGGATTCATGGCTCCAGCTGTATATGTAGGTGAGGATGGCCTTGTCGGGCATAGGTGGGAGAGGAGGTCCTTGGTCCTAGGAAGGCTGGATGCCCTAGTGTGAGGGAATTTGAGGGTGGGGAGGTGGGAGTGAGTGGGTGAGTGGGGGAATATCCTCATAGAAGCAGGAGGAGGGGGGCTACAATAGGGGGTTCCTGGGTCAGGCGGGAAATGGGGTAAGGGGATCACATCTGAAATGTAAATAAAATATCCAATAAAACAACAACAAACAAACAAACAAACAAAAACAACCCTGAGATTTCACCTTACACCAATCAGAATGGCTCAGGTCAAAACTTTAGGTGACAGCACATGTTAGCTGTGAAGGATGTGGAGAAAGAGAAATACTCCTCCATTGCAGATGGGATTGCAAACTGGTACAACCACTCTGGAAATTGATCTGGAGCCTACTCAGAAAATTGGAAATAGATCTACCTGAAGACCAAGCAATGCCACTCTTGGGAATATAACCAAAAGATATTCCGCTATGCCACAGAGGCACCTGTTCCACTAGCAGCCTTGTTTGTGATAACCAGAAGCTGGAAACAACCCAGATATGCCACAACAGAAGAGTGAATACAGAAAATGTGGTTCATTCACACAATGGAATACTACTCAGATATTAAGAATGAGGACATACTGAGTTTTGCAGGCAAATGGATGGAAGTAGAAAATACCATCTTGAGTGAAGTAACTCAGACCCAAACGGACATGCCTGTATATACTCACTAATAAGTGGATATTAACCAATAAAAAAAGTACAGAATATCCAAGATAGAGTCCACAGAACTCAAAAAGTTCAACAAGCTAAGGGGCCCAAGTGAGGACGCCTCAGTCCCACTTGGGGGGTGGGGGGGGGGGGAAGGAGAAAAAAGCAATCACTAGTGGGGAGGGAGGGATCTGGGGAGGGGGAATTGGATGGAGGGTGGGGTAAGAGAAGAACCTGATCTAGTATTGGGTGTAGGAAAAGGACTGAAGCCCTGTGGTCCAGCAGAAAGAATGAAAACAGGAAACCTTAGGAGGTAGGGGGTTGGGGATACCCTCCAGAATGCACTAGAGACCTGGGAGGTGAAAGACTATCAAGACTCAAAGGAAGGGAGGGACCTTAGATTAAATGCTTGATAGTAGGAAGAGTGAAGTTATAGAGCCCATCTCCAACAAGAAGACAAGGCATCAAGTGAGGGAAAAGGTTGCCATTCCACAGTCAAAATTCTGACCCATAATTGTTCCTGTCTAAAAGAACTGCAGGGATGGAAATGGAGAAGAACCTACGGAAAAAAGGTCTAGCAACAAGCACAAAGTGGGATCCAGGTCAAGGGGAGGTCCCAAGGCCTTACACTATTACTGATGCTATAGAGTGCTCACAAAAATGGACCTATCATGACAGCCCTCCAAAAGATCCACCAAGCAGCTAAAAGAGTCAGATGCAAATATTTGCAGCCAACCAATGGACAGAAACTGCTGACCCGTGTGGTTGAATTAGGGAAAAGCTGGAAGAAGCTGAGGAGGAGGGCAACCCTGTAAGAGGACCTGAAGTCTCAATTAACCTGGACCCCTGAGATCTCTCAAACACTAGACCACCAACCAAGGAGCATGCACTAGATGATATTAGGCCCCCAACACACATATAGCAGAGGGCTGCCAGGTCTGGGTTCAGTCAGAGAAAATGTTCCTAACTTTCAAGAGACTGGAGGCCCCCCGGGGAATTTAGAGGTTTGGTGGGGTCGGGGGTCAGGACGTGAGGACATCCTCATGGAGACAGGGGGGCAGAGAGGAGGTATAGGATGTGGAATAGTCAGAGGGTAGACTGAGAGGGAAATAAAATTTGGAGTTTAAAATAGATTAATTAATTAATTAAAATTTTTAAAAAGGTAGTATAACAAACATACACACATGAAAGAAAGAAAAAAGAAAGAAAGAAAGAAAGAAAGAAAGAAAGAAAGAAAGAAAGGAAAGAAAGATGACAGAAAGAGAAAGAGAGAAAGAAAGAAAGAAAGAAAGAAGAAAGAAAGAAAGAAAGAAAGGGAGAAAGAAAGAAAGGAAGGAAGGAAGGGAGAGAAAGAGAGAGAGGAAGATAGGAAGGAAGGAAGGAAGGAAGGAAGGAAGGAAGGAAGGAAGGAAGGAAGGAAGGAAGGAAGGAAGGAAGGAAGGAAGGAAGGAAGAAAGAAAGAAAACTTTAGTATAAAGAAAATGACTACACATCCAAAAACATTTCGCCAAGGCAAAATTTCAGCAGAATAGTACATAGTTATTCCAAATCATGACACATGCAAACACTGTGCTGGAACCTGTAGGTTTTTATTCCTTTTGCCAAAAATGTCCTGTGACTTACTCTGCATGATCAGAACACAGCCTCACATTTCTATGTAAGTGGTTATTTTAAAGTGGAGAAGTTGATCAGCAGAATGCAATTTCTAGCAATAGGTACAACTTGGAAACCATATTTTGCTTTCAAAAACTGTGGACAGAAGGATTTTGAATTTCAGTCAGTTTCTTTACAACTTTCTTAAAGTGAAGTTTTGTGTTCTTTAATTCTTTGATACAAAGATAGGGTATTTCTTTTACATTTCCCATATAAGTATCCTAACCTATCCAATTATCTAATTATCAACTGTATTTGGAGAGTGCTTTACAAAGAAGTCTGTAAAGTGTCAGAATTCTCTTTCTTAGCTTGTTTCTGTAGTATTCTTGGGTGTGGGTTTTTTGTTTTGTTTTTTTTATATATATATAAAGAACTAAAAATTTTGATATGAGTAGAGGAAAGTATGAAGTAAAAGCTAAAAGTCAAGGCTAACTTAATACAGAAAGGCTGGTAGTAGAATAGCAGAGGTCAGACAAGAACTGAGGAGACTGAGTGTATGACAGCTAGGAACACATTTGACTGTATTGATACTTCATCCATTTCTTCAGCCTACTATTTCAAAATCTTTTAAATGTTATTTCATCTGTTTAGAAACACACATCATCTTTGACCAAGATAAAAAGAACTATAATCTATTTTCCCCATTCATCTTCAAGTTTTGTGTGTGGTCAGTGTGGGGATTTTTTGTTGTTGTTCTTGCTTGTTTTGTTTTTTGTGATGGTTTCTAAGTAGATTCAGTTCCTTTTCTCAGCCTTTGAGTTCAGTATAGGACAGCAGATATTTGGTTTAGAATTCAAACAACTTGTCATTGAGATTGTTGATAGAGACATTGTTTTCATTTAATCTTTTGGCAGGATACACCTTGGTACTGAACAGAATACAGCACTTCAGGCTTAACAGAGCCTGCACATACTTTAAAAAAAAAAAAAATGTTTCTTTAATGCAACCTACCTAATCATCAGTTTTGTGTGGACTTCTCCAGACATTGGTTAAGATACAGGGTGTACTACTGAAAGTATTTGATTGTATTTTTAATTAATAAAACCCCACTTTTTATAGGAGCACATATTATTCTGATCTCAAGAAAAGCCTATTAAAGTACACAGATAGATTTCTTTTAAAATAAGTTTTCTAAGATTCTAAATTTGAAAGCAGTCTATTTAGTCTTAAGGTTGTATCATATGCCTAAGTTATATGCAGGTTTCAATCTTCTAGATGTTTCCAGTGTAAATCAGCACTGTACAATAAGGCCAATAGCCAGCTAGAAAACATGTAACCTATGCCAGTCATAAAGACAGGACTTCCTTGGTATGACATTTCTTTGTATATCCAAGAATGCTTAGTTCAATTATCACTTTAGATGAACTATTTAAATTTTCATCATAATTTTAACATACTATTTATGATATAGATATGTCATAAGCCATTTTTACAGACTATTTCTGTGTTTGTTTTTATGTACTTTAAAAAATTAATAGAGGACAATAAAATTTGTTTTAATATACAGACTAATTTATACAACATTCTGTATTAGAAATTTCTATAATGCACTTAAGAAGATCAATTTAAAAACTATGCTTCTAAAAAGATAAAAAAAAAATGAAAATTAAAAAAAAACCCTATGCTTCTGTAACCAAAATGGTATAAAAGCATAAAGGAGGCGGGGATGTAATAGGAGGTTCTAGGGAGGGGAAATGGGAGAAGGGGATGTCATCTGCATTGTAAATAAATAAAACATCCAATTAAAAAAACATAAAATAAGAGCATAAACACAGAAAAAAAATCACTGATAAAACAAAGAAATATATTATATATACCAATTATTAATAAATAAATAAAAGCTATGCTTCTAGAAAGAAAATTTCAATAAATTATCAATTATATATAATATGTATATAATGACAAAGATAATAAGAAAGACTCTGTAAGGCTCGGGAAGCCCCCCAAAGGGGACCCCACTCGAGTCACAGGATGGCGCGCACCCAAAGGACACACGAAAGACCAACTTGCTGCAAGAACACGAGGTAGTTTAATGGCAGAACACGTGTCTCAATGTAGGAGACAGGGGCATCGACCTTGTGGCTCCGGGGTTTAGGGTTAATATAAGCTCGGGGTGGGGAAAAGGAGAAACTTTCTCGCAGGTGCACACGATTGGTGCACACGATTGGTTGTTTTCCAGTTTTTGAACATCTGGCCAAACTGGTCCATGGGGGCAGGGAGCAGTTCCTGCAGGTGGATGTTTATCTCTTATCTTCATTCCTGGGATGACTCAGTAGCCCATTGTCCTGTAACTCTGCATTCTTTGTTTGCGGATTAACTGGCCTCTGGTTGGCAAACCAGAGGGGCGACTTTAGCTACTCAGGCTAGGGAGAAAGAATCTATAAGGCCCTTTTCTTTTATATATGTTTTTCATGGGACCCATAAAATTTTCTTTTAACTCCCATTACCATTTTTAAGAAAAACACTTATCTTTTCTACTTTCTGAATTACAATCTTCTTAACTTTGTTCTTTGTGATCCTCATAATGTTTACATATTTACACACATTTGACAGAGCAACAGCTACCTTCTTCATCTATGATTTCCTAATAAACTTTTATTATTTCTTCATATTTACTTTTTTCATAAATCTTCACTTTAGAAATATCCACTTTTAATTTTAATTTCAAGTACTTTGAATTGTCAATAGTTTTTAATATCTCAAAGGAGAAGCCTGAATATTAAAAAAATACTCTACCCCCAATTGTTTTACTAACAGTTGTTTTCATGATTGAATTTCATCAATGGTATTACTTGCATGATTTTTCTATTGGCCAAAGTGCTCAAGTGTACTTACTTTTCATTATAATGTAAAAGGGGGTACAAAATATAGCGAAGACATGGAGATATAGATATCTCAGTAGTGTTTTCAATGCAAGTATGTGGACTTTGATTTGGCCATAACAACCCACATTTAAAAAAACAACAGTAAATATATTAGCAAACATTTAAGATCTCAACACTGTGAAGATTCAGACAGTATGGTCTTTGAAGTTTACTGGCTGGGTAGCCCAGCATAATCAGTGACTTGCAGGCCAATGTCTCAAAAAGCAAGGAGAATAGCACCATTAAGGAATGACATTGAGGCTGTATTTTAATAGTTACACCAATTTTCATGTAACTGCACATACATGAACGCACACAGAGATAAACATACACACACAGACACACACTCAAACAGGATGTGCAAGTGTGTGTGTGTGTGTGTGTGTGTGTGAGAGAGAGAGAGAGAGAGAGAGAGAGAGAGAGAGAGAGAGAGAATGAGATAGGTAAAAAATGGCTGGGGAACCCAGAGTTCCTCATGCCAGTCTGTGGGAAGTTGTCTGGGAACTCCCTGGGTTCCTCCAGCTGTAAGTTAGGTCCGGCTGCTCACTGACTAAAGGCCTCTCCACAGTTCCTCATGGCATGGCCCCAACACACGAGGAAGTCCTTGGGTTTCCAAAACTGGTTTATTGTCATGGCAGATGGTGGATGGATCTGGATGTGCTCCCCGCAAAACCCAGGGCAGACCTGAGTTAAATAGGGAGGGGAAGAGGGGAGAGGGGCTCGAGAAAAATGCTTAATCGGCTCCACCCTCTGGCCTTCAGGTACCTCATTAGTACCTTTAGTACTAATTAGTACTTTTTAATTAATTAGTACTCTTTAATTAGTACTCTTTAGGGCCTGGGGCCTGTTAATCACAGCCCTCCAACTGTGTACATGATTGAAGGGCTCAGGTTGAATGGAGATTAGACCTCCTGGCAGGCCTGACAGAGAGAGAGAGAGAGAGAGAGAGAGAGAGAGAGAGAGAGAGAGAACAGAGAAAGATCAAATGAAAGAGAAAAACAAGAGTTAAAAACATAAAAAAGGAAGACATGCAGAGGGAAAACAAAATATAAAAAAAGGTTGAATGTATAAAATAGACTTGAAAACCTTGTAAGTTGAAGAAGGTAGTTATGAATATATAATAAATTAGAGAATGAATAGGGTATAGTAACAGACCTGACAGACTATATCTACTCAGACGCAAAAACGTTCATCAGAAAAATAATTACAGATAAAATAATTGAAAATGTAACTGGCTATGTTGTGTAAAATTTTAGTTTTTAAGATACAGATACATGAAAACCAGGCCTAATTTAAACATGCTTTGGTTTTAAAATAAAATCAATTATCATTTCAGTAAAATGAGTGTCAAAGAAGAGGCTGTGCTGGATTAATTACAGTGCTCTGATGATATCCATGTTTTTCTCCTGTTTGGAGGAGGCATCTAGCACTGAGTTTCCCAACACTATCCATTCAAGAGAATATGATTATGTAAATAGCAGATTCTATAAGGAATGCTTTGATTCCATCATTGAGATTACAGTTGTAATGTCCAGGCCTCCCAATAAGATTCAAAATTATTTCAGTCAAAATTTCAAATTAAACTCACTAAACTGCCTGAATAATTGAGACAAAAATCCAGCATTAGAAAGCTGGTGTTAGAGATGTTTGTTTGTTTTTAGATTTGAGTTGGGTTGTATGTAAAAGATGCAGGGAAACTATCCTAACCTACATTGAATGAGGAACACATAAGCAATTAGTACAAGGTTCTTTTCTGTCCTTTCTGAAATGGAAATATAATTTTGTCTAAAACATATGTTCTCAGTGGAGATTTTCCTATTCTTTTCAGCAACACTCATTCCACAAGTGATATAGAAATGTATTTATAGAAAATGTTGCACTGTATACAGTATTGGATGTCACACTAAGTGATAGCATCAACTAAGAGAGACAAGTCTGACCTTAAAGTTGTACCAATGAAGCTTTGTTTAAGCTTAGTTGTGAAGAAATACTAGCTATTCTATAACAAAATATACTCACCCGATAAATATATTGAAAAAAGGACAGCATACATAGTATTCCAAACATCATCCTCTAAAATGAATTACATTACAGTTATGAGAAATACTTCTCAGATTATAACTTTCTGAGGTGCTTAATCTACTTTGTCAATACTGAAGTTTAATACACATCTTAAAATTGAAGCTGCATATAACATTGCAATGTCCTGCAAGCAATTCTCTAGCTGAACACTGTATTTTTAACAACTAACTCTTCTCTTTAGAGTAAACTCAACATTAGAATCACACTACTCATTAAAGATTTCCTAATAAGCCTGTTCATGTCATAAAATGGTCCGGTTATTTCTTCAGAAACATGTAAGTCTCTTTGGGAATATAAACAGCTCTGCAGAACTGTCCCTATTTACTAGAACAAAAGCTTTTCCCCCTTTACAATATTGTCTCACTCAAGAAGAAGGAATAAATACACTGCATGTAATGGCTACGAGGATTCTCCTCATTTTAAGGTATATATTTAATTCTACATTTAACTAAAAACACCTACACATTGAAAACTTTACTACTATCAGTAATGTGGAGGAGCATTCTTGGATCAGAGCTCTTGCATCTATTCCAGAGAACCACAGTTTTGTTCCTACATCCATACTGACTGACTCAAGACTACCAATAGCTACAGCTATAAGAAATCCACCTCTCTCTTCTGTCCATCACCTCCAGCTGCCAATAAGAATATGTACATACAATAACACAGAAACACATGCCTACATGTCTATTAATATTAAAAAATAATGGTTCATAATAAATTCATAAAACAAATTCTAACTTACTCTGATTCTCCATTTCACATAAATGTACATGTGATGTGAAAATATAAAGTTTGTTTTATTGGTGGAACTAGGTGTGTAGTCTAACATTTTTAAATTATGACTAATGAAGTAAACACATTTTACTGAAGATCTATAAAAATATTTAGAAACTACATATTATTGATGTTTGTAATTCAGTGGTAAAATAATATTAGCAATGTGTATATTAATTCAAAAAGTATCTTTATGATTTGTCTTTATCCTGCTTTTAAAATATAGACTATACTTTTAATGTTTTCCCAAGTGTTTGATTATTTTATTTAAACACTTGAACACCTGCATGATATTCTCATTAACACAGCACTATGAGCATTTGACATAAAATCTATCATATGAATAACTGTGTATACAGTCATATGAGTTATTCATAGGTGAAGTGTTGTGCCGACCATCCCTGTAACTTACTTAAAATGAACATTTATTCGCTGAAAAAGTAACACTTTACACCATCCTTCACTTGACCATGACAACAAACACACTTTCATCTCTATTTGAAGGACCTAACAGAAGCAACTGTCTAGGTTTTAGTGGCAACATTTCCTTTATTGCACATGTAGTATGATATTATTCTGTGTATGTGTGTACACAAATATGTTCTGTTTGTCATCTATTGATATACTATCATTTTAATCTTAGATTACGACTATTATGAATATATCACATTTGTCGTAGAACACAGCTTCTTTTTTCTTCCTCTTCTAACTATCTGGCTCTGTGATGAGTAACGAGTTTGATAACATTGTAGGGGATGCCTACCTTTGATTTGTTGAGGAACTTCCCTACCATGAGCCCCAGCTGCTATCCAGATACAGCTCTTTTCTACTCTTTGCTTCTTTAGTTTGGTGTATTGAGTTGATGTATTTGTAGATGGAATTGTCCTACCATTCCAAGGACAAATCTTTTCTGTTCATTGTACATTACATGTGTGATAAACTGTAGAAATAATTTTTGCTGGTATTTCATTTAGGAGTTTGCATTTATGTTTCATAAAAAGATTGACCTGAGGTTTTTCTGTTCTCATAGATTCTGTGCTTAATATTAGTTTCAAGGTAAGTCTTTCTCATACATTAGTTTAGAGATGTTTCACAATTTTTTCTTCTTTTTAGGAAAAATTATTAGGATATTTTGTCGTTTCCAACACTGCTTATTTTTATGAAGTGCTTTCTCCTGTTTCTTTCTATTCCCCACAGAATTAGAAGCAGGAATTACTCATTGCAGGATCTTCTATAAAGATAGCCTCACATATTCCTATGTAGAAATAACCTCAAATGACCAGTCTTTAAGAGTGCTGAATTTTAAATCTGCTTTTGTTTTCCTATCCTCTTTTACCATTTACCTTTTAGTCTGTTTCCCTCCAACACCCCACAACTTCCTTTGTGCATGTGTTAGAGTAACAGTACAGAGGTCAGAAGGCAACATACAGGAGTCAGTTTATTCACTCAACCTAGTATGTCCCAGGGATCAAACTTAAATCATCACGCTTGGCAGTAAGCTCTTTTACTAACTGTGTCATCTTTTATTCTCCATTGCTTATCTTATTTTCTTGTTAATCTTCTTTGTTACAGAAAGTTTGTAATTATATATAACATCATATAGCATATGACATAACATATAAGACACGATACTATTTATTATTCAGGTTTTTGCTTAGGATTTTACAATAATTTTTATCTCTTTATTGTTTTATTTTATCTACACAATTTTTTTGACCTCATTAAAATATATTTACAAATTTTTGAGTCCACTATATATATTTATTAAGTCTATTTTGAAGTCTCTGAATTAAATGCCTCCCTTTTATGAAATCAACTTCTGGAGAATTTTATTTTTGTGATTTATTTCATTACTTGTTTACTTGTTAGACCATATTACATTGCTCCCTCATTTTCCTTAAGAGTATATTTTGTATATGGGCACTAAATAAACCAGGCAATGCTCTGAGTCTTAAAAAAAATCTATCTTTGTCTAAGAGAATATCATCATCAATTAATGTGGCTAGACATTCTGAAAAGGAGGGTGGTCTTCCACACTGTTCCAATGAATGTTCTGTTGCTACTGTTATTAGTGCTCCACAGCCATAAATAACTCAGCCCCATCATCCCTTTGAAACAAGTGACAAACCTGTCTTAGGAACTCTATAGCAAAACATATAATGCTGAGTATGTGATTTGTTGCTTCCTTCCCTAGGAAGAAGCTGGGGTTAGGGATTTCTTGTCCATCACATAGAATGCTGACAAAGGCCAATCATGTGCTGAGGTTATATACTCACTACACCTTCTGGATTCTCTTGACCTCTTTTTTCCATTCTCTCAACATACAAGAATTTCTTAACCTGGTCTAGATTTCACACACAAGTAATTTCTGTATTTATAATTATAAAAATTTAAATTAAATAGAATCCATGGGTTATAGTCTACTAGCTGTCTGTGTTAGTTTTACAATCTAAGTAATGACCTTTCTGACTAAAGCAACTTGAATTGTACAATGTTTATTTCACTATATGGCTTTCAAACTATGAATCCACTGTGGTTGAGAGTAATGAAGAACAGACCAGAGGAGACAAAAGAAAGTCCCAGAGCAACATATATGCTCTAATTACACACTCATCCCTTTCCTCCAGCTGTACCTTACCTGTATCTTTTATCATGGCACGGTCTTCCATTTGAAGCTTTCTAGGAAGGTTATTAACACATAAGCAAGCATTGCTTATCAAACATTATCGACTTGAAAAAAATTTTAAAAATTTAAAAAGATATTTTTTTTGTTTGTATGAGTATTGTTAAGGTGGAGAAAATACAAAAGCCACAAGTGATGTGTTTCAAAGAAGTTTCTTATTTTAAATTTCAAATCATTTTGTTGCTGCTGCTGCTGCTGCTGTTGCTTTTGTTGTTTGGTTGCATCGGGTTTGGTGTTTTGTCGATTTACTCATTTATTCACTTTAAATTGTGATCACTGTTCCCTTTCTACTCTGCTCCTAATTAACCATCCCATCATGCTTCCCTCCATTGCCTCTTGCCCTTCTCCTCAGAGAAAAGGAACCTCTCCCTGAGGTACCAACTTATCCTGGCACCTCAAGTCTCATCAGAGCTAAGTACATTCTCTAACACTGAGGCCGGACAAGACACCTCAGGTGGGGAAAAGGGATCCAAAGCTAGGAAACACAGTCAAAGTCAGAGACTGCCCCAGCTTCAGTTATTGGGGGACACAAAGGAAGTCCAAGTAGTATATCTGCTGCTACATATATGTAGGTAATCTAGGTCCAGCCCATGCCTGCCTTTTGGTTAGTAATCCAATACTTGCAAGCCCCCATAGACCCAGGTTAGTTGGTTCTGTAGGTCTTGTTTCTGTGTTCACTACAGCTCCCTCAATCCTTCCCCTATATTTCTGCAAGAATTTCCAAACTCTGCATAATGTTTGGATGTGGGTCTTTGCATCTGTTTCCAAAAGCTGCTGGGTGGAACCTCTCAGATGGCAATAGGAGTGTACTATTAATAGTGTCAGGGTTTGGCTCTCTCTCATATGGTGAATCTAAAGTTGGGCCAGTCATTTGGTTGAACATTCTCTGAGTCTCTACTGCATCTTTACCACTACATATTTTAAAGGCTTGGCAAATTTTGGGTAAAAAGTTTTGTTTGTTGTGTGGTGTCTATGTCCTTCCACTAGAAGTCCTGTCTGGCTACTGGAGGTGGCCACTTGATGGTACATGTTCACTGCTGCTAGGAGTCTCAGTTACCCTTATGTCCTCCTAGGAACATTCCTCACCCAACCTCTCCTACTTGTCCTAGAGATGCCTCACACTGATTTTCTTCTCTCTCCCAGCCATCTCACCTTCTATCCTATCTCTCCCCACACTTAATTCTCATCCATTCTCCCACTACTTCCTCTCTCTCCATCCACTTCAGATGTTTGTTTTATTTCTCCTTCTGAGTGAGACTCAAGCATCCTTTCATGACCCTTTCCTGTTATGTAGCTTCTTTAAGTTTGCACATCGTCACATGGTTATCTTGTCCACTTATAATTAAGTACATAACATGCATGTCTCTTTGAGTAAATCTGAATAATATTTTTTAGTTCTGTTCATTTGTCTGCAGATTTCATGATGTCCTAGTTTTCAATGGTTGAGTAGTGTTCCACTGTGTAAATGTACCATGTTTTCTTTATCCATTTTTTTTGGTGAGGGGCATCTGGCTATAAAGGATACTGTGAGCATAGTTGAACAAGTATCCTCTGATGATCATCCTTATGTGTTGTTAAGTGTCTGGTAACCAACCTTGATCAATGGTGACACCAAAACTACTAGACTTCAGATTAGCCTGTGAGAAATATCACAGGATAATGCTAAAAACTCTAGATTAATTCCCATACTGTTTTATTTACCATGCCAATATAAACTTCTGGTGAAAAGTATGGCTTAACAAAAATGAATAATTAAATTATGCTATCTTCCCTTAATATTTTCATAAAATTAAATATAAACTCTTTTAAAATGCAGTAGATTTTGTAAGAAAAACAAACAGTAGTTTGCGCCACATTTTTACTAATTTCAAAAAAGGTTGTGCATAATTTATAAGAAACTAATTTTCTCATAAACATAATATTTTATGATTTAACTTGTTCTCTTGTGCCTGATAAAATGGTATGACCACAGCACTTGTGTAAATCACTTCTCCTTTGTATTTATTATGGACAAAAAGGATCCCTGTACATTTCTTCAGGCACATTTGTTAGAGTTGTGGATAAGAATATAGTATTTTTAAACCCATAAAACAATTAGATTAATCTTTTGATTTTTTTTTTTTACTTTTAGACCCTTAACTCTAAAACCAAATAAAAATCTGATTCACTTAATGGATAATATTTTAGGGTTAAATCCTTCAAGAAATAGTTTGGTATTATATATAATTCTGTCTTTTGTCCAAATATATAATCAGACATTAATGTAAAATGTAATCTCAGGAATAATGACATCAAGGTTTTAGTAAGCAATAAAAGGAATGTCTTCTTACATTAGCTCATTGTTGTCTTGTTTTACTGTATAAAAAGAAATTGCTTAAATATGTCTTTTATCTCACAAACCTAAACATACTTATAGGTTAAAGACTTCTTATAAATAGACAAAAAGCATAGGTTTCTGGAAGAAGCTGCTTCTATATTTTTGATACCATTTCTTCTTCTTCAATTACACTTAATACTTGCTCAGTAATGAAATGAAATCAATGCTTTATGTATCTGCAATGTCTGACCTCCATGCAGAGAGCACTCATGGTGCAAACGTAGGAATAAGTTCTACAAGCATTTCACAAAAAGACAATATTACACACTGTAGATCCTTGTTTAAAACAAATGCACATAGTAATTCATAATCACATAAAACTTAATTTCATTTTAAATTGTTTTTATAAGTAACTGAAGAAGTTCTCACTCTTTACATTTCCCCACTGCTAAGTGAACCTGTCATGATAATGAAGTACAGAAAATATCCTAAAAGAATACCTTAGAAGAGACTTGAGAATGGGACACAGATCAACAATGGGTACAGTTTTATTTACAGTCAGTTTCTAGAAGTTTTCAGGGAAACAGAAGACATGCATGTGGAGACAGTTTTGTGGACTCTGAATGCTCACTGGACTCCTTACTGAAAAATCAATGAAAATAGAGACCAGGGATGAATGAGGAAAGTATGCTGCTTTTCTGGAAGTTTCTGCTGCTGTTTTCTTGCCAAACAGTTGTTCATGTCTAGTGATGCTCAATTGGTTAATGTACATCAAGGTATGTTCCTTATGATCAGAAGCAAATATTAGCATATGTCATACATAAGATGAAACAAAAGCAAGAGCCTGTGATGTAGTTCTGTGCTATGTTGATGCAGCATGTGGGTTGTACAAAAACATGGTGTTCATCAAAGCAGTACAAAAAGAATATCAAAAGTACCAAAAAGAAACACAGAAAGAACTCCTCAATTATTCAAGAAAAGGAACAAACCTCTAGATCAAAAGAATATCTGGAGGAAAAAGAAGGGAAAACATATTTGAACTCTTAAGACTTGTTATGAATTAAGATTCTACATCATTTAAAATTTGACTCAGGTGTGTGTGTGTTTAAATATAAGTCATTTAGCAAACATAATTGTAAACATATGCAGAATTATGTAGAATATTGCAGCATGTGCCTTTTCATTTATATTTTTAAAATAAAGCTAATTATAGTATTTAATTTTAGAAAAAGAAAGTTATTAAAATTTTCAGTGCAAATTTCTGGCTTTCTATCAGTTGTTTCATCATTCATATATTATACTTGCTGGGCAGAAAAAAAACTCTCAGAAAAGAAAAAAAAATCACATTTACCTCAATTCCTAAATTATATCTGAATATTGCTAGCAAGAATATTTTGTCTCTTAATTAAAATAATAGAAGTGAGAGTTGAAACTTACCTTAGGAAAGTTAAGCATATTGTTGATTTTCTTGTTCTAAATAAATGTTTATGTCATTGTTTGTTATGAGTAGTCGTTATTTTATTGCTTACATTGTGTAGCAGGATTCCACGTGTTTGCTAGAATAGGTAGAACACAAAGCTAAATTGAAGAAATTTTATAAATATGTGTGTGACCCCTGTGTGCTTATTATCTGCATCAAAGTGAAAAGGTTTGTTTCTACACACCATTTTACAGTACTGTTCTTTCTCACCACAGCCCCTAAACAATGAAACAGCCAATTCCAACCTCAAAATTTTTTAATTTAGTTAATTGTTGTATTATTATTTTATTGCTTTGCCAGTAAAGTGAATTGATAATTAAATTTTATTAAAATATTATTGTTTTTAAAAAAAGGAAATGCTAAAACATCAAGTTAGATGAATAAACACAGTAATCACAGATAGTAGCCAGAGTTGGACTTATATTTCCTACGTTGGGAGTCAATGTGATCATGAACAAGTAAGTGAGTATCTCTCAATAGGTGTGTTTTCTGGGGGAAAAAAAAGAAAGGAAAAAAGGAGTGTAAGGCCATTCATAGCTGGAAACAACAAACAACTTTAATTTCATCACTTGAGAAGCAGAGGCCAGCTGAACACTGTGAGTTTGAGTCAAGCTTGGTCTACATAATAAGTTTTAAGACAGACAAAGTTGCATTGATGGGACAATTTCTCAATTGAAAAAATAAAAGAGGAAAAGAAAGAAAGATGGAAAGAATGACAGAAGAAAGAAAATAAAGAAGGAAAGAATAAAGGATGGGAGAACGATGGATGAATATAGATTCCCATGCCTAGTCTTTAAAATAAGTTTGCTGAGCTTTTTTTTCTCTATTCTTGTCATCCCGCTGTCCTTGCAAAGCCACAGCTACAGCAAAGCCTTGACCATATTTGCAAGTGCTGTACTACTGAGCTAAAACAACACTTTTACAAAAAAATCTTTTTAAATCTTAAAACAAATCTTTTTTTATTAAGAAATAGAAAAATATAATACTGTATTTTTTGTTTTGTGCATTTTTTGAAAAACCTCATTTTCTGTAGAGCAAAAATAAAATTGTGTTATAATAGAAGTGAAGGAATGCTTGCATTAATGATGACTTCCTAAATCTCCCTTCGGGAAGAAAAGTTAGCTCAGTAGTTCTATGTAAAAGGCTCTGTGTTCAGTCCCTAGAACTGAAAAGGAAAAAAAAATCTTTGAATCTACACAATTCTAATGAGATTTTGTTGTTGAATATTAAGAATGAGGCTGCATTAGTGAATTGATATTAGAGAAAGATAATCTGGAAGCTAGATATGAGATTGGACATACTTCTGTAGAAGTTTAAAATTTTCAAAATATTGTGGTAGTTGCATAGGTTCATTTTTGTCCTGAAATAATTTGAAATAAATATCATAATGTTTTTCTAGACTCCTTGCAAATTTCATCAAGTATTTCTTAAATATTTTAGACTTTTGTGTTTGTAACTGCACTATAAAAATTGGAATGGAGTCAAACAATTATAGCATCCTCTTGATTCTGTTTATCTGCTTCCTAGTGCTACTTCTCACTAATACTCAGCTTTATTTTCATGATAATTCTGAGATTCCACTTCATTGGCCATTCCCTCCCACAGATTGGCCCTGTTTTCTATACCAAAACTTGTCACTGCCATTACTAATATCACTTTTCATGCTTTTGTATAAATATCACAACTTCTGAATCTAATCGGAAGCCAGGCAGAGGTTCATTTAAAAGGACAGAACTATTACCGCATAAATCAGTACCGCAGGCATAACAGTTAATTCAAGGTTGTTATATCAACAATCTATCCAAACTTAGGGCCTCTGGTATGTAATGTGAAAACATTAATCATATGAGAGTAGAATTGCAGTTTCAATAAACTCTTCTTGTGACAGTACAAATCTTACATTTATCTGACAGATACTTCCTCTGGAATACAATCAAGAGGCTTTCTCTTTTCCCCAACTTGCTACTGTCCATCGATGTTTCAGATTAGCAGTTATTTTACTGAACTGAAAATAGTAGCCACTATTCAATATATTTCGTAACCAACAGGTGATGAAGCAAAGCGAATACGGTTTTAAAGTAAATGTGCAAGCATTTTTTGGGGGTGGGGTTAATATCAATGCAAGTAGTGGAACCTGTTTATTATGCATGAACTTCTTTATAATGAAATGATCATTTCTGTGTT
Organism: Arvicanthis niloticus; assembly: GCF_011762505.2. Taxonomy (NCBI): domain Eukaryota; kingdom Metazoa; phylum Chordata; class Mammalia; order Rodentia; family Muridae; genus Arvicanthis; species Arvicanthis niloticus. The sequence continues at coordinate 68,402,609 of NC_047667.1, read as the reverse complement.
TTGCTATCCATTGGCAATTTAAAAGCTTATGGAATCTTATGATGGGTAAAAGAGGTTGAGAGAATACAAATCTGAAAAGAAGTCAAAGTATCACTATTTGCTGATGATATGACAGTATACATAAGCAACCCCCAAAATTCTATCAGAGCACTTCTACAGGTGATAAGCAGCTTCAGCAATTTGGTTGAGGAGGTGCACAAGAATCAATGAAGCTGTTCTTGGCTTTGACTCAGACTATTGGGTATATAGAGCTTGGGAAGGATGCCTCCTGTAGCAAGACAGGAACCCAAGTGGAAAGTTAGGGACTCACCTACAAAACTGCCAACCAAAAACATATTGTGTCTACAAGAAATGCAGGGATTTCAGATAGAGCAGAGATCATAGGTATGGCCAAACAATAACCAACCCAATTTGAGACTAAAGACTTGGGTAAGCACCAATCCCTGATGCTGTTGATAATACTCTGTTATGCTTCCAGACAGGAATCTATCATGGAATTCCTCTGAGAAGCTCCACTGATCAACTGACTTAGACAGATACAGACACCCACAGCCAAACAGCAGATTTAGCTTGGGGACTCTCATGTAAGAATAGGAAAAAAGACTGCATCCCCTAAGGAGATAGGAAGTCTATATGAAGGCCAACAGAATCAACAAACCCGGACCCTTGGGGCTTGCTGAGACTTTAATATCAACCTAAGAACATACATGGGCTGGACCTAGGCCTCCAGGAACATATGTAGCATATGTGTAGATTGATCTTCATATAGGTCCCAAACAACTGGCATAGAGAACTATCCCAGAAGCTGTTGCCTATATGTGGGATATGTTCTTCTAGCTGGGCTGTGTTTAATAGTCTCAGTGGGAGAAGAATTGGGGATACCCTAGGAGGAGGACCTGTTCAGAGGAGAAAAGAATGTCGGCTGGAAAGAAGGAGTGTGGGAGGAGGTGACCAGGAGATGGAGATATGGGGAGATGGGCAGTGAGCAGAGATATAAAGTGAATAATTTTTTTAAAAAAGTATTTGATTCTATAAACTTAAGTACCCTTTTATAATCATACTATTACAAATATATACCTAATTTTTAAAATACCATTACTAATAAATAGAAGTAGATTCTATTTTTATAGTATCAATTATTTAATGTTTCCCTTTACGTTTTAAAACCTAAAAGAAAGCTAAGCAACCAGCTTACCAACACTGAACCTCATATATTTGAAGATTTTTGGACTAATAACTTTTCAAAAATTTGAGAACCTACTGAAAAATTGATAGGATAAAGTAAGTCCATTTTCTTTAAGGATGCTTCTGGGATATTCTTCCACTACACTTTGGTGGAAGGGCACACGTACAAAATTATATGGCCACCAAAAATTAAATTTTATGTATTTTTTAAGAGAAAACAAAATTGAGTGGGAAAGGAAAGAAAACTGAGTCAAAGAAAATTCCTGGGAGACAGCTGAATATGGGCAAACTATATGGTACTCTCAATGCATACCACAGTTTTGATTCCACAAATAAGTCCTGAAATGAGCAGTGTCCACATGTGATTCTACGAGGGACTCCTAGTCATGGGAAGCAGAAGGAAGGAGACACCTGAGGGAGAGGGGAGGGGGAATAGAACTCAGGGCAGGATCAGGCATGGGGAGGGAAAGGGAAAAATCCTGGAGGGCCAGGAGAATAAATGGAAATATGCCAGTGACAGATGTGGGGGCTACTCCAGGAAATCCCAGAGACCCGGGATGGGGGAAAAGGAGGATTCCAGGACTCAATGAAAGTGACCTTAGCTTAGTTCCAGTTTCCATCTGCACCCCGAGCTGACCCTGTGCCTCAGCTCTCAACCCAGGTCCCGCTGGGAGAGAGCTGGTCTCCCAGAAGTGCTGACACAATTGTGAGCACAAGTAGGACCACCACTTCTGTCCCAAGGGACCCACTCAAAAAACTGGGGATATAGGAACCTAGGAGCAGCCTGGGACAGGATCCTTCTGGTTTGCATCTGCTCCTAGAGCTGACACTCTACCACAGCTCTCTATATCCAAATTCCTCCTGGAGAAATCTCATCTCCAAGGAGTGCTGACACATAGGCTTACATGAGGGACAAGCCACAGCCAGAGACATCAAGACCAGGTAACCCCAGAGATAACCAGTTTGTGGGAGGCAAGGGCAAGAACATAAGCAAGAGAAAAAAAAAAAAAGCTACTTGGCATCATCAGAAACCAGTTCTCCCACTACAGCAAGGCCTGAATACTCCAACACATTTAAAATCACATCTCATGGTGATGAGAGAGGACTTTAAGAACATAAATAACTTCCTTAAAGGAATACAGGTGAACACAAGTAGACAGGTGGAAGACCTTAAAGAGGAAACACAAAATTCCCTTAAAGAATTACAGGAAAAGACAAACAGATGAAAGAATTGAACTAAAACTATCTAGGATCTAAAAATGGAAATAGAAACAATAAAGAAATGACAAAGGGAGACATCCTTAGGGATAGAAAACCTAGGAAAGAGATCAGGAGTCATGTGTGAGCATCACCAACAGAATACAAGAGATAGAAGAGTGAATCTCAGGTGCAGAAGATACCATAAAAAACATTGACATGCAAAAACAAGAAAATGCAAAGTAAAAAAAGCTCCTAACCCAAAACACAGGAAACCCAGGACACAATGAAAAGACTAAACCTAAGGATAATAGGTATAGAAAAGAGTGAAGATTCCCAAATTAACGGGCCAATAAATATCTTCAACAAAATTATAGAAGAAAACTTTCCTAACCTAAAGAAAGAGATGTCCATAAACATACAAGAAGCCTACAGAACTCCAAGTAGACTGGACCAGAATAGAAATTCCTCCCATCACATAATAGTCAAAACACCAAATGCACAAAACAATGAATATTAAAAGTAGTAAGGGAAAAAGGTAAAGTAACATATAAATGCAGACCTATAAGAATTACACCAGAGACTATAAAAGCCAGAAGAGCTTGGGCTGATATCATACAGACCCTAAGAGAACAAAAATGCCAGGCCAGGCTACTATACCCAGCAAAACTCTCAATTAACATAGATGGAGAAAACAAGATATACTATGACAAAAACAAATGTATATAATGTCTTTCAACAAACTCATCCCTATAAAAGATAATAGATGGAAAACTCCAACACAAGGAGAGAAACTTTGCCCCAGAAAAAAACAAGAAAGTAATCCTTTTTCAACAAACCCAAAAGAAGATAGCCACAAACACGATAGCCACAAACACATAATTCCAACTCTAAGAACAAAAATAACAGGAAGCAACAGTCATTATTCCTTAATATATTTTAATATCAATGGACTCAATTCCCCAATAAACAGACATAGATTAACAGAGTGGATATGTAAACAGGACCCAGCATTTTGCTGCATACAGGAAATGCACCTCAGTGACAAAGACAGACACTAGCTCAGAGTAAAAGGCTGAAAAAAACTTTTCCAAGTAAATGGTCCCAAGAAAGAAGCTGGAGTAGCCATTCTAATATCGAATAAAATCTACTTTCAACCAAAAGTTATCAAAAACATAGAGAAGGACATTTCATACTCATCAAAAGAAAAATCTACCAAGATGAGCTCTCAATTCTGAAAATCTATGCTCCAAATGCAAGGGTACCCACATTCATAAAAGAAACTTTGCTAAAACTCAAAGCACACATTGCACATCACACAATAATAGTGGCACATAGACTTCAACACCCCACTCTCAGCAATGGATGGAGCCCATGATCTGTCACTAACTAAACAGAAACTTAATAGTAACAAAATGAAACTAACAGAAGTTATGAAACAAATGGATTTAACAGATATCTGTAGGACATTTCATCCTAAAACAAAAGAATATACCTTCGTCTCAGAACCTCATGGTATCCTCTTCAAAACTGACCATAAAATCAGTCACAAAGCAAACCTCAACAGGTATAAGGATACTGAAACCATCCCATGCATCCCATCAGATCACCATGGACTAAGGCTGGTTTTCAATAACAACAAAAACAACAGAAAGTCCACATACACATGGAAGCTGGAGAGTGCTCTACTCAATGATAACTTGGTCAAGGAGGAAAGAAATTAAAGACATTTTAGAATTTAATGAGACTGAAGGCACAACATAACAAAACTTGTGGGACCCAATGAAAGCAGTGCTAAGAGGACAACTCATAGCTCTGAGTGCCTCCAAAATGAAACTGGAGAGAGCACACACTAGCAGCTTAACAACACACCTGAAAGCTCTAGAACAAAAAGAAGAAATAGACACAAGAGAAGTAGACAGCAGGAAATAATAAAGCTCATTGATGAAATTAACTAAATAGAAACAAAAAGAACTATACAAATAATCGACAAAACCAGGAGTTGATTCTTTGAGAAAATCAGCAATATAGACAAACCCTTAGCCAAACTAAACAGAGAGCACAGAAACAATATCTAAGTTAACAAAATCAGAAATGAACAGAAAGATATAACAACAGAAACTGAGGAAATTCAAAAGAACAATCACCTCATCCAAGAAACTTCTTTGTTAACCAGACAGAGGCTGCTATAGAGACACATGCAGAAAAGAATTGGTCAAGGAATGCACAGTTCCACTTTTTACATTTATAACACGTTCTCATACCTAAGTCTTAGGTTATGCCATAGAAAGTAAAAAGATCACAAGAATCAGAGGACTAGGCTCTCACTTTTAGGTAGTGTCTTGTGGATAGGACAGAGATGCTATGTTATGAAATCTCAACAATGTGGTAGTATAAACTTTCTTTCAAATTTATGGCTTATTTTTTTCATTAATTGTAGTTGCATGTATATGTATATGATGATGGTTTAGGACAATACTTATTTTAGTATAAGGACAAATATTTGCAATATAGTTATTGATTATGCTGACTTAGTAAAGTTGTGATTGGAGGTTTGCTTCAAGACCCATGACTTCACTAGTATTGAGTAGCTGCCGAGGTCTCTGGTACCATGCATGATTTCACTTCTGTCGAACAGCTCTTAAGTTTAATTAGAAGGCTGTTACCAGAAGGTAAGTGTATCACTGCCAAAAACCATTACAGTTTCCATGTAATTCTGGTCATTGGTGATAAACCCTATGTACTCTTTAAGATTAATTAGGACCATAATATAGTATATTACATTTCATATGCCCCAGTATGAAAAGCTTCATAAAACAGTGATAAGTACTCAGCCATAATATAAAACATGCAGTTTAAATTCAGCATCTGACAAAAAATAATAATAACAACAAACCCAGAATTTTATGAAATGTAGTGCCTATTTTGAATCCTAATGAGAAATAGGCATGAAAGAAGAAAATATTCATGTTTGGAGGAATTAAAAATACACTGCTCTTTGCCCTTTAAATGTCTATGGTCCTGCCACAGGTAGACTTTTAAAGATCAGAATCTCAGAGGTACATGATAAACAGAAATATTAAGAAATGAGTAATAGTGAAAACTAAAATTACTCATATGAGATGATGATAAATGATCTATTATCAATTCTATGCTACTCTCTACACATTCAGTTATCTAAAATACTCTTTCAGTAATTGTACTTTATTTCTTTTACTTTGGTATTATTTTTCAAACATTCTTTAAAGTGCAATAACTGATAAATTATTTGGACATGTGTTTAGTATATTCTTTAAAAGGGGTAATTTCTCTACTCTATGGTAGTATATTTATGTTCTCTTTATTTCCTCATACTCAGGCCACAACCATTCAGAGAATATTAGCCATTAAGGACAAAAATACTTATGGGAATGGTTTTGTCCATGAACAAGAAGAGAGTGTTGTTTCACTTTATCATGTGTTACTATTTTTGCCTTCAGTGATAGAAATACACTAGGATTGAAGACCTGAATAATTAGTACCTAAAGTGAATCTTTTTTTTAAATCATGACAATAAACTCTTAATCCCACTAAAGCACTTACGAAGTTTAAACAACACTATACATGGTTGAGCAAATATTATTCAAGCAAGTAATATGAATTTTATGTTTGCATAATCTTATAAAATAGTTTACATTGAATGACCTTTTTAGTGAAATGGAGTTCTCTCTGTCAGGGACCTCACTGCCAAGTGCTTAGAACCCACACTGCTCCAAGCTTGGGGGCTAAATTGTTAGAGCCCGCACTGCCCCAAGTTTGGGGGGCTAAATTGTTAGAGCCTGCACTGCCCCAAGCTTGGGGGCTAAATTGTCCCAGCTCATACTGCTGCTCCATTCAGGGTTCAACAAGAGAGAGAGTGAGGACTGAAGCAAAGAATGGAGACCAGACAGAGTGTGATTCAGTCCTGTTTATTCTCCAGTCTCATTCAGTCCTGTTTATTCTCCAGTCTCTCTTCTCTCCTTCCAAGTCCCAAGTTGCAAGTCCTGAGTTCTTAGGTTCCTAAGTTCCTACATTCCTAAGTTCCTAGTGCCTAATTTTTTAGTACCTAAGTTTCTTTTCCAAGTTTCAAAATCCCAAGTCACTAGTGCTGTCTTTCCAAGTCTCTAAATCTCAAGTACTTTCTTCTGTCTGCCTCTTGCCTTTTATCCCACTCTTAAGTCTCACTTCTTAAGTCATGCCTTTAAGTCACGCTTTTAAGTCTCACACACCCAAGGGAAAATCCTGGGTATATTAAACAAGATGTTATAGAGTGTGCTCAGCTGTTGTAGGCCGTTGTAAACAATACTCTTGTCAGGGTATATGGATCAAGATGACTGCAAGGATGTGCAAGGATGATAGCAGCCTTCTGTCGGTTCCCCACAGGTCCCTCTTTTTAAATTTTTTTCAAAAGGGAATGCTGGAAAAATTAAGGAAACTGTGAATGTCTTAGGTCGAAAAAAAAAAAAAAAAAAAAACAAGCTCTCTTTCCTGTCTTTGGATATGCAACAGCAATTAGTTGAGCTCCTGTCTTAGGATGGTGAGGCTTCCCTTTTTAGGGGCAAGAGTCTTGAAGTGTTCTCTTACCCATCATTGACTATCCGGCTTCACGCATAAGTTAGGGGTTAATCCTTGTTAGTTGTGATAACAGAGGCTTTAGAATCCCCTACTTCCAGCCTGTAATAATGGACCTTATGGGTTTTATTTGAATAGCGTCTATCTGTTGTCATACAAAAGCCATCAGTTTGTTGAACAGCATAGACCCAAGAGACAAGAGACTTAACAAAGCCTGAGTAGTCAGTATAACAGCAACACTCTTTTTTAAGGGCAACACATAACCCCCTCTGTCAGAGGAGTAAAAAGTATAAGCCTCTTCTATTCTGTTTACAAATGTGTTATAGCAGAATAGAAATATGGAACTGATCATAGCTTTGATCTTAACAAAACAAGTAAGGAAATCCCTGTTCCTGCTCCAGTCAATCTCAACCCCCAAAAACAACTCTAGTAACTGTGGTAGTGGGTTTTTTCCTGGGTCTAAACAATGTTCCCCACTAAACCATAAGTTGGGGAACCAAGAGTCCAATAGAGCCACCCTGGAGGTATGGGTGGTGATGTCTCCTTCCGAATTGAGGACTTCCCAAGTCAGGTTTGTTGGTTGATCTGTTCCAGTTTGAAGGCAATTGAGAAGCATCTTCATGTTTCCTGCAAAGAAAAAATATGCCTCTCAGGGGGTTTCTTTTCCCTGGATTTATTATTGTTGTCTATTTGTTTAATCAGTCTCTCTGGCAGCAAGTGTGCGGCATCTGCAGTTTGGGAATATATGCAGACAGAACCTCTTCCCCAGATAAGCACTGGATCTGGCCCATACCAGATTCCAGTTGATGGGTCTTTCCAGAGGACTGTTGCAAAATTCTTTTTGGTATCAGGATGCCAGAATCTATCTGCAGCTGATTTTCCTTCAGAATCCAAAGTTTAAAAATTTAAAATAAAGAGCACGTAATGAAGGATATTTCTGGAAGATCCCTTGGTAGGGTATCATTCCCCCTTTTTAATTTTTTCAAATTGACATTTAATGGTTCGATGTGTCCTTTCTACCATACCTTGGCCCTGTGGATTATATGGAATACCCATTTTATATAGTATTCTCAATTTTTCACAGAATTGGCAGAAACTAGAGCTTGTATAACCTGGGCCATTGTCAGTCTTTATCTGCTTGGGCACACCCAATACAGCAGTTGTAGCAAGCATATGAATGATCACATGCTTGCTTGTTTCTCCAGATTGTAATGTCACATAAATGAAACCACTGTATGTATCTACACATACATGTATATATTTTTGATTGACAAATTCATTATAATGAGTAACATCCATTTGCCAGAGACTGTTTTGTATCAGTCCCTTTGGATTTACACCCAAATGAGGAACTGGTAAAAGTGTAACACATGATTGACATTGTTTAACAATTTGTCTAGCTTGTTCTCTGGTAATTTTAAACATAATTTTTAAAGTTTCAGAATTAAGGTGATGTAACTCATGAGCCTTTATGGCCTGATCCAAGTTAGATGGTGGATCTGATAAAGCCACTGCAGCTACATGAGTAGCTAGGTCTGCCTTGGTATTTCCTTCAGAGAGAGGACCTGGTAGCTCAGTGTGGGCTCTCAGGTGTCCTATAAAGAATTTACACTTTCTCCTCAAAATTAATTGTTGGCACTATAAAAACAAATTGGCTGCTTCTGATGAATGCTTTATTTGAGCAGCAGTTTCTAGCAGAGGGATAGATTGAGCTATATATGAGCTATCTGTATAAATATTAATGGTTTGATTTGGAAATGCTTGAAACACAGCAATAACAGCATGTAATTTAACCAATTGAGCTGACACAGATGATGTAGCAAAGGAACTTACTTGATCTAGAAAGGCATAAGCAGCTGTTCCTAATGAGGAACCATCAGTGAAAACTAGCAATGCTTTCTTGATAGGTGCATGCACAGTATGAGTTGGGAAAAAACGAATGCATGGTGATTACAAAACTGAACCAACTTATCTGGTGGATAATGTTTATCTATCTGACCAGCAAATGAGGCACATGCAATAGGCCAGACTTCAGAACTCTGCATAAGCCAATCAACCTGATGCCTTGTATAGGGTTGTACTATTACATTAGGATCTTTTCCAAAATATTTTTTACTATTTTCTCTGCCTAACATAATCATATCTACTACAGCTGCATAGTATGGATAAAGAACCTTCTTAGGGGATGAGGGAAGATAAACCCATAATATGGGAGCAGTTTGCCAAAAAACTACAGTAGGAGTTAGTTTAGTGTTAAAAATAAAAAAAATAAAGGCTTAGAATAATTAATATGAGTTACAAATTGAGATGAAATAGAACTCTCAACCTTCTGTACAGCTTTTCTACCCTCCTTTGTTAAAGCCCTGTCAGACTTAGAGTTTTGATCTTCTTTGAGAATCTCAAACAGAGGCATCAATTCTCCTGTCATGAGTTTCTTCAAATAATTTTTGAAAATCATCAAGTGTCTTAAGGAAATCAGTCCTCAAGGTGGCCTTACTATAATAATACATAGACCATTAATCTGAAATCCTAAATAAGTATATGGATCTTTTAATTGTACCTTTTCTGGTGCTATTTGTAATCCTGCAGTAAGGCTATTCTAAGGTCATCAAAGCATTGGAGTACTTGTTTTCCATCTTTTCCTGCTATTAAAATATCATCTATGAAATTAATCATATAGATTTGTTTCCACATGGTTCTAACACCCTCTATGGTGGAAGCCACAAACTTTTGGCACAAGGTAGGACTGTTAGCCATAGCCTGTGGCAAGATCTTCCATTCATATCTCTTCATAGGTTTTCTAAAATTTATAGCAGGAACACTGAAAGCAAAGCGCTTACTGTCGTCAGGATGCAATGGGAGAGTTAAAAAAAAAAAAAACTGTCTTTTAAATCTATAACTATTTTATAATAGCCTAAAGGTATGGCCACCAGTGTAAGGCTCCCATCCTATTCATGGTTGTGTTAACAGCCCTCAGGTCTTGAAACAGTTTCCACCTTCCTGACTTTTTCCTAATGACAAATATTGGGTTATTCCAGGGAGAATTACTCTCCTCTAAATGTCCTGCCTGTAATTGTTCCTGCACTAGCAATTGAGCAGCTTGTAATTTTTTGGTGGTTAGGGACCACTGATCCACCCAGATTGGTGAGTCCCCATTCCAGGTGATGGGATCCACACAATGCCCTAGGGGTGCAGCTGAATCAGTAGCCCCCATCAAAAATACCCCAAGCCTCTTCTTCCAGTGTTACCATGGATCTCAACAGGATGAGTAATCCCTTCTTCACTTTTACCTAATCCTCTCCCTGGGGAAAATCCAGAGTTTACCATTTGAGCCATGATTACTTCATTAGAGTTGCACATAATCAATCCCAACTGGGATAACAGATCTCTGCCCCAGAGATTAATGGGAAGGCCTGGGATGACATAGGGTTTTATATTCCCTGTATTACCTTCTTTATCTTTCCACATCAGCACCTTAGGCCTTTGTTGTGGATTTTGACTTTGGCCAATACCCCTTAGATTGGTTAAGGTTGGGGTCAGAGGCCAGGTGGCAGGCCAATCACTTTGTTTTAGGATAGTCACATCAGCTCCTGTGTCAACCAAGCCTTGGAATGCCTTTCCATCCAGCCATAGTGTCATCAGAGGTTTTTCTTTAACTATAGGCTGTACCCAGTATGCATCAGAGGAACCAAAGCCTTGATCCTCTTTTTTAGAATTCTTATATTTGTGATTAGTAGGGAATAATGGAAGTAACAATAGTTGAGCTATCCTCCTTCCTATAGGAATGGTGACTATTCTGAATTGTCTGTGCCATTACCTTAATCTCACCTTGATAATCATTGTCTATAACTCCAGGAAAAATTTGTAGTCCCTGCATACTGCTTCTTCCCACTATCAGGCCAAACACATTTGGATAGAGTGGTCCAAACACCCCAGTGGGTAAGGCCTGAGGTCCCATTTCTGGGGTTAATACTGTGTGGGTGGCAGAACTGAGATGTAGTCCTGCTCTTCCTGGTGTTGCTCAACTAAGTTCTGGAAGGGATTGTTGTTTGCTGGTATAAAACTGACTGCTCCATAAGCCTGTTTTAGCTTGTGTTGATTCGGGGTCTGGAGCTGGTTCCTGTTCCTGTTTCCCTGATTATGGGAAAAGGTGTTTCCTTGCGCATCTCTTTTGGACCGACATTCACTAGCCCAATGCCTTCCACATTTGCAAAGTGGGCAGAGCACAGGATGTTTTCTGGGCTGTCTCTGGATTAACTTATTTTCTGCCTTGCAATCTCTTGCAAAGTGTCCAGGCTTGCCACATTTAAAACAGGCCTTTTAGTTTCTACTTGCCAAAAAAAAAAAAAAATCTCTTACTGATTGTCCTTGCATGGCAGCTGCCATAGCTAAGCCCTGTTGGTAGGAGGGCCCTATGTCAGAACAGAGTCTGATATACCCAGTAAGGTCTGTCTTTTTCCTGTAGGGTCTAATGGCTGCTTTGCAGAAAGAATTGGCATTTTAATATGCAAACTGTTTTACATAATCTACACCTGCCTCTGCATTACCAAAAATCTTCCCTGCTGTTGTCATTAATCGATGAACAAAATCAGAAAATCATTCATCAGGTTCTTGTCTGACTGCTGCTAAGGATGCTCCAGGGTCTCCCTTTGCTGGGAGTTTATGCCAAGCTTTCATGGCTGCATTTGAATTTGAGCAAGTAAGCCTGGGTCATATTGCATCTGGTTATCACTAGAAGCAAATTGCCCTTCTCCTACTAAAGCATCAAAGAACCAACCGTTGCCTGCCTGAATGTTTCTCCTAGCTGTCTCTTTACAATTTTCACGATACTCTGCTTTCCAAATAAGATAGTCACCACAGCTAAGAACTCCTCTCACTAAAGTATTCCAATCGCCAGGAGTCAGCCATTCCTCTGCCATAGACTCTAAAATTGCAAGAGTAAAGGGAGCAGTGGCACTGTATTGTGATACTGCATTGTTTAATTCCTTAATAATTTGAATATTAAACCCTGTGTGATGTCTCTGAACAACCCCTTGATCGTCTCCCTCCTCTGGCTGATCTGTGGATGAACTAAAGCTAGATGATAGGGGCTGCCTTTGGACTCTGGGTTGAGGAAGGCAAGGAGCCAGAAGATTTTCAGTTTGCCTCTCGAGACATCTTCCCTGTCTTTAATTTTTATAGCAGATTAATTAAGTCCTGATACTCTTTTTCTAACTCTATTTGTTATTTAAGGACAGATATTTTTTCCTGTAACTCCCTTCTGGGATTTATAACCACCATCTCCATTGCGGGAGCACTGGGTGGCAGAGGCAGATAGGGAGGGGGTCTTTGGGAAGAGGGCCATTCAGGGTTGTAATATTTGGCTGTCTCTTCCTCAAGGTCAGTACAATCTGGCTCTTGCAAATTGTCATCAACCTTTGGTTGTATTTTAGATTCTAATTTCAGATAAATACGTTTCTTTTTATTTTGAACATGAAAGACAGCATTCAGGCAATGAAGCAAAGGCAGACAATTAACACACATGAGCAGTAAACAGCAAAACAAAAACAGAGAGTTGAGGTCAGGCTGACTTATTTCTTGCCCCATTTTCATTAACATGACTTACTTTTCTCGACGTGGCAGATTCCCGCAGTGATCACCTTCGTTTCACTTCTGAATTTTCGGCAGATCCTTCTTCCAATAATGTCCCTCACTGGGTCTCTCATTCTTGCTGCCCCATGTTGGGTATCAAAGTGTCAGGGACCGCTCTGCCAAATGTTGGAACCCGCACTGCCCCAAGTTTGGGGGCTAAATTGTTAGAGCCTGCACTGCCCCAAGCTTGGGGGCTAAATTATCCTGGCTCATATTGCTGCTCAGGTCCGTGGGTCACGGTTCAGCAAGAGAGAGAGTGAGGATGGACATGAAGAATAGAGACCAGACAGAGTGTGATTCAGTCCCATTTATTTTCCCATCTCTTTTCTTCTCTCCTTCCAAGTCCCAAGTTCCCAGAGTCATGCCTTTAAGTCTCACACACCCAAGGAAAAATCCTGGATATATAAAATAAGATGTTATCAGAGTATGCTCAGCTGTTGTAGACTGTTGTAAAGAAGTCTCTTGTCAGGGTATATGGATCAAGATGGCTGCAAGGATGATAGCCGCCTTCTATGGCTCCCCACATTTAACTGTTATAATTCTTATAGCATGAAGTCAAGAACACACAGTCCATTCTGGATATTCCCAATAGAAAAAGTTTTCATACAAGAGCACTTCCTTATAAAACTACTGAAAATCTCAGAGCAAATGTCAGTAGCAATTGAAGATGTGTCAGTTCCCTGTAGCACCAGTGGTCATGTCCCCCTGTATCTTGATATTTCTCCTTTTATTTAACATTAATTTGAGAATATCTGTCCTTATCAGAATCTAAACCACACACATAGGAAAAATGAATACAGGCAATAAAGATAAATGTTGGGAATGGAGTCAAAATTGTTGGGTTGTGAAGAAAAAGTATTGAAAAGTATTGTGTCTATATTATCATATGTGTGTTAACTTCACACAATCATAAAATATATGACTTTCTCTGTATGTCTCTTCTGAGTTCCCTTTCAGCACAACCTTATAAACACCCAAAGAAATGAATGCTCTTAGACTGATAAGTAGTACAATCCTACTGTGAGAGAATGTGATATAAAAAGCAAATACTATGTCAAATCAAGAAGAAAATTATTCCACTGTGGAGGTTAGCAGGCAATTGGTAATGTTACAACACTGTAAGAAGTTAAATAACAGGAAGTGAAACATTGCAAGCCAAACATGAGGAGGCAAAATTGTCACCTAAAATTGCAGTGTTGGTTTAAAAACTAAAGCATACATCTAACGAAGCATATATGATGAACACATTGTTAACACTTCAAGTAAACACTTGGTGTCATCTATTTATTGTACATTTTAACACCATTTCACTCTGGACATTACCAGTTCCTCTTTACCTCAGCTGACAGCTGCACATTCTGTACATGTGTGTCCCTGAGATGCCTACATCATCCTGTGTACAAACATCTGTGCTTTAAAATTTCAAGTTGTCTCAGTTGTATTCCTTTTAAGTATCGTTGAGCTTTTTCTTTATTTCTACTTCTTGTAAGGGAAATGTCTTTAATGCAGAGAAAGATAATGGTAGTATTTACTGAGAGCTGGCAACAAGTCAGGCAATTTAACTGATTCAATTCTTATAACCACTATTTGAGACAGGAATAAATAAAACAGATAGGATCTGAATGCGAGCAGCCTGACTTTGGAGCCAGGGCTTATTACCCTCAGGCGATATTGCTTCCTGACCAAGAGCTCTGGAAGTAGTAATCATGTGGCATTAAAAAAGACAGACTGCCCCATCTAGGGATCCATCCCATATGCTGACACCAAACCCAGACACTATTGTTGATTCCAAGAAATGCTTACTGAGAGGAGCCAGGTATAGCTATCCCCTGAGAGGCTCTGCCAGACCCTGTCCAATGCAGATGTGGATGTATCCAGCCAAACATTGGACTGAGTATCAGGACCCCAGTGGGAAAGTTAGGGTAAGGACTGTAGAATCTTAAGGGGTTTGCAACCTCATAGGAAGAACAGCAATATTAATCAACCAGACCCTCCAAAGCTCCCAGAAACTAAACCATCAACCAAAGAGTACACAGGGGCACCCATGGCCCCAGATGAATATGTAGCAGAGGATTGCCTTATCTGGCATCACTGGGAGGGGAGCCCCTTGGTCCTGTGGAGTCTTGATGACCCAGGATAGGGGAACACTAGGCTACTGAGGCAGGAGTGGGTGGGTGGGTGTGGGAATGTCCTCATAGAGGCGGGGGAAGGAGGGTATAGGGGGCTTGTGGAGGGAAAACTGGGAATAAGGATAACATTTGAAATGTACATAAATAAAATAACTAATTTTTTAAAAAGACCAGACTTTTGGTCCTGTGAAACACCATAGTTCAATTATCTGTCTCTCTTATCAACTTCAGTGTTCGTCTCAGTGCAATGACAGTAGAATACTTACTGCTTATGCTTTGAAAAAAAATTACTGTATTTCACTAATAGGATGACAAAAGAAAATGCTTAAGCTATGGCTAGGGATACCTTGCTAAGGATTGACACTTGTTAAGGCTGTTGGTAGCCATTTTAAATCAATGGTTGACAGAGAATACAAATGCATAGATAATATCACTTCAAAATGTCTCCTGAGTTCAGGAGGAAAACACAAATCTTGTGTGGAAGTGGTCACACAAAGAAATTGGTGGAAGTTGGATTATTGTTTGAATGTTATCAATGTTATATCCCATGGTATGTAGCCAGACAATGTACCTTGAGCCATATGGAATGTACTTGATACCCTCTCCTTTTGATTTATTGAAAAAAATTAAGAGATTTGACATTGGTTTAGGGAGTTTTGCATGGCTAATTTTTATCTCCAATAAATTATAAGGCAAGGGCAAATCCTTTTGTGTTTATAGGATACATCATTTCTCTAAGTGTTTTCAGTAATTTGCTTTAGAGATTAAGCAACTTGAATCAGAAAGTTGCATGAACTAGATTATGTTAATACATAAAGCCTATTTGAAGTTTTATATGGGGGTTAAGATTTTTATAAGTTGTAATAAAGTTATGTTCTTTTCTGATGAATACTGAAACTTAAAGGCTTTTAACGAAAATCTTTAGAAAAGAAAAATAAGACTATGAGTGAAATTCTTCATTTAGGGGTTCAACACACAGTTATCTCAGGGAGGGGGTTTGAAAGAAAACTTTCTTATCTTAAGAAAATTTCAGTATTGGTTTGAATATATGTCTATTAAACATTAAAAGTATGTTTATCATTAGATAACATATGGATTATTTACACGTAACTGCAAAGTCCAGTTAAATGATAAATTGATCTTCAAGGCTTGATGGTTATGCAAATCACAGAATCTCTAAAATTAAAACATATATATATCAAAAGCATGACACCACAGTTATGCTGCACATTGTCCAATTGGATCCAAAACCATTGAAATGTTTTACTTAAAGAGATCATATAGTGACCAGTGTATTCAAAAACGTTGGAATCTGAAACTAAAAAGAAAATGTCTGATTAAGTTTCCTATTATATATTCCTCTGTTCAATGCACCCAGAACAAAAAAAAAAAAGTTGATTGATGGGTGGGTTGTTGGTTTCATGGAAGGCATTATTTATGAAAAATCAAGGTTATTTCTAAATAGTGTATATAAGATAACACAGATATATTTGTAAGCATTAAATGAATATTGGTGATTGACTGACTTGGTTAGATCATAGTAGATTGATTTAAATCATTAAGTTAATATGCATGCTTATATGCTTGGGGGAAATGATCTAATGCACTATCACTCTATAGATAGGTAGACAGGTAGATAGATAGATAAATAGATGTACTAGATTTTTTAATGTACTAAAAATAAGTTGTGTAAAATCAAGAAATAGTTTAAGAAGAGTATCAGCTTTTGGTGTTGCTGGTGGTTGAACTTTATTGATTTTCTATGATTATTTTTTATTTCTTGTTTACAAGATGACGAATATTTTTATGCTTTAAAACATGTAGGTTCATTTCAGAATTTTGTCTTTGCTTAGACGGAGATTGGCATAAAGATTAATATAATGGTGAAGAAGCTAATTGAAGCTAATTGGCCAATGATAATGAATGGATATGATACAGATTGGCCTCCAATTCAGGTGAGGATTAGGTCAGCTGCTAGAATTCAATAAATTATTTGTGTATTTGAGTGGAAGATAATGCTGCATTGTTTTGGGGTATGGAAAAAGGAAAATAAATATAGGATAAGGATTGAAAGGACTAAAGCTAAACTTGAGTTTAAAAATAGTTTTAATGGTCCCTTAGAATGGTAGATGAAAAGAGAACTAGTATAGTTAAGAATAGAAGTGGTAGTATGCCTAAAAAGTCTGTTGAGTGTGTAATAGAGGAGAAATCAGATTTTATCTGCATTAGTGTTTAGATCTGTATGGTATTGGGGCATATTTCATGAAAGAAACGAAGGTGGACCACTACAATGGCTGTTATCATGAATTATAGAAAACAATGGAATGTAAAGAGGCATGATATTATGGTAGTTTTGTCATTGAAAAGCTTGCACAAATTTCTACTAGGTTACTCTCAATGTATGGGGCATTTGTGATTATAGTGGCTCCCCAAAAAGATATTTGTGCTAATGTAAGCCCACATCTTATAAATGTAATTGTTATAACAGTGAACAGTAAAATAAAACTAATGTTTTGTGGTTCTATGCATGTAAATGACCCATATTAGATGTCTCAGCATATAACTGGTGAACTAGACATAAGGACTTAGTCACTATGTGCTAATGTTGACACAACTGTTGTATCACATGTATAATGCATAGCTAGAAACAGAACTAGGATAATTTTTAGAATGTCTAGATAGGGTTTCTAGTACTGTGGTCAAACACCATAGACAAAAAGCCAATTGGTGAACAAAGGCTTTATTTGGCTTAAATTTTCACATTGCTGTTTATTGCCAAAGGAAGTCAGAACGAAAACTCAAGCAGGACAGGAATCTGGATGTGGGAGCTAATGCAGAGGTCAAGGAAGGATTGACTGGGTATTTGGAGTAGGTTTTCCAACTCAGATTAAGTCTAGTTTAAAGGTTATCTTTAAACTTAGGAGATTTTGTAGGGACAATTCAGTCAGAACTAGTGGGAGAAAAACTTAATAGTGTTCAAAAGAGTGGGGATAAAGATGATTTGTTTGAATTAAGGTGGAGAGTTAGACAGTTCTAATAGTAAATCCTAGAATGGTAATAAAAAGGGCTATATTTTTAGGTATTAAGCTATTGTGAGAATATAGGTATTAGTTGGTGAGATATTATAATATATAAAGAAACCCACAAAGATGTATTCAATTGGTGGGCATTTGATAAGATTAATTAATTTGGGATTATTTTCTCTAATAATAATGACAGAAGAAAATTTTAGTTTGGTTATAACAGCACAATAGATAATTCTGTTACTTTAAAGAGCTATTAGAACTGTGGCAATTAAGTTAGAAGTGCTTAGCCGTTGGTATTAATATTAATGTATTAATAGCTTCAATAATTAGGTCTTTTGAGTAGAAACCTGTAAGAAAATGAATACCAGTTAAAGCAAGGCAATCATTAATTAGGCAAGATGATGTTAATGGAAGAACTTTTATAATTTTTTTTTTTGATGTCTGGTTTGTCAGTGAGTCTATGGAACACATAAAATGCATAACACTACAAGGCCTACTTTGGTGGATGTAGAGAATACTATCATTTTTTTCTTATGTCATTTTGAGTAAGTACAGAGATGGTAGATAAGTGTGGTGGATAAGTCAAGGTATAACAGGTCAAGGTTATTATTTGGAGTGGGTAAAATCAGATTATTAAAATAAATGCTTGAAACAAGCATAGTACTTGATTGGAGAAGTGGTAAAACTGATATGGCCTATAAGAGTCAGTGTAAAGACCAAATTGTGGTAACTTGCCTGTGGCTACAATTAGAAAACACAGAAGAGGGATTAAGCTAATGTTGTTGGAGAGAAAACTCCACTGAAGCTCTAAAGTTAGTGTTTAGGTAGGATCATAGTATGGCTGAAATAAGTCGAATGTCTACAATGTGGTTATATAATATTGCTGGGAGTGCTGCAGTGCTTGTATTGGTTCAACCAAAGTGTCACCTGATAATTATGTATATTATGTAATCAAATATATATCAGGTTACAAATATATCAGAGTACAGAAGTAATCCAATTTTAAACTGATTGATAGAGTGCATATCCTATGCTGAGTTTGGGTTTAATGGTTAATAAAATAGAGGAATAATGTTGAAGGTTATGAGGGTTAAATGATGATGTGATTATGAGTTTGCTTTGTCGAATTACAGGAATTGTTTACACAGAGTGTAGCCTAGTGATGAGAATGTTAATACTTTTGAGGATAAGAGAAAAAGAGGATCGATAAAATAGTGATATTGCAATCAATAGATCACAAATTAGATTAATAGATGGGGAGAGGTAAGGTTAGTAGGCTGCCTAGAATTTATTGAGTTGTTACTAGAGAAAAAATTATCTGAAGACATTAAGCTATGACTATAGTTAAATATGGATACATCAGAATTACCTAGACAAGATAGTAAAGACAATTATTAGTGTAGTAGTGCCTATTAAAACTTAAAGAGGTACTATATGACATAGTGAGGAATAATCAATTGATACTTTTAAACTTATCTGTCATAAGCAGATTGAGATAGTCCTCAAAGTGAAAGAAGAAAAGGGTAAGCTATAGATTTGATTAGAGAATCTTGGATAGTGGAGAATCATATTTCTCCATAATTTCCAAGTATGAATAAAATGGCTACTAGGACTATGAAGCCTGTAATGTGAGATTTGATGTGAGCTTAAGGGTATCAAAAAGATGAGCTATTTTGAATGTTAGTCATAAAATATTATTTGAACATAGTAAATTTACTGGGGCATTACTAAGAGAAAGTAATAGAAACTTCCATGTTCCTACTGAGTTTTGAATTAAAATAAGGGTGATCAGAAGAGAAAGAGAGCCAACTAGTGTATAAACTAGGAAATAAAGTTTTGCATTTAATCACTCCTCTTAGTTACTCCATGGAGTAGTAATGAGTGTGAGGTTAAAATCTGCCTAGTCAGACCACAGTGCAGTAAGAAGCGCCTCATCCTTGAAAGAGACTTAAGGCCCCAGGAAGGCAGGAGGTCTAGTTGGGTAGAACATGCTCTGAGACAGAGGGGAGGAAGAATGGGATGGACAAGAAACTGTAGGAGGGGTAAATGGAAGGGGGACTATGGCTAAATTGTAAACAAACAAACAAACAAATAAATAAAAAATATGTTTATAAGAGTGTACAAAACAGGATTAATTCAGTTGTAGAAAATGTTATAATTAAGAGAATTTGGAGGCAGATGAGTATAAAGATATATTCTTTAAATAAAATACTGAGGGAGTAACTGGGAACCAAAAGGACCCAGGAAGTCACTCCCATCCCGAAACACTGGTTCCTTCCAGTCTGGGCCAGAGCACTGAGCAGATCTTGGGTGGCAGCTCTGCCCCCAACCTCCAAGAACCCAGAGGAAGCAGGGATCCCAGGCGCTCTAACTTGGACAGTGTCTTAGAAACTAGTTCTCACATCTGAGGCCTGGATCAGACCTCTGCCAGGTCTGCTGTTGTGTGGACCCCGGATTCCACCTGAGACATACTGGAAGGTCCACTCAACCCAGAGCCACAGAGGAACAACTGAACTCAGAGCGTCAGACAACATATCCTGAGATATTCTAGAGGAGACACTGCACCCAGAACAGCAGACACCTAGCTAGACTACTACCTTGAAGGCACCATATCCTGAGGCATCCTAGAGGTACCACTGTAATCAGTGCAGCTGGAAAAGATCACAGAGACATCTGGACCCCTAGGAGATCAGACACAAGCTAGATAACTGGAAAGACAGGCTTCAGTCAGAGACAGCAAGTACAGGCAGCACTAGAGTTAACCAGATGACAAAAGGCAAGAGCAAGAACATAAGCAACAGAAGCCAAAGTTACATAGCATCATCAGAACCCAGCTCCCCCATCAAAGCAAGCCCTGAACACCCCATCACACCAGAAAAGCAGGAATCAGAATTAAAATCACTTCTCATGATGATGATAGAGGGCTTTAAGGAAGACATAAATAACACTCTCAAAGAAATTAAGGAGAGCACTGGTAGACAGATAGAAACCCTTAAAGAGGAAACACAAAAATCCCTTAAGGAACTGCAAGAAAATGCAACCAAATGGGAAAAGGAATTAAACAGAACCATGCAGGATCTAAAGATGGAAGTAGAAACAATAAAGAAATCACAAAGGGACAATACCCTGGAGATAGAAAACCTAAAAAAAAAAAAGATCAGGAGTCATAGACACAAGTATCACCAACAGAATACAAGAGATGGAAGAGAGAATCTCATGTGCAGAAGATACCATGGAAAACATTGACACAACTGTCAAAGAAAATGCAAAATACAAAAAGCTACTAACCCAAAATACACAAGAAATCCAAGACACAATGAGAAGGCCAAACCTAAGGATAATAGGTATAGATGAGGGGGAAGACTCCCAACTTAAAGGACCAGTAAATATCCTCAACAAAATTATAGAGGAAAATTTCCCTAACCTAAAGAAAGAGATGTCCATAAATATACAAGAAGCCTACAGAACTCCAAATAGTTTAGACCAGAAAAGAAATACTTCCCGCCATATAATAGTCAAAACATCAAATGTAGAAAACAAAGAAAAAATACTAAAAGCAGTAAGGGAAAAAGGCAAAGTAACATATAAAGGCAGACCTATAAGAATTACACCAGACTTCTCATCAGAGACCAAAAAAGCCAGAAGATCCTGGACTGATATCATACAGACCCTAAGAGAACACAAATGCCAGCCCAGACTACTATACCCAGCAAAACTCTCAATCATTATTTATGGAGAAACCAAAATATTCCATGACAAATCCAAATTTACATAGTATCTCAACACAAATCCAGCACTTCAAAGAATAATTGGTGGAAAACTCCAACACAAGGAGGGAAGCTACAACCTAGAAAAAGCAAGAAAGTAATCTTCCAAAAACCCCAAAAGAAGATAGTTACACAAACATATCTCCATGGATGTTAGCCCAAAAGCTTGGATTAGCGAAGACTCAACCCACAGACCACATGAAGCTCATGAAGAAGGAAGACCAAGAGGGGATGCCTCAGTTCTACTTAGAACGAGAAACATAAATGCTCAAGGGAGCAAATAGGGAAACAACATGGAACAGAAACTGAAGGAGGGGCCATCAGGAGACCATTCCACCTGGGTATTCACCCCATGTACAGCCACCTAAGCTAAACACTGTTGTGGATAGCTGGAAGTGCATAAAATGAGGAACATGATATAGCTGTCTTCTTAGAGGTCTGCCAAAGACTAACACACTCAGAGGACAATGCTCACAGTTAACCACTGATATGATCAGGGGTTTCCCAATGGAGAACTTAGTGAGAGGACTGAAGGAGCAGAAAGGGTTAGTGACCCCAGGTGGAAAGCAACAATACCAAACAACCAGAGCCCCCCAGGGTCTAAACCACCAGCCTGGGAACACATAGGGAGGGACCCAAGACTCCAGAGGTATATGTAGGGGAGGATGGCCTTGTCGGACATAGGTGGGAGAGGAGTTTCTTGGTCCCATAAAAAAAAAATGAACACACAGTGGGGGGGGGGAAATGTGAGGGTGGGGAGGGGATAGTGAGGGGGGTAGGTGTGGTCACTGCCTCATAGAAGCATGAGGAGGGGGATGGGATAGGAGGTTTCTGGGTGGTGGGAGGAAGTAGGGTAAGGGGATAAAATCTGAAACATAAATACTACAACCAATTTTAATAAGCAGGAAAAAAAGTAGTCAGAACCAACATCTTTTAAAAAAAAATGTCAGCCCCCTGGGGGTGGGAAATTTTTTTTTCTTGATACTAAAACTTGTTCTGAGAATTGTATATTGCAGAATACACAGCCTTGGTGTATCTACTCATCAAGCATACTGAGCAGACCTGCCCAAACCTCCGATGTCCTGGAATTCCATCTGGATTCAGTGAAGACAAAGCATCAGAGGCTTATCAACTTACTCTTTCCCCCACCCCTCTTCTAAAATCTCAACGCCCTTAATCAGTTTGAAGAAGTTAAAGAAGAGTCAGCGCCCCTATTCCCTGAGCTTGGGGACTAATAATGGTCTGTCTTTCTAGGGAAAAGTAGTGGTTTTGTTGGAACAGGGAGGATTAGCTAGGACTTATTGCGTAGCCATAACCTATTGGTAGAAATCTGTATAATTATTATCAAGATAAAGTTATAATTTCTTAAATGGTACAAAATTTACTTTGATTTCAAATTTAAGGTTTTCATTGGTACGAGCCTCTTATTAATATAAAAATGAGATGAATATTGATACTCTCATGGGCATTGTGCCTGTATAACACAATTAGGAATACAAGGCCTAGACCCAGCCCTTTTTTCACTTTTTTAACTGATTTGGGACGGTTAACCTATGAGTTAAGGGACTATAGCAAATTCATGGTTTTGAGTTTATTGTTAGGGTGTTTTCCATATTTTATTTAGAAATAGCTGAGAGGAGTGAACAGACAGCAGTCCAGGTTACCTTACATGGAAAGTTGGTTTTCAAAACATCAGAAGTCCATAGAACTGATGCTACAAATATTTATATATTAATGTTCATATTGATTAGAGACCTGTCTGCTCCTGACAGCTTCCTGTATTGAATTCTAAGAAGAAATTGAGCGTCCTTGGAGATACTCCAGTTGTGCGGTGACAGCCACTAGGCAAGAATTGCCTCTCTCCATCTATAGACAAATTACTGTCCGGAAAAGGACACACATGCAGAATAGTTGACTGATTATATCTGCCTAGACAGAGTAATCAGCCCTTAATAATCCTGCATCACTAAGGTGTGTCAGATGATTCTGGGCTAGAAGGCTGAAGATTTGATGCTCCAACGTTCGGTAGTATAGGGGCTTTTCAGGTGTTCAGCTGTCTCTATAAATTGGCTAAGTTTTAGAAGCTATGCTTAGTGCTTCCCATAACTTCAGTTAACTCAGTCATTCTGGATTTCTAATGGAGTTGAAGACCTATAGTCTCATAACCAATCCTGGCTATTTACTTTGAGAGAAAAGATCTGAGTAGATGGTTTTCAGCTGACATTCATTCTAAAGCCAAAAAGTCAGGATCAAAAGTGTTTTAGTTAGAAGAGATGATAGAGGTTCTGGTTAGTCAACAGAATGATGGACTGGGTATTAGGACTATCTTGTACCTCACTGGTACAATTAGGAATATTTATGCTCTAATTGTATTTTGAGAGAAAACTTTTACTTTAACAGGAAGAGTGATATGTAGGAGGAGCTAAGTGGGAAGGAGTACTGAGAGAAAGAGATGGAACAAGGAGAGAAGATGAAGAAGAGGAGAAGCTAAGTGATGAGAGAGAGAAAGAGAGAGGGGGCATGGAGGCAGATGTTCACATGTCTCCACCAGTCAAAGATAGTGTTTATATCTAGGTTGGGTATTGGGTTACGCTTTTGATTGAGCATTACCAAACTTATAAATCCTTTGATTAACATTTTAAAAAAAACGTATAAAAGCAAAAAGGAAAGGGGGGCATGGGACAGGGGTGTTCTAGGGAGGGGAAATGTGGAAAGGGGATGGCATCTTAAATGTAAATAAAATAAAATGAAAAAAAAAAAAAAGAGTGGGTCAAGCACCAAAAAGAAAGGAAACACTGAACTTCATGGTGGTATTTCAAGCAATCTGTTCTGAGGTCCACGTAACTTGTAGGAGGTTCATAGTCCTCATCTCCAGTCTACCTCAGTGTTCACCTGTGGATGAGCAACACTTTCATGAGGTCCAATCTGAAGTCCATAAGAGGGATTTCTCTACTTTGATGTAAAACACTTATGTCATGCATTCACTAATATATTTTAAATGCTTTTACTGATAACTGTCTTTGTTCTATTGTAGGTAAAAAAAAAAAAAAAATGCCTATGAGACTCTTAGTAAACCGGAAAATGGACTTTGTATTAATCTAATCTATTTTTCTGTGTCATGGTCACTGATATTTAGCTCTAGAATTAGTTTTTATGGTTTGAATGTGAAATAATTTCCAAAGTTCATAAGTTTGAACACTGCATTCTAAGCTGTCAATGCTTTTGTGCAGTTGTGGAAACTTCAGGAAATGGAGCCTCCTTTGAAAAATGGATTGCAACCTTCAGAGAAGCAAAGAGGGAGGAAAGAGGAAAATGTGGAGGGAGAAGGAGAAAGAAGGAGAGAGAATGAGGGAGAGAGGGAGAGGGAGAGGGAGAGGGAGAGGGAGAGGGAGAGGGAGAGGGAGAGGGAGAGGGAGAGGGAGAGGGAGAGGGAGAGGGAGAGGGAGAGGGAGAGGGAGAGGGAGAGGGAGAGGGAGAGGGAGAGGGAGAGGGAGAGGGAGAGGGAGAGGGAGAGGGAGAGGGAGAGGGAGAGATTGAAGAATTGATATTCATTTCTGTTCTCTTGTTACCTTCGGTTAGCTATTCCACTATCTGCACTTACAGGGCCTTTAATTCTCCTTCTGATTGGTTTACAAGTGGTCCCTGCATGCTAACCTATATGGCTAGTTATGTAGCAGTTCAATTAAATAAATGCATCTTAGGAGCAATTATGCCTCTTTAAAGCAGAATGAGTCCATGACTTAAATCATTAACTAAGACCAATGGATTATATAACAGGGCCATAGATCTTAGTCGGCACTGAGGCCTTAGCACAACTGTCTCTAAGACACAACTACCATTCAGACTGTAAAAGTGACCACATAGACTGTACCATCTGCCACGAATAAAACAAAAGCAAAATCCATCAAAGTCCATTGTTCTGAGAAGATCTCTAAATGCACTAACCAGGATTTTTGGATATTGTACTTCTGCTTCTGGCTAACTGTTCTTATCATTTGAAGTGTGTAAACCTAGAACATGGCTTTTGTACTTAAAACTCACCCTAAGAAAGGCTTGATGCAGCCCAGGGATCCCTAACATCTAGCCATACTGCTTGCTGGCTAATAAAGACATTCTATTGGTTTAAACCCACATCCTAGGAGTCTTCTCTCATGGATACCCACACAACACTGTTGCCTGTGGTGCTGTGAATTTCTCCTGTTTCAGTTATTTATCTGCCAAAGAAAATAAACCCAATCCAGACCCCCCCCCAAAAAATGCAAAATGCAAAAAGTTCTTAACACAAAATATCCAGGAAATCCAGGACAAAATGAGGAGACCAAACCTAAAGATAATAGGTATAGGTGAGAGTGAAGATTCCCAACTTAAAGGGCCAATAAATATCTTCAAAAAATTATAGAAGAAAACTTCCCTAATCTAAAGAAAGAGATTCCCATAAACATATAAGAAGCCTATAAAATGCCAAATAGACTAGACCAGAAAAGAAATATCTCCCGTCACATAATAATCAAAACACCAAGTGCACAAAACAAAGAAAGAATATTAAATGCAGTAAGGGAGAAAGGCCAAGTAACATATAAAGGCAGACATATCAGAATTACACCAGATTTCTCACCAGATACTGTAAAAGCTAGAAGATGCTGGACAGATGTCATACAGACTCTAAGAGAACACAAATGCCAGCCCAGGCTACTATATCCACCCAGCAAAACCCTCAATTACCATAGATAGAGAAATCAAGATATTCCATGACAAAACTAAATTTACACAATATCTTTCCATAAACCCAGCATTACAAAGGATAATAGCAGGAAAGCTCCAATACAAGGAGGGAAATTATACCCTAGAAAGAGCAAGAAAGTAATCCTCTTCCAACAAATCCAAAAGAAGATAGCCACACAAAGATAACTTCACCTCTAATAACAAAAATAACAGGAGACAGCAATCACTGTTCCTTAATATCTCTTAACATCAATGGACTCAGTTCCCCAATTAAAAGACATAGACTAATGGACTGGATACATAAATGGGACCCAGCATTTTGCTGCATACGGGAAACCCACTCAGTGCAAAGACAGACTCTACCTTAGAGTAAAAGGCTGGAAAACAGTTTTTTCAAGCAAATGGTCCTAAGAAACAGGCTGGAGTAGCCATTCTAAAATCTCCAGCCAGAGAACACAAAGTCAAGGACTCATGGCTCCATCTGTATAGGTAGTTGAGGGTGGCGTTGCCAGGCATCAGTGGAAGTGGACAGCCTTGGTACCTGAAAGTTTGGATTCCCTAGTGTTAGGGAATTGCAAGAGCAGGGAGGCGGGATTGAGAGGATTGTGGGAACACACCCTCATATTAATTGGAGGGTGGGAATGGGGTAAGGGGTTAGGCATCAGTAGAAGTGGAGGGCCTAGGTGCTCAAAAGTTTGGATTCCCTAATGTTGGGAAATTTGAGAGCAGGAAGGCAAAAATGGGAGGATGGTGGGAGCACACCCTCATAGAAACTCCCAGAATTATATGGATTAGACATGACAGAGGCAGGCTGCCAGAAGACTAGATTCCAGAATTCAAACAAACAATTGTCTTGATACTAAAATTTGTTTTGAGAATTGTATATTGCAAAATACATAGCCTTGTTGTATCTACTCATCAGGCAAGCTGAGCAGACCTGCTCAAACCTCTGATGTCCTGGAATTCCAGCTGGATGCAGTGAAGACACAGTGTCAGAGGCTTATCAATTTACTCTTCCCCCCACCCCTCTTCTAATATCTCAATGCCCATAATCAGCTTGAAGAAGTTAATGAAGAGTTGGCGCCCCTATTCCCTGGGCTTGGGGACTGAGGTGGTTAATATTGGGCTGCTTTCTAGGGAAAAGTAGTGGTTTTGGTGGAACAGGGAGGATTAGATAGGATTTATTGCATAGCCAAAACCTACTCATAGAAATATATATAATTATTATTAAGATGAAGTTATAATCTCTTAAGTGGTACCAAATTGACTTTGATTTCAAATTTAAGGTTTTCATTGGTACGAGCTACTTATTAATATAAGTGAGATGAATATTGTTGCTCTCATAGGCATTGCACCTGTACAACACATTTAGGAATACAAGGCTTAGACCCAGTCCTTTTTTTAACTTTTTTAACTTATTTGAGAAGGTTAGCCTGTGAGTTAAGGGCCTGCAAATTCATGGCTTTGAGTTTATTGTTAGGATGTTTTCTATATTTTCTTTAGAAATAGCTGAGAGGAGTTAACAGACAACAGTCCAGATTGCCTTACATAAATAGTTGATATTCAAAACATCATAAATCCACAGCATTGACATTACAAACATTTCTGTATTAATGTTCATTTTGATTAGAGACCTGTCTGCTCCTGACAGCTTCCTGTCGTGGATTCTAAGAAGAAATTGAGCATCTTTGGAGTTATTCCAATTGTGGTGAGTCAGCCACTAGGCAAGAATTGCCTCTTTCCATCTATAGACAAATCACTGTCCAGAAAAGGACACACTTGCAGAATAGTCGACTGATTATATCTGCCAAGACAGAGTAATCAGCCCTTAATAATTCTACATCACTAAGTCTGTCAGATGATCCTGGGCCAGAAGGCTGAAGATCGGATGCTCCAACGTTCTGTAGTATAGGGACTGTCCAGGTGTTCAGCGGTCTCTATAAATTGGCTATGTTTTAGAAGCTATGCTTTGTGCTTCCCATAATTTCAGTTAACTCAGTCATTCTGGATTTCTGATAGGGTTGAAAACTTATAGTCTCATATCTAATCCTTGTTATTTACTTTGAGAGAAAAGATTTGAGAGGATGGTTTTCAGCTGACATTCATTCTAAAGCCAAGAAAAAAAAGAGCCAAGTTCAGAACTAAGTCTTTTATTTAGGAGAGATGACAGAGGTTCTGCTTAGTCAACAAAATGATGGGCTGAGTATTAGGTCTATCTTGTACCTTACTGACATAAATTGGTATAGTTATGCTCTAACTGTATTTTGAGAGAAAAGTTTTATTTTAATAGGAAGGATGATATGTAGGAGGAGCTAAGGTGGGAGGAGTAAGAAAAGGAGGAGTAAGAAGAGGAGGAGGAGAAGGAGAGGAGGAGCTAGGTGATGAGAGAGAAAGAGAGAGGGGGCCAGACATGGAGAAAGATGTTCACATGTCTCCGCCAGTCAAAGATAGTTGATATATCTAGGTTGGGTATTAGCTTACACTTCTGATTGATATTTGAGCATTACCAAATTTATAAAGCCATTGGTTAACATTAAAAAAATTGTATAAAAGCAAAAAAGAGAAGGGGGTATGGGATAGGCATTTTCTAGGGAGGGGAAATAGGAAAGGGGATGGCATCTGAAATGTAAATAAAATATCCAATAAAAAATATAAAAAAAAAACAATAATAGAAAACAGAAATTAAATGAGATCATATAGAATTACTTTCATATACTTAACTGAATTAATTAATATTATGAGATTCTATCACACCATAATTAATGCTTGACAATTATTGTAATCTTTTGTGTTCATTAGTACATGCTTCCAAATGTATAGAATCATATAAAAAGCTACAGACTGAAGAGATTAGTATAGCACGTGGACTATGCTTCACATCTCATATGTTTATTTAATATTCATTTGCTATTGTAACTTTAAGGCCAATGACAAGAACACACATATTAATATAACATGTCTTTTAAAACTTACAAAGAGGAAAAATTTAAGTTTTGAGAAAGAAGCACATAGTTTGTTGAATTTCTGTGATTTAAAGTGTAGCTATGAATTACAACATGAACTGCATGTTCAACATACTAAAATACCAGTACTAGTAACATAATATAGGAAGTGAATGGCCTCTTGTCATTGGCAAATTGTGGAAAGTTTCATAGTAAATGTAATACTCTATTTTTCTTTTAACTAGAGGCTTTACAAATAAGGAAAGAAAAGTGAAAAGGAAGACATTGTGTGTTAGGGGATTATTAATTATTTGGGAACCTCAAATAAAGGAATAACAGCGCTGAATTTCACTTCATTTCATTTATAGTTCATATTTCTACTTAAGAAATATCCTATTTGCAATCATCTTTATGTCTGTTTAAGTGGTTGGTTATAAACAATTGTTTCTGTTCTATATATTATGTACTTCATAAGAATGTTTTTAAATGATTTTAAAACCTTAATTAACTTATTATCAGTGGGCAGAAGTTCTAAGCCACTCAGTTGAAGTCACACTTTCCAGAGTAATAAAACTAATAGTGTGTTTTTCCTATGCAAATATACATAAAATAAGATATAATAAAGAAATTATGGACAATAAAAAATTAACCAACAAGGCTAAAGAACACAAACATTCAACTTTTATTAAACCTGCTTGTAAACTTAGCCCATCACAAATAAATGACCTAAGCAACATGCTTTTATACTTTGTAGACAAAGATGATAAAGTTGTGAAGGAATGACAAGAAAAATGGTCACTGTACCTGGATAAATTCTAAGACTATTATTAAGAGATGTATGAGTAGGAAAGTAAAACTTGGTAAAGAAAATGCTTACTACAATGAACTAATTTACTTGTTTTATCACAGCCCCATTTCTTGGTCTCTGGTGATTAAGGTTATTTTCTTGTCTTCATATGCGAAGAAAATCCCTCAGAAATTCTTCGAAAAGACTCCTGTGGTCACACTTCAAGATTCCAATTTGTCAAATTTTGAGACAGCAGTACATTCTTAGCTCCCTCGTCACTACATATCATCACAAGTATCATAGTGAGCACCAGAATAGACAGATGACTAGGCAGTCAGTGACCATGCTGAGGAGGGGCTCTGCTCCTACAGTTTTCACTTAGGAGGTACACATTTGGCCAGAGGAGGATCCCAGCTGACATCGGCCTGGCACTGGCTCTGAGAACTGCCTTCCAGAGTGTACCCAGCCTCACATTCCAAAGTTACATTATCTCCATAGTAATATTCTTTCTTCATTTCCAAACCCTTCTGGAATCCACTCATATCCTGAGGGAGTCTACATATCACTTCTGCAATTAGAAAAATCACAAGGGAATTAGTAGTTTGTGGTTAATTAAATGGCTATTATAGAAACATCTGTAACCCCAGATTTTGCCCTCCACAAAATGGGGTATATTTTCAATAAAAAATTACTGTAACCCTCATAAACTTATTCTTAAATTTTCTGACTTTTATTTGTGTACACTAAGGGAACATGGGACACTTTTGATTATCAACTATGCAGCTGAAAAGTTTTAGAAAAATATCTCAGGACAACCATGTTTTATCCTTGGTCCATGTGGGCCACACCTAATTAAAAATACAATTTTATGCTAACTCTCTTGGTATACAACATATACTGCTATTTTTACTATGAAATAAAAGTATGTAGAACAAGGAAATTAGTGACCTGAGATTCTAATTTTACATACTATCTAATTTCTTTTATTTCATTTAATTCATCCTTTAAATTGCTTTCTTTTACTTTCCAGCCCTGAATATCTTCCTCAACTTCAAGCAAATCTCCTTTTCTGTTGTAATTGTCTCAAGATTTCTAAAGTGGTATTTCTAGAAGTATGGTTTTCCTCTATCAAAGGATTTTGATTGAGCTGTTAAAAGTAGCCTTGTGACCCTCTTCAAAACAGAATCTGAGTCCATAGAAATGAGTTAAGAAATACCTTTTAAGCAACATTTCAGTAATTTTGCTATGATGATAATGGAAAGGCACTGGTGTAAAACCTGCTTTATTGGTTAAGACAAAATGAATTATATATATAGTAAATAAGTAAATAAATAAACCCCCAATAAAGTAATTATATATGCTTCCCACTGATGACAACTTGAGAATATGAAAAAAAAATTCTAGAAAGAAGACAATAGGTTTAAGTTCTATTAATTTTAATCAAACTATCATGATGATGACACACATGGCTGGGACGTTAGTAGTTTGGGATCTGTAAGTTTTTTGTGAAGAAGAGACTGAGGCCTGACCTAAGCTAGAGTTTACTCTAAAACCCCAGGAGACAGCTGTCCTAGATCACCTAGGAAGCTAAGTTTTTAATGGCATTGGAAGTAAGTTATTTTTGTTTTTAGAGCAACCATTCAATTGCTTTACACCAGGGATAGTAAGAGTCTTGTTTACGACAAGATTAAGGACAGGTAAAGCTTTGGTCACATGGATACTAAGTTCTAGGGAAACCTGTCTGGAGTATGCACTATCATTTTTGGAAAATTGAATGTCTCTTGGTGGCTCAAGGCCACTATCAGCAACAACCAAATACACAATGGTGTCATCTCATTACACCAATAACTACAGATATCTTTTTTTATACCAGATCAGATGATTCTACAAGACCTTATTCCAAAAACAAACAAAATTTTATCTCACTATAATCAGTTGAAATATATTTATTGTCAGTCGTACGTGTCTCTGCATTGGTTCAATACTTCACTTTCTTATGGATTGAATATTCCTATAAAATTTCATCATAAGACATACAAATAGATATCTACTAGTTTATTTTAATAAATCTTATTTTAAATGAACATTTTATAATCAACAGGAAAAGGGAATTTTAAAAACTGGTTTGCTTTGCTTTAGGAACTGTAAGTAAGATAAACTAGTAATGTTTTATATAGAAAACATGTACTTCAACCCATTTACTGGTATTTGTAAGCAGATAGTTTGAAAATGAAGGGTCTTCCATGATGTCAAGGACTGACTTACTATCCCCACCCCTTCTTGTGCCATAAATAAATTTTTATATTTATTTGTTTTATTTTCTTTAGTATACATCATTATCATACAATTTATGTACTATATGTTTTTCAAAAGTATAATTATTTTCTATTCATTATCTGTTTTTTAACTGGAAAACTAACTCCATAAAAATATGGATGACTCTGACCTATTCGTTGCTCTTTCCACACAAACAAAGTCCTGGCACAGAAGCCTTTGTCAGATAACACCAAAGAGCAGAGAACTGGCCTATTAAATAGATCAGCGAGAAGATAAAAGAGCATGGCAATTTAAGAGAGATCAGCCTGTACAACAAATAAGTATAATTTCATCTACCTTTACATCATCTACATATTCCACACAAAATTCAACATTAGCATATCACGTGTTGATAAACTGTATCACAATACACATTACATAAGACATTTCTTGAAATTCTCCTAATAAAGTAGTTTAGAAAAGATGTAGACAACAGGTAATTCTATGAGGAAAAACACACTGGGAAAGAAAATCAGAAGTGCACTCCAGCCAGGCTGCCTATAAGTTAATCTTTCTACTCATTTGCACACACTGTATACTGCTGTTCCAAAGACTCTTTATTCCAGCTAAGACACAGTAACTAGCAGAGTTGCCTTTTAACTGCAACCTAAAGCAGGGGAAGCAGGGACCAGCTGGCAAACAATTTCTTATTTTATCTCATTTTATCTTTTTCACTGATAGATGCTCAGGTTCCCCATTTCAGCCTAAGGATTAGCTGCATGGTACAGGCCTAGCTAAGTCTTAGTTCATTTTGGATCTGAATTTAGTAGCTGGCAGGAACTCAGAAACCAAATCTTATGACTGACAACAGGGTTAGAGCTGCTGTGTGCAACTGTCATACCAACTCCAGGCCTCTGCCACCTGTGGCACTAAACAGACATCCCCAGGAGTACAAGATCCAGAACATTCTGAGCCCTTCTGATTTCTAGCTGCTATTTCTCTTGTTCTTGTCTGCAGGTCAGGAGAAGAAATGGCAAATATTTGGGACAAAATCAGGCACTGTTTTACAGAAACATCTTATGCTAGATGGTTTAAAAAGACAGAAATGGATGAGTGTTTGCCATTCTGGATGCCCAGCTTGTTTTGGGGGTTTTTTGTCCTGA
This sequence comes from Arvicanthis niloticus, assembly GCF_011762505.2. Taxonomy (NCBI): domain Eukaryota; kingdom Metazoa; phylum Chordata; class Mammalia; order Rodentia; family Muridae; genus Arvicanthis; species Arvicanthis niloticus. Next base: position 68,369,214 of record NC_047667.1, on the reverse strand, counting down.
GATTTCCAATTATTCTGAAATAAAAAAAAAAAAAAAAACATTGTGGGTGGCAAATTTCATAAATAGAAGATCCCTTAAAAATTATTGGAGATAACTGCTTTCTTGCCTAGTCTGGCTTTCTACAGACCTATATAGAATCTGCTACCAACAACAATAGATTCATAAACAACTAATAACTACCACCAAACACACTGTCATTGGCCACTGTGATCCCTGAAAAGATGTATATTTGGATCAAAATATATGTATCTATATGCTACTACAGATTCTACTACTGGTTGGTTTTATGTATCTTGAAATGATCCTTGGTCTGGAGAGATGGCTCAGTGGTTAAGAGCACTGACTGCTCTTTCAGAGGTCCTGAGTTCAATTCCCAGCAACCACATGATGGCTCACAACCATCTGTAATGGGATCCGATGCCCTCTTCTGGTGTGTCTGAAGAGAACGACAGTGCATTCACATATGTACAATAAATAAATCTTTTAAAAAATGATCCTTGTCTGACTAATCATTACGTAAAGTTTTATGTTGTTCATCAAGACCTCTTTTATTTTAAGCAACAATGCATTTTCTAGTCCTAGTTTTGGATAAAAAAAAAATCCCAAAGAATCTATGTTTGTACTTGACAGTGTGTCCTATTGCCACCTGATATTAATGTCACTAAGTTCATGTTCTCATTTTGAACTGATCTTTCCGGAGGTTGACCTCCTTGGGAACTTCTTTTGCAATCCTTAAACAGAGTCCCTATCCAGCATTCCATATCTGATCTCCATTCTGAGTCACACTCAGCCTTTGCCACAAATAAATGACACTTTGGTCCCAAGCTGAACATTCGGAGGGAACAGTAAATGTTCATTAGGAAGATGGCCCAGGAAAGCATTACAGGTTTTACTAAAGGGGCAGCAAAGAACTAAGCATGCCATGCGAGAAACAAAGAAAGTGTTAAAAAAAAAAAAAACAAAAAAAAAAAAAAAAAAAAAAAAAAAAAAAAAAAAAAAAAACAAAAAAAACAGATGAGAGTCTAAACACTTGCCCATATGTGGGCCGCAGGACTCCAGTCTCCCTGTGTTGTGCAGTGCAGAGAAACAGTCCTAAGGAGTCCATAACCAGGAGCACAGTGGTAGAATACTTCTTTTCCAGGAGAAATACTTATTGTTTGAGGTGTGCTTCACATGTGGGGTTTCTAGGAGTCACTGACATCCTATGAATAGAACGGGTCTGAAGTGCATTTAGTTTTGGAGACATGCCCTCCTTAGCTTAGGGAGTTGGAGAAGCATATGTAAAGACTGCTAAGTTTTAGATATAAATGTTCCTCAATGTTCATGCTACAGGTTTGGTCCCAGGGCAAGCACTGCCAAGGACCTGCCAAGGGCCTGCCAAGGACCTGCCAAGGACCTGCCAAGGACCAGCCAAGTCAAGTTGTAGGTCCAAGCTGGAGGCCTGTCTTCTGCTATCCAGACTGCTTTCTCTATGTTCTGCACAAGACAGCTCTTGCTATTCTAAAAATTCTCTGGATAGCTCATCTCTTGCAGATCAAAAGCCCAGTTTTTTATTTACATATCAACTCAGTGTTTGCCACCGGTTTCCCATTCATTATCCCAAGAATTGGCATTCCATGATCCTAGCCACCTTAATTCTTAGGACACAGAAAGCACATGTTTTTTAACATTGCAAAAGAATTCAGAGATTGGCCTGCCTCTGTTAGACACAGAGGATAAGCTGGCTGGGTGGGACCCTGCCCTGAAATTACCATTTCTACCATGCCTAAGCCTAACTTCGTTGTCCCGGGCTGACCCTGAACTAAAGAATCTGCCTACTCTTGTAAGCATAAACAAAAAACGTAGATGGGTGAGATTCTCCTGTGATCACCACTCCAAATCTCTGTATCTCCTTCCTTAGCATTTTTTTGACAAGTTGGCTTCTAGTGCAGCTACCTTTGATCCTTTTGATCTGTAAAGTTCCTTATAAAATTCATATTGTATCCATATGTTTTACATAGCTGAGAAATTATATGTTTTCGAACTCATGTTTTCAGAGTTCTTTCCGACAGCTCCAAGGGCTGTCCTGAAGGTCCCAGCATTTACCATTTTTGCTGAAGATACAGACACACCCTTGATTCTTGGGCATGTGCTATTTCTACTTAGGAAATATCACACAAAATACATAATTCAGAATGACTGAAGCTAATCAAAGAGGTTCCAAAGCAAGGAGATACTCACGTTGATTCAAAACAAAATTTCATTCATCAAACTTCTGTCAATATACCAGGCTAGAATAAAAAAAAAAAAAAAAAAAAAAAAAAAAAAAAAAAAAAAAAAAAAAAAAAAAAAAAAAAAAAAAAAAAAAACACTAACAGGGAGTGTATTTGGGTTAAAATGCAAAAACTCACAGCATTAACTAGCTTAAAGTTACTCTATATACTCACGTTCACACACAGGAACACTGTTATTCCAAATGCTTTCCACTCCATCAAGAACACAATGACTAGAAGAACTGCCTTTTAATTGATACCTAAGGAAGAAGTGGGTAGTGGGCTGTAAAATGTTTTGACTAGAGTAATAACTCAATTCCCAGGTCTAGCCAAAAAAGCATTTGAGGATTGTGAGGTTAAGAAACGAAGAGATAGGAGTGTGTAGATGCTAAGCCATTCAATTAGCACAGCTCGAAGCAGGTGGGAAAAACAGAATTGCACAGCAAAGGGACCGTTAGGTAGCACTCCTAGCTGAAACTGCAGAAGGTAGTCAGGGCAAAGCCAGACCCTGGACTCTGACTGAGAGACACTGATCATGCTAGAGGGAAGCTGGTACTGCTCACTGTCACAACTGGAAACTCACTCTGCCAAGGCAACACCTTGCCAACTCTAGCACTGAAGAAGCAGAGTTAACTGGCAGGAAATGGAGACTGTTCTTGTGTCTCATACCTGTGACTGTGGCCTAGCTTAGGACAACCAGCTCAGCTACTAAGAAAGAACTAATGTTTCTCTGGGTAATTCAGAGAAGCAGGGGCCTTATGAAGTACACGTGTATGGCATAGAAGAGACCTAAAATGTATTGTTTGCTGGGGAGTTTTTGTTGTTTGTTTGTTTTTCCTTTTAAAGCACTGGAACTGGAGAGAAAACTGAAAGGGGAAAAAAGCCAGTTTTTATAAGAAGTCATCCAAAATTCTCAAAGGATGTTAAACTCTTATGTTCTCCTAAATCTTATATGTTCCTGGTTCTTGGTGCCTGCCAAAAATTCTGTGAAGCACTGAAGAGCAGATTCTTTGCTGGCCATGACTGGTAGTTTCATAGAAGCATGTCTGCTGCCAAGCACGTTCACAATCTCACCTAAAATGTTAGAATCATCTACCATTTCAAAGCTCATACCCCATTACTAATCAAATGATACGTAATGGGTTTTTTAATCCTGCATCTTATGCTTTGCTTCTCTTATAAATTCTCTTATTGAGGGTTTAATTTTTTTCTGAAAATAACTGCTAAATCTATTATTTACATAATCTTTCTGTAATATATAATTTTTCTCAAAATTGCTAATGTTATTTTCTATTTAGAAAATGATTTTTTCACTTAGTGTATTACCTATATATTTAAAACCAGTAGTTATATTTGGTTTTGAATCTGTTATTTAATAAACATTACAGTTTTCCCTTCATATCTTATTTTATGAATTCTACCAATCGTCAGTCTTTCCTGTATACAATATTAGAAGTTGTATCTTCCCCATGACAACCTTCTCATACTGTGGACAAGTTCAAACATAGTTTTAATGTCCAGCAGATTAGGTTTGCTTGCACTCACCCTTTATTACAAACAAAGGACACTTTGGCCCCAAGTTGAAGATTTAGTGGAAACAGTACACGCCCATTAGGAAGCTGGTCCAGGAAAGCACCACAGGGTTTCACTGGAGGAAAAAAAAGTCAAACAGAAATAATAACAGTATATGGTGAATAAAAACATAAGCCACATATGTCATGCATGATGACAGACTCTGCAATACAGGGAGACAGCTCAATAGACAGTCTAGCCCAGCTCACAGTAGAGCACTTTCTGCTTGGAGAAAACTGATCTTTGTTTGGGTGCATGATCCTAGTGTTGGATTTTTGGGCAGCTGACATATTGAGGGGAAAACAAAGTTTCAGGCATGGAAACAATTTTCCCTCAATGGTAAGCTGGATCACAGATGCAAAAGGATCCCAACTATAGGTCTGTGTGTGGAAAAAGAAAGAAGAAAAAACACAGCTTTATTTATATATGACAAAATAACCTTTCTGCCAAAAGTGACAATACAATACAGACACTGTGACTACAACTGATAAATCTTGAATTTACTATTTTATCTCTAAGGTGTATGTACACTAGGGTTACAACACTTCCAATATATTCTTCTGTTTTGTTTTGCTTTGTTTTTCGAGACAGGATTTTTTTTGTGTAGCTTTGGCTATCCTGAAATTAGCTATGTAGACCAATTACATTAAGTTGCAAAATGGGGAAAACTCTCTCTCTGTCCCTGTCACACACATATATATGCACATATGCACACACATACACACACACACACACACACACACATACACATAAACATAAACATACACATACACAAGCCACACCAAAACAAACAAATACAACAACAACAACCCCAAACCTCATTTCAAGTCAATTCCTCCTGACCTTTAGACTTCTCCACTTAAAGACAGGGTACTAATCTACAATAAATTATTTCCCTTGAGGGCTCATCTTTGACTAATACATTGTGCTGTTATACATTAAGACTAGGCTGATTAAATTTATGTCGATTCCCAGCCTCATGCTATATATTACCTATCATATCTAGGGATACGACAGACACCTTTATGTATCCTGGAACAGCTTCAATTGAGACAGTCTCTCAAGTAAGCAACCGATTCTAGCAACACCAATGACAAACAAGGACTGGCTCTATTCTGGAAGCATACCAGCCAGAGTCTGGCTGATACACGGTGACAGTGTCCAACAGGGCAGAGCCGGCTGTGTCAGCTCTATTTTTATAGCAACAGTAGCGCCCTTATCTTCAGCAACACTGCTTTCCTGCTCTTATTCTTCCTGAACTTCCAACATCTTTATAACCCATTTTCTATAGGAAAGCCTTTGTTCTTTGAAAACTCTGGCAGACAGGCAGACTTAGAGTCTAATCGTGGCTCTGCAAGCTAGTATCTATGTCATTTTGGATAATTCTTTAACCTCTAAGCCTCAATATGGAAACAATAGTAACTATTCCACAGCTGTGTTTTAGAAATTAACTATGCATACATTAGATATAACTGCCCATGGATCCGTCATTTCACATTAGTAAATATTATACGTATGAATGTCAGATGGGAGCTGGAGATCACCATGTATGAAGAGAACATCACCCTGTGATACTTCCCAGGATGCATCTCATTCCTTGCTCACATTTGGCTCTGTTTCTCAATTGGAATGGCTGTGCTTACATGGTGCTTGAGCACCCACACAAACATATATCCCTTCTGGATTCCATAGTCCCTTCCAAGAAAATTTATTCATTCAACCTGTTCACTGTATTCCCTCATCCAGAACCAGCCCTATCCCTGGTCCTCCAATACCCTCATGGCATTGCTGACTTCAAAGCCCAGGTCAGACTTACCCTCGAAACAGCTTGGTAACTCTGGCTTCCATTCGTTTCGAAGTTGACAACTCACACTGCTGGCTCCTTTCATGATAAAGCCAGGTTGACATCTAAACTCCACAATATCCCTTAAGGAAAACAAGCTTCTGTTTTCAGTCACTATGACTGCATTTTCAACACGGGGAGGAGTACATTTGTTGAGTTCAATGCACTGAGGAGGAGGGCCACTCCAGACTCCAGTTTGATCATCATTGCTGGTACAGTGTAAGGAGCGCTCACCCACCAGGTTAAAGAGCGGCTTCCCTCTCGCATCAGTGTTGCAGTGATAGTGAACCACCATTCCATACTGAAAATCTTCTTCGTTAGGACTGAAGAATCCATTGGGAATGCCTGGGGGTATCTCACAAGGAATCCCTGGGTAAAGAAAGCAGATTAAACCTAATGAATCACTAAACAAAAAAATTTACACTCATTATTTTCTTTCAATACTTACTGACTTCTAGCTGAATTTTAAAATGTTGCCATTTAGATGCACACAGTAACATGTCCTCTGACTTTCCTATTTATTTTTTATAAACACAGGCAGTTGACCTTTTCATTTGAAATAACTCTTTGATCACATTAGAGAGTTTATATTAGCTTCCAGATTTTTCTTCTTTCCTATAATTTCAAAAATTGTTGTTAACTGAAAGGAAGTTTTTTTAGAAAATAATATCCACTAAGAAAAAACAAGAGGCAAATGAAGCAAATGGAGAGAAGTACAAAATACAATTTGAACATGCCTGCAAATATGACAAAATTGTTGAAACTATAGATTATTCTGTATTAAGCATTTTGAAAATGTAATGCATAAGTGAAAATATAGACCATTAACATTCATGCAAAATATACAAAGCTAAGTTTGACTGATAACTCTTAATAATACAAAAGAATCCCTACAAATTCTGTCAATTTTCAAGTAATACATAATTCCAAATATAATTTCAAGTACTTTGAGACATGTTTACTATAAGGTGATTTTTATGAACTAGTTTACAAAAAACCCTAACTATTCTAGAAATGAAAATGATTCATACTGGCTGCTGTTCCTTGGGGAAGAGGGAGTCAAACCAGTAGGAGAGTTTGTGGTGGTCTTAATAAATCAAATGATAAAAACTGGAGTCCAGGGCCTCCTGAACAAGGAAGTTCTGGTAATACCTTGTAAAGAACTGTACTCTTAGAATCAACAATGACTGACACCTACTATCTCAAAGGTTGGAAATCTTCATGTACTGTAGATGGACTAGAAAAAATTAAAGTTCCTGAGACAAAATCAAAATAGTGTCATTTGGGCAGTGTCCTGGAGTCTCACAGAAAAAAGAAAACTATTGTCTGAGGAATGTGGGTTATTGCTGTGTTTTAAATATGGGTGATGCTCCCACATAACAATGTACCAGAGGCTTGGTCTACCGGTGGCAAGATGGCAATAGAGCTTTTTAGAGGAGTGGCCTACTATGAGATCCTTAGGTCAGTGAGGGTGTGCCCTTAAGGAGATGTGGAACCCTGACTCGTTCTCTCTGTGCTATGGTTCCTTAGCTTCTGATAGGAGTAGTTGTGTTCTTCCATAAGCTCCTGCCATGAGGTGCTGCCTCAGCAGGGGACCTGAGCCTCTAGAACTGGACCCTCAAAACTGTGAGCTGAAATAGTTTATCACAAAAGTTAGTTATCTCAATGATATCATTATACTGAGAAGCAACTGACTTCATTAATTTTGTGTCTGATTCCTTTATGTTGACTCACTTGCTCTCCTCTTCCCACAAGCATGTTAAGCAACCAAACAGAGTCTGTCCAATCTAGCTTGTTCCCCTTAACAGAAAAATCATTGTCCCAAACCTCCAATCACTTTGTCTCTGTAACTCAGTCTGATCTGTTGTTGTATCAGGGTTCTAGCAGGCTGTGTCGTATAGATATAGTATAGTAGAGATATGGTCACCAGTCTCCAGATGCCAATTAAAGAGAGGGTCAAAAGCAGAGAAAGGAGAGTTATTGAAAATGAACACACAAGGAAATGAAACAGATAGGGTGGACCACTGACCCCAAAGCTTGCCTTCTAAGTACTGACAGAAGCTTCGGGTTTAAACAGAGTAAGAACTGGGACAAATGGCAAGAGTTATTTACAGTCAAGCAGCCATGGTCCTTCCTACCTGTTCTAGGGATAGTTTCCTTTCATTGATCATTGTCTCAGCCCCGGCTTTACAAGATGGTCTGAAGAAGCCCTTACTGTGTGAGAGAGCAAGATGATTCTCTGGAGATTACTCCTGTCTCAAGGATAGTCTCAGTGTCTGGCTAATTGTTTCATCTGGGTAAAGGGGCAGGGTGGAAGGAGTCTGTCCCTAACAATTTTACAGATTCAGAGTCTAATTAACAATTGGTCTAGCTATTCCTTGCCCACTTCTGCATTATACCTAAGATCCTGAGACTAACAGATAAAATATTTTTGGGCTATACTAACTTAATATAACCCTGGTTTCCACTAATAAAAGGGTAAGAATACCATCAGACAACATCTGGAGTCTATAGAAATTTCTTTGCTTTGCTTCAAGCCCATCTACTTAATATTTCCACCAATGTATTTAAAAAGTGCCTTGATTATGACTTTCCTTAAATTTTTTTTAATATAGAAAATTTGTGAGAGAAATTTCCAGAAAAGAAGCTATATATGCCGAGATTGGTTGAGTGATTAGAATTCCAGTACTGCAGAAATTGGGATGTTGCAAGTCCAGAGGCTAATTACATACTTTGGGTTAGTTCTAGCCCCCAAGAACAAGGAGTCCTTCCCTACTGACATCTTGTGACTAATAGACAGAAGCTTTTTAAAATCTACTAACTTAGCACTCCATGAGCTTCCACCAACCAAAAAACTAAGACTGTTACCAGGTATCATCTTAGGTCATTAGAAAAGCTTTTCCCATCTCATTTTAACTGCTGGTCTAATATACCCAAAAGTTTACTTTAAATTTGCCTTGATTTAATACATCCTTTGTTCTGGAAAAATATAAAACTTCAAGAAACTTTTTCTACACTGAAACATGAAATTTGGGGATATCTAAATCTCTTTTACCGGGCCATAGTCTGTTAAAATTAGCTCCCGAATAAACTATGCCTTGTTCTTTTTAAAATAAGATCTGTAGCTTTTGCAATGACAACTTCATTAAATGTTGCCATGTTAAATCATGGAATTTGGAGCAACCTAAATCTGTGTTCCCCAGTCATGGTCATTCATGTTTGGCTCCAAAATAAGCTCTCTTTTCTGCTTTAAGGTGAGAGTTGTATGTATGGTGTGGACAGGAGCATAACTTCTACCCCATTTCCCCCAAGCCCAAGCTTAAATAAAATTATCTCCAGTAATCTGTCTCCTGCGTTTGATTTTGTTTTTTAAACAAGCAATGGTGATAGCAGGAACTGTGGTATAAAGGAATGACATACACTCAGGTGGCATTACACAGAGAGAATGGAGGGATAAAAGTATGCACAACACTGAAGAATAATGAAGAACTTTCTAAGTCTGACAAAAGATATCACAGAATTATAGGTTCAAAAAGCCATATAAACTTGAGCAACAATATTCAAATAATTCTTCATCTAGACACATCAAAGAGATATAAAATCTAATTCTACCATCCTTTGTAGCAGCCATGAAACAAAGACGATGACTAAAAGGAACCAAAGGAGAAAATGATTCGACAATGAAAGTTCCAGATCTATAAAATACAAAAGAATTTCAAAATAATTCTTTAGGCTGGAGAACAATAGTTTCATAAGAACTGACAGAGCCACAGTAAGGAGGGATGTTACCTAAAGAGCTATGGGGGGGCAAACTTTAATGTATGGTATTCAATGAGTAGATCAGAAACAAGATAGAAATTATTTTATTTTCTGCTTGCTCTAAGAGTACATGGAACCCATGAAGTCACAAAGGTCAGTCTGTGTGAAAAGAAGGCCTTCTCTGTGACACTAACCTATGGAATAAATCGCTACTGGAATCCCAGGCAATCAGGCAAATTTCTATTAAATAGTGGGCCACACAGCAGGCATGAATTCTAAGAGAACATGCATGTGAGTAAAACTACTGTAAGATGTAGGGTCAGAAGAGCTATTCAGTGTCTCTTATCTAGCTGTCCCATGGAAAAGTGGTCACCAGGGGGTGGTTATTTTATTTAGATATCTATAACAACTACAATGAAGAAGTCGGAGAAATCCAGATCAAGAATTCCCTTCAATGATGACTAATTTCTACTTCTGGTATGAGAAAACTATAGAGTAAATTCTAATTATCCATGGGAATACACTCCAAAACTGCCAGTAGATGCTTAAAATCTTGGCTAGTACCAGGCACTATGATAATATTTAATTTATAAATGTCACACAGTAAAATTATAATACTAAATAGAAAAATTATAACTACACTGTAGTAACCTATATAAATATGGCATCTTTCACTAAAATCTTAATATGTTTATTCATCTTTTTTGATAATATATAACTAGTGAATGAATGAAGTGAATGGCAAAGTGTCTAGCACTAGGTTGCCAGCTAAGGATTATTAACACAAGCACTAGATAACTAGAGTCGTTTGATAAATGGCTAAGGAACAATTTCCTATCTGCAGTATGAATAGATACACTGAAAAAGATCTCTTTTACCCTCAGTGGGATAGTGTTGAATAGAAAAGGGCAGCATAAGGGTCCGTCACACTTTTTACAGTGATGCATAACAGTAAAACTTAAGAATTATTTATTTCTAAAATTTTCTATCTAAGATTTTTTTTTGGACTGGTTGATCGTGGGTAACTTAAACCACAGAAAGTAAAAGTATAGCCAAGTAAGGCTGCTATATTCAAAATGGATGCCAAGGCAGCCAAATTAATTGCAAGGTAAATGCAAACAATTTTCTTCTATAAAAATAACATCTCATGAAGCATGAAGAAGTAGCATAAAAACAACAGTGGCAGGAAGCTAAAGTCCCACAGTTGGAGTTGTCTGTAGTCCTGGGGACCTGGGAAAAGTACAGTTGACATTAGACTGTAGTAAACAAAGGCACTTATTGCCTTCATAACAAACGGAATTTAGCAGTGCGAGCTGTGGTGACACATGACAGTATGATACACTGAAGAGGCGGAGGAAAGATGATCAATTAGTCTGAAGCTAGCCTAGGCTACACCTTTCAACAGCCATATCAGTTTAGAAGTAAAAAACTTAATGCTTTCTTATTTGTTCAAGGGTAATACACTGAATTAAAAACTTAAGATTTAAGCTATTGTGGGTTTGATTATAGGAACTAGTACAGTATTCTCTAACAAATGAAAATACAACAATACAGAAAAGATAGTGTGGCGAGGAGACAGGGAGTGATACATTGAGTGATGTCATAAACCATAAAAGTAGAAAAAAAAAACATATTCTCTTTCTTGGCTTCCAGAAGAAACCAAGCATATTACTGATATCTTGACTTGAGTATTTTGGCCATCAAACTACAAGATAATAAATTCCTCTTTTTTAAGGAAAACAGAAATTTTATTCTAACATTTATTCTAAATCATTTTCCTAAATCACATTCATAGAAAATTATACAAAACCACTATTCATTCTTTTTAAGAACATTATACTACTTTATCAAAAGTGTCCTTATTCTGAGCCATAAAATATGACTCAGTATGCTACAAAGTAAACTAGTAAAAAATAAAATACTGAAAAATCTCCCAATGGTTAGAAATTAAGTATCACACTTTTAATTATCCTGTCAGAAACTTTTGTGCACAGTAGTAATAGACAAATAACTGTTTGGAAAGTAAATAAAACAGTTTGAACCACATAAACAGGTTTAAATGTACATTATAAAAATTAAAAGTTTGAAACAAATTATCTTATCTGTGCTCTTCCCAGCCTTGAGCAGTCTGAAAGACCATGTTTGCCACACAGGACCTTAACACCTAGGTGAATCCAGCTTGTTTGTTTACACTTGCAACTTCCTGCAAGAACTTAAAAGAGACTGCCTCCTTCAGCTTTGCAACTGAAACAAAGGATGGGTTCAGGTGGGCTTTCCCTATATAAATGCAGTGCTGAACATTCAACTTTGAGTCTTGACCCCATGTTTCTTTCACCCCTCCATCTCCTTTTCATTTCCAGCCCCCCATTCAGGTGAACCCAGTTCACCCATGGCCACTGGCGGCTACACTTATCAGTCGCATCATAAATTTAGGAGTGGAGAAGTACATAAAGTTGAGGTGAAAGAAAATAATACATCTGGAATAAAAATTAAAAATAGACATACACTAGGTAAAACTCAACAAAGTTGAAGATTGTTTGTGAAGAGCATAACAGAATTGATAAATCTCCAGCAAAACTGACCACAGAAACAGAAGACATTAGAACCAATATCTCAACTTTGCATCACTATAGAATCTATAGACATCAGAATGGTGAGTAGATGCAATGATAAATATAATGCTGATAACTAAGAAAACAAAAAGAAATGAGTAAATGCCTTAAAAACAAAACTTATCCCAAATTAATTCAGTAAACCATTAAGTATAATTTGCTATCTTTAGTTATTATGAAAATAACGTCAAGCAGTTAAAATTTTAATAACCATAACTCCCCCTCCCCCAGATCTGGACTACTCCATTACTAAACCCACTGAAACATGTAAGCAAAAATAACATTATTATTAAACAAATTATTCTAGAGAATAGGAAATAATAATGTCAAGATCATTTAATGAGCCCAACATAATGTTGATGCCTAAATTAGACAATGGCACTAAAAGGAAAAAAAAAGCTAATTATAACCTAGTATTTCTTGGACTATAGATGCAAATATAGTAACCAAAATTAGAAAATTGAATTTAGCAATATTTAAACAGGATGATACAATGACCAAAATGGGATTTCACAAACTGATTTTCGAATATTAACTCAACTTTATAATGCTAAGATTAAAAAATATTAGCAATCACACATATATCTGCACACGTACAAATGTAGAAGATAATAATATACAATATATCAGAACCAAGATAGGTTTATTTTACAAATTCAGTTGGTTAGCCTTTTAAAGTCAATGCAACATATTAACAAAATGAAAGAGAAAAAAAGATACGATTATTTCATATGTGTAGAACTTATAACTAAAACACACAACAAGGGCAAATCTTTCAGCAAATTAGAAATAAAGGAGAATGTTCCTAATCAAAGAACACTGTTTTTATCTGATCATTTATCTCTTAAATGACTGGACTCAGACTTGGAAGTAGAAGACAAGAACAGTCTATGTCTTTTGGCAATTTGGTTCTGATATATTTTTTTTTTTTAACTTCATTCTCTTAGCTAAAAATTTAACATATTCTGCAGCCTCCTCATTTTCCTTAGTGCACTGGTTCCTTAGAGCAAAACTATATCGTTTGTGCTGCAGGACATCTGAAGTATTAAGACACTAAATCTTGGGTGCTTTGACCCTAGGCCTCTTAGCATCTTTAGGAGCATTCTGACAATGTATCAGCAGACATCATCATCTGCTTTAGAGATTGAAAATGTACAGATTCTGCCAGCTCTTTTGATCCCAACCACAACCACAGAGGCACAGTATTATCTGTTGGTCCAGGAATATCCTTCTCTCCTTTTTTATACAAGAACTAAGTTGAGAACAGTCAGAGGGGCCCTCATCCTCAAACAGACTTGCACCTCTTCTTTTCAGTTCTCCTTGGTCTATTACAAGAATGCCCCAGTCACAAGTCCTTTGTCTTTCCCACACTGACTCAGACCACATAACCAGGGTGTCAGCAGCTCCTTCTGGGGCCATGCACCTCTCATAGACAGCACAAAATTTGTGTTCACTGTCCAGGAGGGATACTCAATCCAAATAATGTCTTCTTTTAAAAACTGCAGTCAGTAAATGCTTTAAGATAACCTCTAAAAATCTAATGTTATCTCTTGTAATCAATACATACTGGAGGCTGTGACAAATGTATACACTAAAGACCCAAGGAAGTAAATATTTCAAAACCGAAAGTTTAAAAAAAGTACCCATTGCAGATTACAAGGCCAAAATTCGCATGTTTATGTCTGTAAATTTGCAGGTTTATGCCTCTAGTAGAGCATGCATGAGACCCTGGGTTCAATCTCAGTTCTACAAAAATTATACAATTCAAGAGAAATTTTAAAATACATGAATAAAAGTAATAGAAAGAAAAATTTCAACTTACGGTCACAAACAGGTGCCTCAGCATCCCAGTCGACACTTTGATCAGAGATGATGCACACAGCAGAGGAGGAACCATTGAGGCGGTATCTACACACAGGATAAAGAATACCAGGTAAGTTGAGAGAAAAGATTTGAGTGGATGGTCGTCAGCTGACATTCATCCTAAAGCCAAGGAAAAAGCCAGGTTCAGAACTAAGTGTTTTAGTTAGGAGAGACGACAGAGGTTCTGGTTAGTCAACAAAATGTTGGACTGGGTATGAGGACTATCTTGTACCTCATGGGTACAAATTGGCATAACTATGCTATAATTGTATTTTGAGAGAATAGTTTCATTTTAACAGGAAGGGTGATATGTAGGAGGAGCTAAGGTGGGAGGAATACTGAGAGGAAGAGAAGGAGTAAGAAGAGGAGGAGAAGAAGGAGAGGAGAAGCTAGGTGATGAAAGAGAGAAAGAGGGGGGAGACAGGGAGGCAGATGTTCACGTATCTCCACCAGTCAAAGATAGTTGATATATCTAGGTTGGGTAGTGGGTTACACCTCTGATTGAGCATTACCAAACTTATAAAGCCTATGATTAATGTTTTTTTAAAAATGTATATGTGCAAAAAGGAAAAGGGGGCATGGGAAAGGGGTTTCCTAAGGGGGGGATGGGGAAAGGGGATGGCATCTGAAGTGTAAATAAAATATCTAATAAAAAAGTGAAAAAAAAAAAGAAAAAGAAATTACAAAAAAAAAAAAGAAAAAAAAAAGAATACCAGGTAAGATGTAAGTAATTGTCTGCTTAGGTTGATAATTACCAGAGATTACTATCTTAGATGCTTCAGGATATTTTTATCTTGTCAAGGAAAACCTTACATCCTCTTTTGGACTTTTTAATTTCCTTCTTCATTCTTTCCTAACTAAATGAGATTTCTCTTTTTATTACCTTACTGCACAAGCTGTAGTGAATTATAGTTATTTCCTATAAGTTTTATATTTAAAGATATTACAAGTATCTTGAAAGCAAAGGAAACGTTCTGTGTATTTGTGTATATCATTTAATATGAATTAATTTATACTGTTGCTTCATCAGCAAGATTCAGCAAAGAAACTCAAATCTGAGCAGGAGCTGAACAAAGACTTAAAACAGCAATAATTAATGTTAGCAAGACTCAAGGAGTTAATGCGCTACAAAATGTCTAGTATATCACAAAATTAAAACAATTCATGATGCATTTCACAGCAACTGAACTCATGCCTATTTTATTAGTTTCACACATAAACATCATTTTGTACATTCCACCTTCTCCTTTTCCTATGAGAAAGAGACTTTGTGTGTTTGTTTTGTTTTTTGAGACAGGGTTTTTTGTGTAGCCTTGGCTGTCCTGGAACTTGTTCTATAGTCCAGTATGGACTCAGACTCAGAGATCTTACCTCTGCGTCCCATGTGCTATGATTAAAACCTAGCACCATCATCACCTGGCAGAAAAAAAAAGGACGTTTACACAACTTTATATGTGTAGGCTTCTGTATTTCCCACCGTGTCAAGATCTACAAGACTCTTTCCTCTCCAAGTTGCTTGGGTCATGGTGTTTCATCAAGGCAACTGTAACCCTAACACGTGGTGGGAGGGGGGCATAATATACAACCTGAAAATTAATATTAGTAATTACAATTGCTCTTTAAAAGACTTTATATTCAGCGGACAGTTAGGCTAGGCACCTGTCTGCAAGCATAACAGAGTATCATTAATAGTGTCAGGGATCGGTGCTTCTCAATGGGATGGGTCTTTACTTGTGCCAGTCATTTGGCCCTTCCTTCAGTCTCTGCTTTATCTTTGTCCCTGCATTTCTTTTAGACAGGACAAATTTTGTGTCAAAAGTTTGTAACATTCAGGATTTCACTCTGTGTTGAGCAATGAGGAGAACTAACATTAGCACATACCTTGTGAGGACTTCATGCTTTACACGTTCAAAGAGGAATTTGAGGCTGAGGTATGTTCCCTAAATGATATGTTGATCATATAAACTCCTGTTCCTTGTCACTGTGACGTCATTTGGAAATAGGGTCTTTGTAAATGTAGCTAAGCTAAAATTGGGGACTTTAGAATGGATCCTAATCCAACATAACCAGTATCACTATAAAAAGAGAGAACACTGGATATAAACACATACAGAACAACATATACACACAGATACAGACAGAAGTAACCACGTAGATGGACACAGAAATTAGAGTTGTATTATACAGACCCAGAAGGCCTGGAACTCCCAGAAGCTGGAAGAGGCAAGGAAGATCCCACTCCTAAAAACATCAGAGGGAGCAGGGTCCTGATAACACCTTATTTTGGACTTGTAGACTCAGAATAAAACTCTTAATAATTTTTCTTACTTGAAAACATTCTGTGGTTCTCATGTCAGCAACCTTGGTGAACTAATAAAAGCTGTGAATTTGAGGCCTGTTCTTCCTCAGAGCTCCCTGGGCTTTCCTTTCTTCTAGAAACATCCACTCTGAATTTAAGAAGTCTGTATGCTTAGCTCGCACTGTCTCACCCAGTGAGTGCCTCACTTTCTATACATGTTTCCATAGTTAGAAACATCCCCTAAAGTCTCAGAGTTAAAGGCTTAGTCTCCCGGGCTATGATCTTATTGGGATGTGGTAGAATCTTTAAGAGGTAGGCCTTAAGGGACAAAATTAGGACATCAGTGTTTCTTGCTTCTTTTTTCTTCATGGCAACTATAAGGTGAATGGGACTTCTTTACCATGTTCCTGTTGTGATGGACCAAAGCAAGAGAGTCAAGAGAACATGAATGAGACTTCTGTAATTATGAGGTAAAATATACCTTTCCTCCTTTTAATTCATTACCCCAATTATTCTATCATAGTAATAGAATGCTAACACATGTGTTATTTTGCTTATTCAACAGGGATGTTTTTTCCACAAAATCATGTTATATTTCTATTCGTTTTGATCATGAATTAAATAATCATGTTCAAGCCTTTTAAGGCTAGGAAACACTGTGATGGTGTTGCTTTGTGGTACAGCACTTGTCTAGCATATTTAGAGCCTTAAGTTCAACCTGTAGCACAAACACAACACAGCACAACACAACACAAACAAAACTAAGGAGGTAACAGATTAGATGTCTTTCCTGAGATCTCACTAGAAAGTAGTACTGCTATTCCAGAACTTCTTGAATGAAGAAATGTTGTTGCCAACTCACCCTTTATTACAAGAATAATTAATATGGGATCCAAAATGGGTGTCGTTGTGTATATGTACCAGGCCGTTCAGAGGATCTACAGGAGTTGTACACTGTTCACCTATGAAAAAGAAACAGAATTTTGGAACCAAGTATAGTAAACTGAACTTATTCTATAGTTTATGAATTTCTAACCTGATTATAACTTACTGTAATATATATATATATATATATATATATATATATATATATATAATTGTAATATTTCAAAGGTTTTGCCACTTTGGGGAAATTCATCAGACACTAGTTTCCAAAAAAATTCTCATCCAAGTTTTTTGTTATATTCACACAGTGACGCCCTAAAACATGTATACTTCTTGTATTACCAAAGCGTTCCTCTAACTATTCCAATTCACAGGCCTCAAAGTCTGAAATTTTTTCATCTCTTAGTTATTAATACACTTTGCTTCAGAATCATTAATTACTTAATGACCCTTGTGCAAAGTTAGCCACCCTAAGTGAAATATCCTCAGGATATTTTCTCTTAATCATGCCCTGTGGCAATCATTCTTATTAAATTTATTAACAATTGAAAAGACAGAATCCCAGAGGAAACAGATTTGACTGACAAGAATGATCCACATGTACTATATACCTTAGATAAGATTATTAATGGTGTATCATAATCCAAATTCCAGACAAACTGAGGCAGACTCTACTATTTGTCACAAAGGAGCCTCTTCTGCAGTTACTCACGTATACACTTGTCTTCAGCACTTGTCCAGGTTGAGTTTTGTTGGCAGGTGATGGAGAACGGCCTCCTGATATATCCTGGCCGACATTCATACCTCAAAGATGTTCCAATGGGAAACATGGATTCATCAGTTTGGTTTAAAAGTCTGGCAAAATGAATCTGTGATGGGACAGGGCATTGACCTGGAGAATAAGACACATCAACATTGCATTGGATGGAAGAACTTGCGCCATCCCTCATCACTGCCAGTTCTCCAGCTATGATGGACCACGATCCTCCTCTCTGGCATTCAGGATGGGATCAGTACTATGGTCAAGGGGGAAAAATAATAAAATTCAAAAAAATGAAACTGCATTTCATTTTGTTAATGTATCTTCCAATACGTGTTTTGATTTAACTTCTAGACTTGGTTATTTTCCTTTAAGGCTTAGTAGCATTAATTTAATTGGCAGACAGAGTCAAATAATGTGTTACCAATAATTATCTGTTAGAAAAAAAAATCATTTTAATTTAATTTTGGAAATACTACATTTTTGTTATGGCTTCTTTTCCTCCTAATGCTTTCACTTAATAGTCTGCTTATTCTACTAGGTGCTAAAAATGTCATATTTAACTATTCTACTTTATTGTACAGTCACCTATTTCTGTTTCATTGTACCTTTTAGTTTTATGTATATTGTATCAATAGAACATTCAAATTTAAATTGTTATATTTCGTAAAAGGTTAACTTTTATCATATCCCGAATTTTCACAGTAAATCTTGTTTCATGTTCTATTTTATTTTTGAAATCAAACTAAGTAGAATAGGATTTTTAATACTCAATGTATCAATTGTTTGATTTGTGTGTTTGTGTGTGTGGTTGGTATGGGTGCATATAGCCATGGTTTTTCATGCATGTGTTTGCATGTTATCATATGCATGTTTGTAAGTGCCAATGGAAGCCTGAAGGCGACGTTGGAAACTCTCCTTTATCACTGTTCCCATTCTCCATACTTCAGGAAGACATTCTGCTAAGATTCTGCATAAGCAATTATCAGTTAATATGAAGCGCATACAATGAAACATAAACAATGCACAAGACTTTAGGGAAGTCTTCCTCTACGACAGTTCTGACTGAAGAGGAAGGAAAGGGGAATTAGAACTTCCACGGTGGCTAAAATGGGCACTCTATTTTGCTCTTAACCATTTAATATGTAAATTGTACTGTCCTTTCTACTTGCAAATATTTCATTGCACCTAGAGGCTTCCTAGCTTTTCACATCTTATCCTGGAGTGGGAGTGGAAGGACCTTCCTTAAATCTGGGACTCAAGGTAGTTGATGAGGATTTGGGGTGGGAGATAAAGTACACAGTCCCAAGACAAAACAGTTGTCAAGTGAAAACTGTATCCCTGGGCCTGTTTGTCTGAGCCTTTGGAGCAAATGCAGAGGTAATGTCTCCAAGATAGAAATAAATTAAGGAGCAAGAATTGGGTTAGACACTTGACATCACCAATTAAATAGCAATACCACGAAAGACATCAGTATCTCCATTTCACAGATACGAAAACACAAAAACACAGGAACTTTCCTCACAAAACCAAATTCTAGGATTAGAATTGCATTTCTCACATTTATGCAGCCCCTGCCCCCCACCCCACCCTTTCTCTCACTACAATTGGCTCTACACTCAGCACAGACAAGTACAATGTACTTGTCTAATGAAGGCAAGGCGCTGGGAGACCAAGCGTTCCTGCCGCCTGACAACAACACAAGATCTGGGTTGAGCGCGCTCCAGGCTCACTCATGGGAAAGGGGCGCTGGGCACCCACAGGGACCCCAGACCGGCGTTAGTGTCTGTGCTGAGCCTGTTTACCGCGGGTCTCAGGTGAACTGTGCATCCGTGCCTCCCCGTAGCTCACCCAAAGTAACTGGCAGCAAGAACAGCAGCAGGACGGCCAGCAGGACTCCTCTGTGACAGAAGGCTTCTAGGCGCCCCACGGGGTCCAGAGGTTCTGAACTCAGAGAAGTCGCCTCCATTGCTCTGATCGCTCTCAAGCAGAGCCTTAGTGGCTTAGCGGTGAGGAAAGCAGCCCCACCCAGAGTGCAGAGAAATGGCGCTGGGTTCCAGAATAAAGTTTTCACTACAGCTTCCTCTGGTTGGACTGGGCGGGGTCTTGTTTACTCCAAGCTCCAAGTATTTCGTGGTGGAATTTATCCCTTGGGAGATTGATTTAGCAACTCATTATGGGAACTCGGTTTGCATGTAACCCTGCCTTACTCCTTTTTTTTTTTTTTTCTTTTTTAAATCCACAAGGGTGAAGCCTCACCCTAACCTGCAACCGTCTTTTAAACAGTGAGCAGACAGTTGCAGTCCCTGTCTAGTGTACAGTAAGAACCTATCTCTTTGTGATGAAATCGGTTGTAACGTGCCGCTGGAAACAAAAAATAAAGCAATGAGTTAAATAGACGTAAATTTTATAAATACGTAGAGGCAAAAAACCACAACTCTCATCTTAAAAGGAATAAGAATTTATTCTGAAGCTATTTTGCGTGATCACAGCCCTGGAACAATGATTTAGGTTACCCCGAATTTCATGTTCCAACGTGGAAGCAGTTTCACAAAGCTTTTATGGTTTTACAGAGCAGAGAAAGTCATAAATGAAGGCAAGCTTAAAACACATTGGTGGGTACATCCAAGGAGCAGGTGTATCGAGACGGGGGAACTTTTCAATAGGCTCACGATGCTATCTAATGGCACTCGGCTTCTGGATTGGTAGAAGCCAGTTGCCTGGTAAGTCAGTAGATTCTAAAAGGTTGTTTGTGGGTTTTGTTTGGTTGGTTGGTTTTGTATCTATTGTGTCAAGATGTTAGTTCTGGC